>NW_027185761.1:41507281-41537486 GCF_028583685.1 Petaurus breviceps papuanus | reverse complement strand
AATACAACTTCAAGGCACAAAGTCATGGTCCTACACTCCAGCTCCCTTCATCATTTCTTTTAACTCTTAATATGACCTTGAAAGTTCTCTTTGTTCCATAGATAGCTTGCTGTAGTTTCAGTATCCAAAGGAGAAGGGGAGGGAGGGAATTAACATTTATATAGTACCCACTATGTGTAAGGCACTGTGCTAAGCACTTTGCAAAGATTATCTCATTATCTCAATGATGATAAGGATCATTAAATTTCAAAAAGGCATTAAATGAAAAGTTTTATCCAACATATTTTCTCTCTTAATATTTTTGTTAAAGCCCATCCATTGCCATCAACCAAATATTCTCTTAGTCAGTCAATAAACATTAAGCATCTACTATGTGTAACAAGCTGAGCACAGGAGGAAAGGCAAAAGACAGTCCTTGCTCTCAAGGAGCTCAAAATTTAATGGAGGAGACACCTTCCCCTTATACAACAACATTCACTCAATTTAGACAGATCCCCTGCTCTCCATGGGTTATAGATGCCAATCATTTGACATAGGAGGTACCATTGTGGAAGCTCCAGAAACTTTAACATGAAGAACATTTTTTTCTTTTTAAAAATATACTTGACATTGTCCCTTTTCTAAAAATATATTTTATTTTATTTTATTAACTATTTCCCAATTACATATAAAAAATAACATTCTTTTTCTAAAATTTGAGTTTTAAATTTTCTTTCTTCTTCTGGGCTTTCCCCTCTCCTTGAGAAGGCAAGCAATTTCAAATCAATTATACATGTGAAATCATGTAAAATACATTTCCATATTAGCCATGCTGCAGAAGAAAACATAGATTAAAAAAAAACAAGGAAAAGAAAGTTTAAAAAGGATATGCTTCAATCTGATTTCAGAGTTCATCAGTTCTCTCTCTGGAGGTTGATAGCATTTTTCATCATGGGTACTTTGTAATTTCTTGGATCTTTGTCTTGATCAGAGTAGCTAAGGCTTTCACAGTTGATAATCCTTACAATATTGCTGCTACTGGGTGCAAGGCTTTCCTGGTTCTCCTCACTTCACTTTGTATGAGTTTATATGAGTCTTCCCAAGTTTTTCTGAAACTACTCTGCTCCTCATTTCTTGTATCACAATGGTATTCTATCACAATCACATACCATAACTTCTTTAATCAATCCCCAATTGATGGGCATCCTCTCAATTTCCAATTTTTTGCCACTACAGAAAGAGCTGCTATAAATTTGTTTTTTTGTTGAATCATTTTCCGTCTTGTCTGACTCTCTATAACCTTCTTGAAAATTTTTTGGCACAGATACTGGTGTGGTGTGTCATTTCCTTCTCCAGCTCATTTTACAGGGGAGGAAACTGAGGCAACAAGCTTAAATAACGTGTTCAGGGTTACACAACTAGTAAGTGTGTGGGGACAGATTTGAACCCAGGTCCTCCTGACTCTAGGACTGGTGCTCTATACACTGAGCCACCTAGCTGCTATAAATATTTTTATTAAAATAGGTCCCTTCCCCTTTTCATTGATCTCTTTGCGATACAAACCTAGTAGTGGCATTGATGGGTCAAAGTGTATACATAGTTTTACAGCCCTTTAGATGTAGTTCTCAGTTGTTCTTGAGAATGGTTGATCAGTTCACAACTCCCCCACCAGTGCATCGGTGTCCCAATTTTTCTACATTTCCTGCAGCATTTCTCATTTTCCTTTTTTGTCATGTTAATCAATCTGATAGGCATGAGATGGTATGTCAGAGTTGTTTTAAGTTGCATTTCTCTAATCAGCAGTGATTTAGAGCGTTTTTTTTTTTCATGTGACTATTGATAGCTTACAGGGGCAACTAGGTGACACAGTGAGTGGATGGAGCACCAGACTTAGAATCAGGAAAGATTAATCTTCATGAGTTCAAATTCAGCCTCAGATACTTACTAGCCATGTGACCCAGGGAAGTAAGTCACTTAACCTTGTTTGCCTCAGTTCCTTATTTATAAAATGAGCTGGAGAAGAAAATGACTAACCACTCCAGTACATTTGCAAAGAAAACTCCAAATGGGGTCACAGAGTCAGATATGACTGGAATGACTGAACAACAATCAATAGCTTTAATTTCTTTCTCTGTAAACTGCCTGTTCATATCTGTTGACATTTATCAATTGGGGAATGGCTCTTATTTTTATAAGTTTGACTCAGAGGAACTTCTATTTCCAATGAGAATGTCCTACCTTCTTATAACTCTTTAATAATAAGTACTTTGTCTTCCAAGGGGAATCAGGCTATGATTGCAGTACGGGATCTCTTAACAAGAATATCACATGTTAGATTGCTTGCCAACATTAGTGAAATTAATTTAACGTGGGGAATCCCACACCATACTGTGGCCTGGGCACACCCCCAACAGTGACAGCACTAGGTCTCGTCTGGCCTCCAGCTTTGCCCAGTTCATCAGTGTTACTATGTTTCAGCTTGCTTATGCTCATCATTCACCTCCCCATTGCCCCTTTGGGTATCCACAACTTTATTTCTTTGGATACTGGTATTTCATGACTCACAATATCATAGATCCAGAACTGGAAGAAACTCAAAATATTAATTCCCTTATTTTCCAGAAAAAGAGACTGAGGACCAGTGAGATTAAATGACTTGATCAAGGTCACACACAAAGGGTCAAAAGCAGGATCTGGTAATGCAATCAGCTCAATATTACCATTATTTTGCTGCCTGGGAGTAAATGTATAATGGAGTCATTGACTTGGGGTGAGGAAGACTTGGGTCTAAACATGACCTCTAACACTAGCTTTGTGACCCTAGGCAAGTCACTCAGTCTCTCAAACTGAATGTCCCATAGGCATTTTAGACTCATCAACAAGAGAGCTCTTTCCAACAAATCTCTCCCTTCTTGCCTGTCAAGGGCACTTCCACCCTTGCAGTCCTCCAGGTGTACAAACTCAGTGTCATCTTCAGCCCTTCACTCTCATCAGCCCGATACATCTAATTTATTGCCAAATCTTATTTTCAAAAGATTATTCTCTTCTCATGCCTGAAAGAATACTCTTACTACATGAGGAAATAATTTTTATAAAAATTTAGAAAAGAAAGAATGAAAGGCTATTTTATCAATTTACATCATGAGATCCAATCAAACCGATCTCTCTATTCTTCATTGCTATCTCCCCTCTTTGCATAGGCTGTCTCCCATGTCTCCCATGCCTGGAATGGATTCCGTCTTTAGCCCTGCCTCATAGTGTCTCATCCAATAAAGTGCATTTCAGGTACCATCTTCTATACAAATGTTTCCCCGTTTCCCCCCTCTGTTGGTGACTTCCCTCTCAAACTACCTTCTATTTAGCTGTGAAGTTTATGTTTCTGTATATATAAAGTGGATATGCATATTCAATTTATATTTGTTTTACATCTTTTTATATGTACTTGTTGCTTCTCCATTAGAATAAATTCATTTAGAGTAGGGATAGTTTCATGCTTTGTATTTGTATCCTCAGTGGTTAGTATATAGCAGGAGTCTAATAAATATTTACTGATTATGATGCCCTTTCCCCAGAGAAGTCCTTTACGAATAAGAGAAAATAAAAGCAAATTCCTTGTAGCAAATATGCATAGACAAGCAAAGCAAATTCTTTCACTAACTATATACAAAAATATATGTCTCATTCTGAACCCTAAATCTATTACCTCTATTAGAAGGTCTCATCATAAAAAAATGAGAGAAACATGGAAAAATTGTTAAATCTAGAGTTAGGAGAAAAGTTCATGACCAAAGGAAAGAGAGAACATAGAAGGTAAAATACACCATTTTGATTACATAAAATTAATTTTTTGGACAAATAAATCCAGCAAGGTTAAGATTGAATTAGAAATATTTAATTTAATTAATTAATATAAGTTAATATTGGGAAAAGTCTTTGGAGTAAGCTTCTCTGATAAACGTACATTTCTCGTGTGTGTGTGTGTGTGTGTGTGTGTGTGTGTGTGTGTGTGTGTGTGTGTGTGTGTGTGTGTAGGATTTATTTCAAAGGTGTTATGAGTTAAAGACTGTTTCCCCCTGTGACCCCTTTCAGAATGGGTCTCCTTAAATGCTATGCTAGCTTCAAGGCATGTTGTGGGTATAGGTTAGAATCCACATTGCTCATGAGCCCCCACCAATGTGTTTTTTTAACCAGTCATCAAGAGAACACACTTCAAAGGAAAAAAAATGCATAGAAAGATAAGTGACAATAATGTTACCCATAATTCTAAAGGCACATTCTACTATGAATTATCACTCAACTAATGGGGGAAGGAAGACAGGCAGGGAATATGTATGAACAGTTAATAAAAATGGTTGGAGATCATAGAAATCTATGAATATATGTTAAGAAGCCCACACATGGTGAATACATGAACCTGTCATGACCAAGGTAACTCATGCCTCTGATGCTAGTAATATCATCAAATGGGGGTGATATTTTACACTGGGCAGAATCTGCTTTTTTCCTTACTATGCTGCATTTTATTACCATCTCCTCTATTTTGACCATTATGTGGCACCTTTCTCTTCAGTGGATAGGTGAGGCAAATTTCTGCTAACTCTTTAGCTTAATAGCTAAAATAGTCAAACTTTTTGAGATGAAAAACTTCAGCACCTGCTGCTCTCATCCAGCTAACTATAAAATTTTGCAGGTGTTTAGCATCTGACTTTTTAAACCCTTTCTTCTGCTACTAATCAGGGTCCCTCAGTTTGAACTCTTATTTGAATTTTTGTTAGCTGACATGAGCACAAGTAAAGATATGTTGTTTGTTTGTTTGTTTTGCTTTTTGGAGGGCAATTGGCTAAGTAACTTGCCCAAGGTTACACGGCTAGCTTTTTTGTGTGGGTGTTAAGTGTCTGAGGCCGGAACCGAACTTGGGTCCTCCTGACTCCGGGGCTGGCACTTTACTTACTGTGCCACCTAGCCACCCCGCAAGTAAAGATATATTAAATATTGGAAATGCAGAAGTACAAAGTAAAAAGCCTAAATCCAGAGAATATGATACACTGTATTTATCACTGGAATACCAAGTGTTGTTATTGATAGAGAGGAAAGGATGCTGTATTTGCTTTGAAAGAATGCTGTAGCTGCAGACAGCATGAAATAGAATATATTGAAATGACATCTTGAAAGCGCATCTAAAAATACATTGATAATATAAGGCAATTTTTCTAGAGAAAATTAGACAACTTTAAGGAGTAAAGGCCATTTTTCCCCAAATCATGCCTGTGACATCAAAAGATTGCCTATATTACACAATGGACCTTGCCTCCACTATCTTAGGGTCAGGCCTGTTATGTTTTCCTCACTCCCAAGGTTCTCAAGCACTGGGGAGGTTTGGCATTGTTCTCATCTCCATATGGCTTAGCCTCTACCAGTTGGATTCTCCCCTCCCATTTTAGGGGCCCACTGACCAGCACCTCAGTTCAATTTAACCACATATTACTGGAGAGCTTTCACAAAGGAATATTTACTTCAAAGCCATAGTAAGAACAAAGATTGTCCCCAATACCTGGGGGACAATGAAATACTGCCTATACCGGCTGGGGTGCAGTCAGTCTGGGGTGGTGGGTGGATTGGGGTCGGTGATTTCGCTCAGTGCCTGCATATCATTGGTTGTATCTACTGGGCTGGGGTGCCTTGGACCTCCTCGGGATGTTGTTGCTGGGCTAGCTGCAGCCCTTGGCCTGGATTTTTGGATTCCTGAATCCCTGTGGCTTGTTCTTCTGGGTCAGACTCGACTGGAGACTCCACTCCTTGCACCTAGGATGAAAAGAACAAACCAAAAGGTCAAAGGCTCAGGAAAATTTCTCAAAGGCCACATGAGCTATTTCAGGAGTGGGGATGGAGGTCCTTGTTCTTACTTCTCGGTCTCATTAGCTATAAGTGAAGAAGTCATCTCTTTTTCATCTCTGAATACTAACGCAGCTGTGACCGGTGACTACTCAGGCCCTTTGAAAATATTGACCAGGTCTGATTAGATAGCCAATAGAACAAAGCTTCCACCCAGTTATGAGGAAGGACGATACAAAAACTCCAAAGGTACTTAATCTTCCAACCTTGAGGAAGCTTTTTTTTCTAGCGTCTTCCACATGGGTCCTAGGTGGTCTGGGTATGAGTTAGACCTACATTAGATTTTTATTGAATATGCTTGTTTAAAGAATTCTAAGGTGCAAATCAAATGCAAAACATCTTTGAAGAGTTCTATTTGCAGATAACACATTGAGAAGGTCCATTTGTCAGAAGACATTTTTTATCTTGTAATGAAGAAACTAAAATCTTCTTTTGCATTGCAAATGAATAAAGCAACAGATGTAATTAGAGGTGAATGAGATCCACCATGGCATAGTGCATAGGGTACTAGACTGGGGGTTAGTATAGTCTAGGTAAGGGGTGGGGAAACTGTGGCCTCAAAGTCACATGTACCTTCTAAGTTCTTGGGTTTGGCCTTTGGATTGAGTCCAAGTTTTATGGAACAAATTCTTTTATTAAGGGGATTTGTTCTGTGAAGTTTGGATTTATTCAAAGGGTCACACTTGAGGACCTAGAGGGTCATATATGACCTCAAGGCCACAGGTTTCCCATCCCTGTTCTAGGTTCAAATACCTCCCGAGATACCTGCATGCTGTGTGACCCTAGGAAAAACATTTAACTTCTCAGTTTTTCTTTATTTCAGTTTCCTCATCTGTAAAATGAGAGGGAAAGACTAGATAGATGGTCTATATGTTCCTTTCCAAGCTCAATCTGTAATCCTATAAAATGTTCATTGGATTAAGCATATAATTAGAGTATAAATATATAATCTCTTGCATTAAACCAAATTAAAATATAATTGGGCAATGTTTCATAAAATTAATAACAATTCATTAAAATATAGATAATGCTAATTTGTGGTTTTCTAAGTCAGTACATGGCCATATATATGACTTCCTTAAGCAGAATGGGTGGATTAGAACAATTTGTTCCAATGACCATGAAAGGAGTTGAAGCAGATACTATAGAGTTCTTAGAACTTGGTTAGACATGGAAGACACCAAGGTCATCCACTTCAACACAAGCCATCACTAGTCATCTTGACTCTGTCCTGACATTGGGCTGTGATGACTCTGGAAGAGAGTGAAGACCTCAGTCTTCATGCAACTCTGCCTCATTTAAGTTCAATTTATGCAGGAGTCAAAAGACATAATGGCCAAAAAGGATCTGTTTTTGATTTGGTTTGTCACCACTGTCTTACATGGAGTTTTGTCAAGTTTTTATAAGGACAATCAACTTTTGAAAAAGCAGTCCATTAAAACGGAAGTTATGCAAAATTGGGTGATGATACAGGGGCAGAGCTTAGAGCTCTTTTATATTATTGTGACACTGACTTTCTCATGCTAAAAGATATTTCAACTAAAAAAAGAAATTGCCATTTTACTAAGTGGTAATAATAAAGATGAAGCAAATTCATTTTATAACAAAGTTTCCTTCTGAAATATGTATATTTAGTAGATTTTTAAAAAGAGAGACCTTAAAATAAATTATTGTAAAGTAATCAATACATATTCTAATCCAGAGAAGTAAGTGGCTGCATTTACGAAAATGTTAGAACTACAGAAAATAGGATAGAATTCCATGAGAGGGAGGCAGTGTGGTATAGTGGATATAAAGTTGATGTTGAATTTAGGAAGACCTGAGTTGCAGAGACAACTGCAGTTGCTCTATGTAACTCTAAAAGTTGCAGAGAAGGTGTGCACTTACATTAGTAGAGGGAGTTTCCTCACCTGGAAGTTCCTCATACCAATGAAATCACAGGCTCAGTACCTATCTTATCATTAATAAACTTACCAAATAGCAGTTTTGATATAATAACCATTTAAAATGAAGTATGGATTGCAAATGAAATAGAACATAAAGATCTTCTTGTTAATTGCTAGATTGGTCCACAGAAGCAATTGTCATTTTATTTAAAAATACTTTCCACTCATCCCCACTCATGTAACCAATACGGTCCTTGTCACTTCTTAGCTGAACTATTACAATCATCTCCTATTGGATCACTTTATCTCAAGCTTTTCCCTACTCTAATCCACCTACTACCAAAATGTGCTTCCTAAAATAAAGGTTTGGGAAGTGATTATATATGTCTAGGAAACATACCATGATGCGGTAGGACTGAGGTATAAGGGAAGGATTCCATTTGGAGGCTTCCAAAGCAAAATAGGCTAACCGATGTATCCCTAGGCAAGCACAATTTTCCATAAACAGGAGAATCTATAAGTAGACAGGATAACAGATATCTATACCCCTAATACTAACTTCAATAGGCCTTTGAAGCAAAAGCTAGTAAAACTAGGACAGGACTAACCCTTAAAAGCTTGGCCATCTTTGGTTGTCTACTACTTTACAAGCAGAATCATCAACAGGAATCTTACATGTCTTATAGAGGGATAACCGTTTTCTGGTTTATCAAAGTGTTTTGGGAAATGTAATTTTTCCCTGCTACTCCTCTTCTAAGACAAAATAAGCAGGTGAAATAATGGTTAAAAAAGAATTGTGAAGAGCAGTATCAGAAATGACAAAATGCTTTGAGATATTTTATACCGAAGAAAATAAGATTACTAGGTCATGTGGTAGAGAGAGCACTGGACCTGAAGTCAAGAAGACCTAAGTTCAAATCTGACCTCTGACACATTAGTTGTGTGACCCTAGGCAAGTCACTCAACCTCTGTCTGGCTAAGTTTCTTCAACTGTAAAGTGGGGATAATAATAGCTCCTATCTCTGAGGGTTGTTGTGAGGGTCAAAAGAGATGATATTTTCAAGGTACTTAGCAGAGTATTTGGCACATAGTAGGGGCTTAACAAATGCTTGTTTTCTTCTTGACTTCCTCCTTTTCTTCCTTCCTGTTAATAATGTTATTATGATTAGTGTTTTTAAAATTATAAATTTAAATTGTAAAATGTAAAATTGTAAACCAAGGCGTAATGGAAAAAGAACCATATTTTCAGTTAGAGAACCCATGTTTGAATACTAGGTCTGCTCTTGACTACCTATATCATCTTAGGTAAGGCACTCCTCTCTGTGCCTCAGTTTTCTTATCTGTAAAAAGAGGTTAACTTCATAATCTCTAAGTTTTCCTTTATCTCTAAATCTGCTTTTCATATGAATGCATGATTCTATCTCCACACTCAGAGTTTATGGATAGTTCATGGTTCTGTGTTGTGTCTCCGTTTGTAAGACAAACGTAGGTGGTGCCAGTCTGCCCTCTGTAGCTGCCTATTGATCTCTGCTGTTACAGCTGGCTTTCTGTGGGACACTTGTTTTTCAGCAAAGCCAGGAAATGGTTAAGAGCCCTTTTTATCCATTACAGATTCTATAAAAAAAGGCAGTAGATAAAAAACCTCAAGAATTTTCTTTGTTTGGCAGTCTTTACCAATAAAGCAAGGAACAATCACCACAGCAGCAAGAAAACCTCTGAAGAATTCTCCTTTTGTGGCAGTAGGATGCTCTTTTATTGAGACATAACTTCCACCAATAGAAACTTTTTCCAGAACATGGTATGTTTCAGGGATCCAGTTTCCTGGGAGTTCCCGTCCCAAATTCTGGATTCCAGTAAGAGAATTAGCAACCCTATATTCTTTCCCACTCTGTTACTTGCTAAGAATGTAATCTATCCAAGGGAACATTCTTTGCTTATTCAGTAGCTAACACAGCCCCTCAATTGTTCTCCAATTTCTTCTACTGCTTCACTTGATTGGCATTATTCATCCTACTCAAGGCTGTGAGGGTTGGTAAGGACAAGATACTATCCTTAGTATAAGGTATGGTAAGGATATGGTAAGGATAAGATACTCAATAGTATCTTATCCTTACCAGTCCTCACCCCTCAGGTAAGAGTTGCGTCTTCCATAGCCAATAAGACCTATATCATTCTCCTAAGTAAGTTCTATGTAAAAAGGTGAAGTAATGATAATAATAACAGCTTACGCGCATAAAGTCTTTCATATTTACAAAATGCTTCGTGTCCATTATGTTATCCTTACTATTTTGTGAGGTGGAGAATGGTATTAAAAATACAGCTTCTGAAGAGATTGTTGTATTTTTTCAAAAATAAAAGAAAAAGTGACAGAGAAATCTTTTGGGATTAACACAATACAATTTCACTGTTTGAATGGCATTCAGAGGTTTACTAGCCAATGTGAACCTGGGCAGGAAGAGTCTCTAAAATATCTCTGGCAAGTGGGCTTCCATTTCTTGCTTAAAGATTTTTCCTTTGACAGGTTCTCAGCACCTCTGGAGTAGGCATTTTTTTTTTTTTTGCTTTTTGGAGGGGGTGAGTAGGACAGTAGGGGTTAAGTGACTTGCCCAAGGTCACACGACTAGTAAGTGTTAAGTTTCTGAGGTCAGATTTGAACTCAGGTCCTCTTGACTCCAGGGCCAGTACTCTATTCACTGCACCACCTAGCCACCCCTGGAGTAGGCATTCTTAAAAGTGGTTCCTGGACTTGTATATTTTAAAATTTTATGATAACTATACTAACTATAATTGGTTTTCTTTGTAATCCTATGTATTTTATTTTTAGCAGTTAAAAACAGTATTCTGAAAGGGGTCTATACATTTCAGCAGAATGCCTAAGGGGTTCAGGACATCAAAATGGTGAAGGATCCTCACTCTCCAACTTCTCTGGCAAGTGCATATCTAGTTTCTGCTTGAAGTTTTTCACTTATGGGGTCCTCTGCACCTGTAGAAGCAACCTACTTCGTTTTTAAAGAATTCTAAGTATTTGAAGATTTTCCCTTAAGCTAAACTAAAATCTGCCATCCATCACTGCTAGATTAGAGATTCTCAACCTTTTTTGTGTCATGCCTCCATTTGAAGGTCTTGTGGTACCAATGAACCCCTTCTCAGAATTATGTTTTAATGAATAAGATGAGATATATAGGATTTCAAAGGAAATTGATTATGTTGAAATGCAGATTATATATATATATGTATATATATATAATTGCATATATTTCTAAGTAAGCATCTCTCCCTACTCTCTCTTCCCTAGTCTCCCCCCTTTTCTTTATATTCCCCCCACCCACTTTCTCTTTCTCACATTTACTAACCCCAGGATAAAAACCCTATGGAGGTAGGGATTAACCTGGAGGAAAGATAGGGGTTCTCATCCTTGAGGTAATTGTTAGTAAAAATCTTAACTATGGCTTTGCTCCACAGAATTGAAATTTAGAGGGTGCATACCATAGACCCGGTCAGCACAGCCTGAGGGAGCAATATTCCCATTTGCCACCTTTCTGGATGGCCTCATCTCAAAGTGGCAGCACACCCAATCTAGTCTTTGAAGTTCTATGGTCTTGACTGAATTTATACTCCTTTGGCATCTAAAAACAGCTGAACTTTGTACCTCGTTCACAAGAATAATAGTAAGATAGAGTGCTACAAAGTGCCTTGTCAGCCCCTTGGAATATGGTGTCTCTGGGTCTCACTTCCAAATGGAGCCATTTCCCATTGCTCTCAGCCTCCCAACGGAATTTGGCCCTGAAAGTTCATTTGAGGTTACATTTTCTCTGCTTGTCTCAGACACCAAAACTACTAATAAAAAGTCTTTGTGACAAAGTGGGAATAAAATTGGACACAGAATTAAAGGGCTTGGATTTGAATGACAGTTCTATTTCTTAGCCGCTAATTGACCTTGGTCAAGTGACCACCTCTCTAGACTTCGGAATCCTTATCTGAAAAGATGGTGGTAAGTGATGAATGTTGTCCTAGCTAATCCTGAAAATCCTGTCTGATCCTAAATTCCAAGATCCTGTGATAATTCTGATGTCTGAGGCCAGAGATAGCAAGACGAATCCCTCTCCCACCTAACAACCCTTAAAATGCTTGAAAGCAAATACATGTTAATTTAAGCATTGACAGTATGATGATGAAATGAATGCCCTTTTTTGACAAGGCAAAAGAAAAACAAGAAAAATGAGAAGAGACATGGGCAAGAGAAAGATACATATCTCTTGTTATCTGAGTAATTCCCTCCTACCCGGCCTGTAAACTGAGAGTTGAATGTTGAAAAGATTGATACAGAGCAAGAATTCTGAGAAACTCCTGGGGTGGCTAGGTGGTGCAGGGGACAGAGTGGAGAATGGAGTCAGGAAGACTGAGTTCAAATCTAGACTCAGACACTTACTGTGTGACCCTGGGCAAGTCACTTAACCCTCCTTGACTCAGTTTCCTCATCTCTAAAAATGAGCTGAAGAGGAAAATGGCACACCACTCCAATATCTCTGCCAAGAAAACCTCAAATGGGGTCACAAAGAGTCAGACATAATTGAACAATACCAATGGATGAACAAGAAAGACTAGAATAATGTGAAGGAAAAGGAAAAAGCAACAGATCAGGGGCACTTCAGTATAAGCCCTAAGTAGGTATTGATAATTAAGTTTCAGTATGTTACACAGAAAAATTCTTTTTTGCTGTTGTTCATTAGTTTCATTTGAATTTTGGTTTCTACACCTTTTTTGAGAAAGGATTTCCTCCTCATTCTCTTCATTAGTTTTCTTCTCTTTCTGTTGATTCTAGACTTTTGTTCTGTTGTTCATGGCCCTTACCACTATTTAGATCTTTTCTAATTTTACATTCCTCATGGAATTAGGATTTTTAAAGTACCTATTTTGGACTCCCTCTTCTGAACAGTATCTGTGTTTCTTGTACGTATTGCCTCAGTCCCTTTTATTCTGTTGTACCTCATTCTTAGAAATACCAACTCCTCAGGGTAGCTAGGTGGCACAGTGAATAGAGCACTGGCCCTGGACTCAGGAGGACCTGAGTTCAAATCCAGCTTCAGACATTTAACACTTACTAGCTATGTGATGTTGGGCAAGTCATGTAATCCCAATTGCTCAGACTTCCCCCCTCCAAAAAGAAATACCAACTTCTGCAGTTTATCTCAGAGAGGGTATTGCCCCATGGTAAGAATTCTCCTACATTCCTGATTGTGTATATAGTTTGTTTGTAACCTTTGCCCTTCCCACATTAATTTTTTTTCTATTTTCCATGAAATCTCCTCTCTGGATCAATGTCTCCTGCTTTTCTGCATGTCATTTGCTCCTGGGAATTCTGATTCTTACTCTTCTGGACCAGGATGAGTGATGTCTCTAAGCATCAAATCCTATATTATATGCACTGTATAGTCTCCATTTCTCTTATAAAATATTTTTCTTCCCCAATGAGAGCATCCATTAGTGGTACACCCTCAAACCACTGAAACAAGATTTCCCCTTTCTTCACCCCTTACCTTTGCCCTCTCACTCATTGTCCTGGAAGCTCTCTTATCCTTGACATAGTGTTGGTTTTCTTCTTCTCCCTATTAACCTTTGATTTGGTTAAGGTAGCTCACATAGTCCCTTCTACCTTCTTCCTCTCATCTCTCCTTTTATGTATTCTCCTATTTTGTAATTTGGCACCACACTGTCATTCATCACCCTGGAGGCAAGATGCTGTCATGTTTGTAATGTTATGATGTTTTAGATCTCATTCTCCACCATCACTTATCTTTGACTTCTATTTTAATCCTCGACTTCTTGTTTACTTTTGTAAAGAAATCTCTTCATGGTCTCACTGTTGACATCGTGTTGCTGTCCATAGTTGTTGTCTTTCTTTACCCTACTTCTATTTCTATTGTCTGGTACATCATTCATGGCAATTAAATTCTTTGTGTCTGATTTAAAAAAAAATGTTTCAAAAAATGCTCGAAATCACTATTGATTAGAGAAATGAAAATTAAAACAACCCTGAGGTACCACCTCAGATCTATCAAATTGGCTAATATGACAAAAAAGAAAAATGGTGGAGGGTATGTGGGAAAACTGGGACACTAATGCACTGTGGGGGGAGCAGTGAACTCATCCGACTATTCTGGAGAGCAATTTGGAAGTATGCCCAAAGCCCCATAAAACTGTGCATACTCCCTAATCCAGCAATACCCCTATTCTAGGTCTATATCCAAAGACATTCAAAGAAAGGGGGAAAGGACCAACTTGTACAAGAAATATTTACAGCAGCTCTTTTTGTGGTGGCTAAGAATTAGAAATTAAAAGGATGCCCATCAGTTGGGGAATGGCTAAACAAGCTATGGTTTATGGTTCAAAATCATATTCAAAATAGAATATTATTGTGCTATAAAAATGACAAGTAGGATGATTTAAAAAAAAACAGGGAAAGACTTACATGAACTGATGCATAGTGAAGTGAACAGAACCAGGAAAATGTTGTGCACAGTAAAAGCAATATTGTTCAATGAAGAACTATGAATGATTTAGCTGTTCTCAGCAATACAATGATTTGTGACAATCCCAAAGGAATAATGACAAAGTATACTATCCACCTCCAGAGAAACAACTGATATTGTTTGAATACAGATGGAAGTATGCAATTTTTCACTTTCTTTCCTTCATTTGTTTCTTTTATTCAAGTTTTCTTGTATAAAATGACTGACATGGAAACGTTTTACATAATTGCAAATGTATTACTTATATCTAATTGCTTACCACCTCAGGGGGCAAGGGGGGGGGAAGGGGAGAGATAGAATTTGGAACTCAAAACTTTAAATAAGAATGATGAATTAAAATTAAAAAAAATGTTTCAAACACATTTTTATTGAATATTCATCTTTTTCATTCATGGTTAGGTTCAGATAGCAGGTCAGGTCAGCTTGGGCTACATTTTGAGTTCTTTTACTGTTTAGAATACATCATTACATTTCCTCCTTTGGATTCTGGTAAGTATTTGGAAGAGTGGACAAATGTCTTTGTCATTTATTATTGAGCATTAGATCTCTGTCTTTTATATTTATGACTATTCCCTGTGTAACTTGTTGATCAAGCATTTATCATATGCCAGTTTATAAAATGTATTATTCAATTGGCATTGTCCATGAAAAAAATTTAAAATTTTATTTAGTTAAAATTGTCTATTTTTTCTTCCATGACCTCTTTTGTCACTTGTGTCATTAAGAATACCTTTTATGGGGGCGGCTAGGTGGCACAGTGTATAGAGCACTGACCCTGGAGTAAGGAGGACCCGAGGTCAAATCTGGCCTCAGACACTTAACCTTACTAGTCGTGTGACCTTGGGCAAGTCACTTAACCCCAATTGCCCTGCTTTCCCCCGCCAAAAAACAAAAGAAAAAAAAGAATACCTTTTAAAAGCCTTTTTGTAAAAGGTACATACCCTCACTTCTCTTTTTTTACAAAACAAAAATATGGTATTTTATATTTAGATTACATATCTCATTTAGGTGTTTAGTGTAAGATGCTGCTGCTAAATCTAATTATCACCAAGTTACCATCTAGTTTTCATAGCAAGTTATAGACATTGATCTTCCATTTGTTTAATTCTCCCTTATTTCTGTTTTAAAAAAGTGTTTCAGGGCAGGGAGGTGGTGCAATGAATAGAGCACTGGCCCTGGAGTCAGGAGGACCTGAGTTCAAATCCAGTCTCAGACACTTAACACAAGGACAGTCGTGTGACCTTGAGCAAGTCACTTAACCCCAATTGCCCTACCTTTCCCCTCTAAAAAACAAAAAACAAACAAAAAAAACAAATAAAAAAAGTGTTCTGACATTTTTTGTAATAGAGTCTGAATGTGTCTTAGTAGGTT
The DNA here is from genome assembly GCF_028583685.1 of Petaurus breviceps papuanus. Classification (NCBI taxonomy): domain Eukaryota; kingdom Metazoa; phylum Chordata; class Mammalia; order Diprotodontia; family Petauridae; genus Petaurus; species Petaurus breviceps. The sequence goes on along the minus strand of NW_027185761.1, from coordinate 41,521,828 downwards.
AATTTCCAGATATTTCATGTGGTTTACATTATTTTGAATGGCTATTTGATTTGTATTTCTTCTTGTACTTTGGATTGTATATATAAATGCTTGTGATTTGTGTGTATTTTTCCTTCTACTTTGCTTAAGATATTGCCCAAGTTGGTTTCTTCATAGTTCCCCTGGGATTCTCTAAAAGGGATAATTTTCTTTCCTTTTGACTAATTCTTTTAAAATTTGTCTTTATTGCTACAGATAATATTACCATATCTATGTAAAATAGTGATGGGGAGATGGAATACCATTACTTAATGCACTTATTTTTTTCCATCTTCAATAGTTGAAGATACTCAACGTTTTTTAGAAATGTATTTTAAATTATTTTAAATAAAGACCTTTCTATATTTACAGTTCTTAAGATTTTTCATGTTAGTGTTATAATGATAGCTATTGAGATAATTTTAATTAATTGTTCAAAAGATTGTGTTTGTTTTTTTTCTTAATATTTGTCTTTTCTTTAATGTCTGATAAAATCCAAATTGGTCATGATATAACTTTTAAAAATATTGTGTTAGATTGCTAAGAATTCACTCAAGATATTTCCATTCATCAGATTGTTCTAGAAACCTCTTTCTTTGCTTCCTCTCATTTTGGTTTGGATAATAGTTTTGGATATAGTTATATGAAAATAGTATGGATATAGTCATGTCAAAAAGTGCTAGATAAAATAACTTCTTTCTGAATTATTGAAAATATTTATATAACACAGGTATTAATTGCTCTTCAAGTATTTAATAGAATTCACTTGTAAATCCATTTGGACCAGATTACTTAATTTCCTTTGGGTTGTTTAATATTTCTATTTCTTGTTACATTAATTCAAGTATTTTATATATTTTAATTATTTTCTCTTGTTCATTGTGAATGCAACTTGTTCATTCTTGATTTTGATTTCCTTATTTTTAAAAAGTAAAGATAAATGTTTGTTAATTTTTTGGTCTTTTCAAAAACCAGCTTTTGAGTTCACTGATTGACCATTTCCACTGTCTATTTGTTTTCAATTGTATCTATTTATCCACTTTTTTTCCAATGTTTGTGCTTTCCTACCAATTTTAGAAATTTATTGATTTTCTGTTTCCTTGTTTGTTTCATGTCCAGTTGATTAGTTCTCTCTTTTTCTAACTTGTTGATATGTTTTTAGGGGTATTTTTACCCCTGATTTATCAAAATCCCATGAATTTTATGGCCATCTTATTCTCTTTCACAGCTTCTTCAGCTTATTCTTTGGCCCATTCATTGTTCAGGCTATTAATTTTTAGTCTCTATTTTGATCTATATATTTCACATGCCTGCATCATGGTGACTACTAAGTTTACTGTCTTTTAACTGTAACAAGCATATTTACATTTTCTGCCTTTTTGTATTTATCTGTTGTCTGTGCCATTTCATATTATCATGTTGTTTTCATAAACATACCATAAGATACTGAGAAATGTGAATGTTCTTTAATTTTACCACTAAAAAAGATGCTGACAGATATGTAGTGCAGTGGACAGAGTGCAGGGTCTGGAGTCAGGAAGACTCATTTTCCTGAGTTCAAATCTGATCTTACTAGCTGTGTGACCCTGGGCAAGTCACGTAACCCTGGTTGTGTCAGTTTCCTCATCTGTCAAATAAGCTGGAGAAAGCAATGGCAAACCTCTCCATATCTTTGCCGAGAAAAGACCAAATGGAGTCAGAAAGAGTTGCACATGACTGAACAACAACAAAAAGATGCTCTCTTGTACTTCTAATTTTCAAACAGTCTATTCAGCTTTATGATTTCCTTTTTGTTTATCTTTCTGTTAATTTTTGTGACTCTTAAAGGGGATCATTGATATCTCCTAAAATTGTGTTGCTAGCTTTTTTCACATTTTGCAATTTTACTTGTTTTTTTAAATTATTATGCTATGCCATTTGGCGCATACATGTTTAGTAATGAGATTGTTTCATGTCCATGACATCTTTGTTCTTGACATGGAAATTTTTTTTATTATTATTTTGTCCAAAATCATAATTGCAATTGCTGCTTTTTGGTTAATTGCCTAATGCATATTATATTTTAGTACAGTTACAAATCTTCATTGTGTTTTATTTTTATTTAGTTGGATTTTGTTTTTCTGTCGTCAGCCATAATCATTTATTTCATAGGAAATAATGTCATAATTTTTAGGGTTTTTTTCATCCATTTAAATCTTTGGTATTGGTTTTCCCATTTCTCTTTTAAATCAGGACTTATTCCATATTATTTAGCTTTCCTTTAACCATTTTGTTCTTAGCTTCCTATAATATCTCTGGACTGATTTGCTACTTTCTTCAAATCATTCTTCTTTCATACTAAAATTTTATTTATTTTTTCTCTTTTTTATTTGCATTCCACTAAAATTGTATCTGGCTTTGTATCCATCTTTCACTCTGTGTGGCCTCCCCCCTAACCACAGATGGAAGTTCAACTTCTCAGTTTCTCTTTGTTTAGCTTCTAATGAGGTTGTTGAATGAAGTGTCTGCACTTCCTGTTCTCTGCCCTCACCATAACATGTGTGTGCAAGGGTGTGCACATACATGCATGTGTGTGAGTGCATACGTGTGTGTGTGTGTTTGAGAGAGAGCATGTATTCTTCTCAGTAGTCCACCAATCTTGGGAAATTTTAGAATCCTTTCAGAGTTGGGATTGAGGGGAACTTCTGTCTACCTACATGACATCTAGAACTGCATGGGGGCCAATATTTGATATCAAATCCACCTGAACCCCTTATATCCTTATCAATCTTTGCACTTCTCGATCTCCTCTCTCTCTGCCCACTGCACTATATCACTAATTCCCCTTTCCATTCTGTCTCTACAAAGGGGTTAGACCATTGCTCAGACAGACTTGGAGAGAAGGGGTGAATTAATGGATATCTTCTAGCTAGAGCTCTGAAAGATAGCTGGTGCAGCTACATGGTGTGAAGGTGTATTGAATTCTTACATCATGCCTATGGTATGCATATCAGCAGAGTTTATATTTGTGTGGAAGTTATCTTTCATTCTACTTTTTTTTGTGAAAGTCTTAAAGTCTCTATGTAAGACAGGTTCCTTGATTGTTTGAAGTGGAAAATTATCTTGAGATTTTGTTTACTGGGCTATCTACCTGTTCATTACATTCACCATTCGCTTCAATTTCATGTACAATAAGCCCACTGGCCTATTGACTAAACCTTTCCATGTGAATGACCATCCATCCATTAATCCCTGCTCTGACTCGTAAAGACTGAAAATTATACTTTTATTAATTATAGATCCTCTGATTCTAATATGTAAAGTAGAACTGACTTAGGAGATTCCAGATTTCTAGTGGAGATATGGGACTGTCCATTGTAGATCAACTTGAGGAATGAGAGAGAGAAGAAAGTACCTGAGATCTTGAGTGGGACTGCTATGTTCTAAACTGATCTGGAGAAATTGCTTGGAAAGAAGGTTAGTTTGTACTCCAAGTAGCCCAAAAGCAAGTTTGGTGATGTCATAGGGGACTGTCAGAGTATTGAGTTGGGTAAATGAAAGCCAGTATGAGGCTTAGAATTGCCAAGTGAGTAATCCAATGCAAGCTCTTTGTTCCTCACCCAGACGTTGGTCATATTTCTATGTATTCAGATTAGACTTTTGGTTATACTTATTTACTCTGAACCTGCATCTTCATTTCACAGCGAATCCAAGTGGTGTGTGCTGGACTTTAAGTCAGGAAGACCACAGCTCAAATTGTATCTCAAACATTTAGTAGTGCTATAAACCTTGCTTCATCTTAGTGTTCCATCTATGTAACCTAAGGATGAAGCTCAACATTTGTATGTGACTTATCATTGGTGGAGAGAATGGTTTACTCCATGGTCAGTGCCTGTGTGAGACATGGAATTGTTGAGAATTGGGAGAAGAAGGATCCTTGTTTTCTGGCTTCCAACTCTGAGAAAGGACTTATCCCATTCTCAGTTCTTTTGAGGGAAAAGTTTCTAGATGGAGAGGATGGCCCAAGGAAGAAGCCAACACATAGAGGAGCTAGTCCCTCAAACTTGTCCCTATTTCCTGCTTGCCTTACTAGGAACTTAGGGGAATATTCACTTGAAAGAGGTTGAGGATTCTTTTTCTCATTTGCTTCCAGTAGAAGGGCTCATTCACTCTGTGTTGTCTAATATATTCTAATCTGTATAATTTCTTTGGTTTCCTTTTCATGGTTTGGATAGATTGGTTTATTTGTTATTCAGTATTGTGAGGGTCTTTCTGTAACTGGTAGTTGGTGAGAAGGCAGTCAAGTCTTCAGCTATGGCTTAAATTACTCCTTCCATTTTAAGGGACAGAAATAAGAAAAGTGGTTTGTACCTAAGAAATTATTTCCCTCAGACTAGCAATATTTAGGGGAGGGGAGTTAATAGATATAATTCTAGCCCAGCATCATCTCTCTGAAGGAGCAAAGCAGGCCAGTCTCATGGCTCCAATCTCCTTTTCCCTTCCACTCAGGAATCAAAGCCCACCCCTTGGAGAATGGTGGGCAGAGGAGATTCCAGAGATATCTCATGGCACTTTTCTGTGAGGGACATCTAGACAAACCCATATGGACATACATAAAGTATATGGGCACAACTCCGGCACATTCTTATATATACAGTGGGGGCAATAGCAGCACATACTTCAGAGGGTTATGAGAATCAAATTAGATACATTATGTAAAAGCTTTGCAAACTTTAAACTTTAGACATGTGAACGATTGTTGGTTTATTCTTTAGTTTATGTCATTTACACCTCCCTGTGGATGACCTAGCTCTGAGTGTAATTTGCTTCAGGTTATCCCTTGGAGACTTAAAGTGCTGTGGGCCCTGTGAGTTTGGGGATGAACCCGAGTTTTGCAAGCAGTTGAATGTTAGGCAGAACTGAGTGTGGGTGATGTTGTTTATGCGAAAAAAAAATGAGCTGTGGCTTTAAATTAATGAAAGAGACCTCTCACTGTCTCATAAATTGTACCTCAATGTAATTCAAAAGAACTCCAATGTTTTGAGTGGTGGCAAATTCATCAGAATAGCTGTATGGCCTCCCAGGGTGACTACTTTGAAGGACACTCCTTTGGCTGTGTAAAGGCTGATGTTTGGTTTTGGGGGAAAAATCAGCCTTATTACTGAAGCAAGGTTTTAGAATCAAATAATCTAGTTATATGACCTTGGCCAAGATGTCATTTCTGTCCTCTGATCCTGTAAAATAGGAATAATTCTTGCACTGAAATGAGGATATTTTCCTCCCAGAATTACTATAAAGCAAGAATTGTATATATTTAAGCTATTTTTCAGTCACATCTCATAAACCATGGAATATTGGTCACAACCGGTCTAATATACAAATGTGTCTTATGGTTCAATTTTCATAGCAGGTGGTAGCAGCAAAGTTCTTTTCTCTGTTCCAGCCCCACCCCAATCCCCACCTCTGCTCTAGTTCTAGTCCTATTCTCAAGTGGAATTCATTGGGAAAAATGAATGAAACATACAAAGAGTTCTTTTCCTTGCCAGGCCTGTACTGCTTCCACCAAGCAGGCTGGCACCATCTCTATGAAGTCTTTTTTTCTAGTGTGGAGGGTCACCTGTGGAAAAGTGCAAAAAGCTCAGGTTATTTCAGAAGTGAGATAGGTTGATAAGTATATTAAACTCTCTTGCTCTGGGTCCATTAGATGATTTTCTCATCCAGTAGGGGAAAAAGTAGTATTTATGTCCATATCCTTTGAACTGCAAGTAATTGTATATCAAACTATTTTCTCTGGCCATAAAGTTTTTTCCCCCCAAAACAAGACCCCATTATGCAGATGAAATGCATGTACAGATTTCAGAAGGACTTTAATTTACAAATTAGTATTTTAGGGCGCTAATGAACAATAAAAGCAACTTAGATTGTAATTTTCAAATATGCAATAATAAAATATTGCAATTAAAATACATAATTAATTAATTTTTTATAATTATGTTAAAATTGTTTTTATGCACAAAGACTAAATTGAGTCAAATGAAGGCTCAAAATTGTTATTTTTGCTTAGTAATTGGCATAACATCCTGACCTGTTTAACAAACAAAGTTAATAATGGACAACAAAAACCTTTATTCGCAAGCCAAAATGGTCCATCATATTTTTGGTAACTTTCAGCAGAAAATCTCAAGAGCATTGAAAAATACTGTATAATCTTCATTTTCTAGATGGAGAATAGATAAATGTTTATGTGGAGGCAGTCACAAAGCTTGGAATAGAACTTGGGGTTTCTGGCTCCTCGTTTGATGAACTAAATGCTATATAATGCTCCATAACCCTAATTAAAAATACAAAAGCAGAAGGTTTTGCTTGAATAGAGCACTTTTAAAAAGGATGTGACGGAACCTGATGAGGCAAGGGGGTAATTGCTGCAATTATAAGACATGTATAAACATAGATACTGCATAAACTGGAAAGGTGGTGAGCGAGAGGATCATCCGTTAAAGAATACAAGGAGATAAATAATGCATGTGCTATATATGAAATAAGAAATAAATTTAGCCTAGATGATGAAAAAGGAACTGTAAGTGGGGAAATTTCAGTAACTTAAGTCTTGTAAAACAGGGATTCTATAATATCAAATACAAATTCAGGGTCCAGATACTTGAATGCTTTTGGAGGAGATAATTTTGAAAAAAATAACTCAAGATGCTTGAGGAGTATAAGCATGGTTAGCAGCATACAAGGAAAAGGAGTGTTCTCAACTGAGCAAAAATAATAAAGATCAAGGCCCTGGGAAAGTTGCATTTAATTTTGTTAGTGCAGAAAGAGGTAAAGCCTGCCTGTGGGTAAATGTGATCGAGAAGTGATGGACTTTGTGATATCTGAACAGAAGAAACCCCAGAGGGACCAGTGGTTCCTACATGAGGTCATGTTGTATAATACCTATATAAATCAGGTATTTTTAAAAATTGCTTTCATCAAGGGAATTTTACCTGAAGTATTATTCTAAAATGCTGAAAGTAAAACAAAACAAAACAAAAAACAGAAAACATCATAATCTTCAGATTACTACTAGATTACAGTAAGTTGCTCCCATAAATACCAAAAATATGATGAAATATTCCAAAGTAGTTCCCAATTTTTAACCCCTTAAGATGCTAAAAAAAACCATTGTAACTAGAAAAATTATAATGTGTGTGTGTATTTAATTAAATTAGATCTCTTAAAAATAGGGTGGCTTAAAAAACTTTTCAAGTACATACATGGGGAAAGCTGGTCTATATGTTCTAAGACTGAAATTTATAAATTATTTATTTTATTTAATTTTTACAGAAATGAAGAATAGAATTGAGTATAAGGGTCTCTGCTCAGGCGTAAAGGCTTGTGGTGGTAGCTTGGACCCATTAGACTACGAGGTCCTCAAGAGAAAGAATTGTACTTTGCATTTCTTTCTATTCTCAGAGTTCAGCACAATATCTGGAACACAGTAGGTGCTTAGTAAATGTTTGTTGACTGGCATAGTAGCAAAAAGTACTTTTAATAGGATGATAAAAACAGAAGATGATAGTTGTATCAAGAAGGCCAATAAATGTTTGGAGAAATCAAAACCAATTCCATGTGGATCTATTTGTCCCTTAAAAAAATAATAAGCATTCTCCCTTATGATAATCTTAATCTAGAATTCTATTTAAAGATATTTGTTTGAAGTATTTCATAATAAAAGTTTAAGATCTGCTGTCATTAGTGCCCAGCCAAACTTACTTTTTTTTTTTTTGCTTTTTTTGGAGGGCAAAAATTATAAAGTTAAGTAACTTGCCCAAGGTCACACGGCTAGTGTGTCAAGTGTCTGAGACCAGATCTGAATTCAGGTTCTCTTGACTTGAGGGCCGGTGCTCCACTTACTGCACCAACCAGCTACCCCCAAACTTTTAATAATCATATACCAAATTTTGTTTTCTGTAGATAAAGCCTTAGAGATTATAATGGTAAAGGGAATTTGAAGATCTTCCCTGATCCTTCATAGGCTTAAGTGAATTTGAGGACCTTCCCTGATTTGAAAATATATTTTGCCCCCTAATCAGCTAAATTGTGGTCACATGGAGCCTGTGGTGGGAGGGTTGTTTTCCAGGAATGCCCACACCTTTGTGATTTGGCAGTTAGTCATGAAGGTTGTGATGTTCTCTGACCCTGGAGAAGGCTATATATACCCTGATGTGAGGTTTCGCTTTGGGGCTCACTCATGGGAAGAGTTGTGCTATTTGACCAGATGAGCCTCTGGGCAGCTGTTGAGCCCCTTGGCTTTGAAAACCCAGATGTTGGTGCTTCTCTCTCTGGTAACTAACTAGGTTTGGATGTAATAGTTGAAGAGCTGGAAGTCCTGTCTGTTGGTCTGTTTCTATGTGTTTTTGTGTCTGCTTGTAACTTATGTTTGTATTCTCTGAAGTTCAGGGCACTGACATTTTCCCCTAAACTAGGTAAATGATATATGTTTGATTAAAGTAAGATTGTTAACCCCATTTTGAATTTCTTTCCTTTAGAAAATCAGATCAAAGAACCTGTGCTAACAGTCATCCTGGGTATGCTAGGGTGCTTGCTGCTACAGAGATAGACCATCAGAGAAACCTAACCCAAACCTAACCCAAATCATCACAATCTTTTGTAACGTACTTTAAGTCAAAGTTCACATGCACAAATATATACACATGTGTATTTTATACACACAATCAAAGGCACTCCCATCTGTTATTGCCCATTACTGTCTTTTTAATCATGTACCTTTGCATATTAATAACTGTTGACTTTCTTATATTCACTTTCTTTTGTGAATGTGAGGCTGTAACTCTAATATGCAGTTTCTTTCTGGAAAAAAGAATTCAGTGCATAAAACACACACGTGTAAGCATGTATATACATACATGTACGCATGTATGCTTAGCCATACACATATATGAACTATTTAGTTGTTCAGGAACAATTTTTTGAATATTGCTACTATGAAGAAATTAAGTAAAACCCCTAAAACTCCCTCTGCTGCCTCTCATTTGCTTTTTACTTGGATGACTATGAAGCAGGCCTGAATTTATTGCACTAATGTACAAACATTTTTGCTGTGTACACATAAAATTATGTAAAATTGTAGGCTACTTTACAAGTTTACAAAAGTTTTTGTTGGTTGACTTGGGCATGATATAGGAAAGTTCTCTAAGCATTCATTATATAAACTAAACAAGGAAAAATTGTGTTTCACTCACTATGTTCCTACTAATATTTTAAAAAAGTTTTATAGAGAATTTTATAAACCCAAGCAATTAACTTAGAAAATCTCTAAATTACCAGATTACTCTAGACCTTGCTTCATATACAGACAGTGCCATCTGTTCAAACTTGAATCAACCCAGTGGGGAATCTATGTCAAATGCAATCTGAAATTAACACCAAAATGTATTATAATACCCAAGAAAGTTCATTCTTAAAACAGAATGTAAGAATATGTTTCTGAATGAATAATTACATGTATAATACCATAAACATTATCCCATTTGCTACCTTGCTACAGATCAAATGCTAATTCCTGGAAAATGTGACCTTTTCCTATAAGGGGCTTCTGCCCTTCAGATTGGTGAGTGCCTCACCTAGCCTGCTATGGTCAAGCAGTTAACTCCACAAGAAAACAAAATTTCGTGTTCATTTCAAAGTTATAAAATTTTGAAAATAATTTTCATTAGACTCCTTCTGTCAGGTATGCTTTACTTGGTCCCCCACTATCTTCTCACTGGCCTTAAACACATTCTAGTTCCTCCCTGGCCCTTATAGTTCTAGAACCATAATGAAATCAATACTGTTATTGTTACTTGGAAGGGAGTCAGCACATTCCCTTCGTGTTTCCAATGACTGTTCCTGTGACTTTAGAAAATGCATTAGCCTTCCGGGCGGCCAGGTAACACAGCGAGTAAGAGCACCGGCACCAGTGTCGGGATCACCTGGGGATCGAATCCAGGCTCAGACACTTAGTACCCACCCAGAAACACCTGGCCGTGTAACCTTGAGCAAGTTACTTAAACCCCAATTGATTAAAAAAAAAAGAAAAGAAAATGCATTACCCTGCCCTGGTCTCTACTTCCCAATTTCTGTTATTTCTCCCATTAGAATGTAAGCTTCCTAAAGGCAGGGACCGTTTGCTTGTCTTTGCATCTCCAGTGCCTAGTACATTGCTTAGCATATAGTAAATAATAAATTATTTTAATTTAATTCTTACTGGATAAAATGAATGTAATTTGGAACTGCAGGCCCTGGTTATATAAACAATGGAGAAACTCTCAAATCATGAACATTTTTTTACCTCAGTCAATTTTACTAATTTAAGTAAATTTCATAGTTTGTTTACTTGAGACAACATGATCCGTACCCAATACAGGCAATTTGCTTTTCTCCAATCTAGCTGAATTTATATAGACTTGATATCTTTTAAAATGTTGTTCATGTGCATCTATATATAATCAATTGTCCTTAATACAAGTGAAATTCTATTAATTCATTCCTAATTACAACCTTTTATGCATGTCATGATTCCCCCCTAAGTTCCATTGTCAGATTTATTTGCATATTGGGCTTGGTTTTTGAATGTTCTGAAATATATACTAGTAAAATTTCATTTGGCACAAATTCAAACTGTATGTATACTAAAATAGCTCTATTTTTTTTTCACCAGCTTGGTCCTCATTGGATTTAGAGTGTGACCTATTTAGAAAATAGCCTCACTTTTTGGAATAAAAACTGAGACCATTGTGACAAAAATAAGGATATAATATTAAAATCAAATGATATACAGTACTGTCATTATTCTGATACAGAATTTTTACACAGCAATATTGATACAGATACAAATGACAAGATATTAAGCAACCCATTACAAGAAACCTTTAAGTTTCAAATAAAATACAAGTGACATTTTTAATACATATTATTTCAAATGTGTAACTAGTTTTATGCCAGCGTAAAATAAATTCTTCCTCTTGGATGGCAAATTCTATAGTATATCTAAATATCTCATTCATAAAATGAAATTCTATTATGAGAAAGAAAAAAGACTTTGATGGACAATTTTTTAAAAGTAAGAAAAAATTAATTTGTTTCACTATTCTGTCTGCTCTCATATCTCTCTAATAGCAGAACTTGCTGCTCCTGGTTCAGACAGATAGTGGCAATGCATCTTCATTTCTTATGGGTAGCTCAATACCACTTTTTCTTTTTTTTGCTGCTATGCTTTTGACACATTTACTACCCTAGGAAAAGATGTGGAGTTAGAACAGTCAGTTGCTAACTTTTGTCAGTGGTTTCACTACCCAAAAGGTCAGCATTGAGGGACTTTCCACTAAAGGTGGACGTGTTAGCAGGACATTTTGTAAATGCCAGCTTAAAATCTGAGTAGGGTGGTAAGGCATCAGAGAGAAGAATAAGTCATGAGATCAGTCATAGTTAAATTGGGATTTAATGTGCCTTGGGGATTGAGAGATACGGAAACAAACATGTGTATCTATTGGTGGAAACGTGAAGAGGGAAATGGGAAAGCCTAAAAAAAAAATAGCCTCAACCTGACAGTTTAATAGCATCAGAATGAGTGTAGCTCTGAATTGGAGCCAACTTGCCTGTAAGAGAAGTTCTGGGATATTTGCATGCACTTCTGGGAATCACAGTCCATGAGAGGGTATAGCTTCTCCACCTGATCTATACCTCCCAGAAGCTGATGACTGCTCCCTGACTGGCAGTCTCGTACTAGGTTACACTAGATTGCTTTTTTCTTGATATTCTTTGTGGTAGAGACTCTGGCATTAGTGTTATAAAATGAAATGAATGTGGTGAAGAAAATCTAGTCCATAATACTTTACTTTCAACATTTCTATTTAAATGATATCTCTATAAAAACCCATCATTTTCAGATCAAGTCTAAGAACATTACTTAGGCCTAGATATATTCATTTTTGATGCTTGTCAAGGGAAAAAGTAATAGGATTTTTTTCCTGACATATAACTTGTTCATTACAATCACAAGGAAAACTTTAAATACATTAAGTTTCTGTTCACATTTAACTGATTCCATTTCAAAAGTGATCATTAATTCCTGGGTAAACATCTAAATCGGTTAAATGTAGTCCGTACACAGGCCAACCCAGATAGGCAAGGACAGGTGTGATGCATCCTTTTCCCAAAAAATGGAACCTGGAAATAAACACACAAGAGAGTCACAGGTGAATTTTGAGAAAAAAAAAGATTTCTATTTTTCATTGACCTTTTGAAAGAATCTAATAAATCTACTGACATTAAAGGAAAAAAAATCTATATTTATAAATGATGTGTATCAAAATGGACATCATGGAGTTAAAGGAAAACAGATCACATATTTTGTCTTTCTTAATTTTGAGATTTTTTGTTTAGTTGATGAGTTGACTCCAACTCTTTGTAACCCTATTTCAGGTTTTCTTGGTAAAGACACTAGAGTGGTTTATCATTTCCTTCTGCAGCTCATTTTATAGATGATGAAATGGAGTCAAACAGGGTTTAAGTGACTTGCTCAGGGCCACATAGCTACTAAGTGTATGAGGCCAGATTTGAATTTGGGTCCTCCTCACTCTGGGGTTGGCACTCTATGACACATAACTGGCCTAATTCTGAGATTACAGAACATAAAACATAACTCAAAAATCTTTCCCTGATGAGGGCTTTCCCAACCCTTCTAACTCCTAACACTTTTGTAGCTTACCTTGCATTTACTTATACTATATATGTGCAAGTGGCCCTAGCAGCACCAAATGCAATAAGCTCCTTCAAGGCTGGGAATGTTCTGTTTTTCTCCATTGCATCTGCATGTGTAGCAAGGTGTCCATCATGTGCTTATACACACTTGTTTATTGATTTGCTAATAACTGAAACAAAGGGTGCTTCAAAATTTTCAGTCATTTTCATACCTAATTTCATTAACTATAGACTCTCAAAGTCAATATGGCTTTAGAGTAATAATATGGCTTTACAGTATTGTGACTTGACATTTTTCCAAATTTGGGCATTTGGTACCTGTTTGCTAAGAAGCATTGTTCTGACTAAATTCATCATGTTTCCTCTCTCCTCGTCCCCACGAACCTGTCTCCTCTGTGACTAGTTCTTTCTACTATGATGGTCATTTTTTCTCCCATTTTATCCCCCAGCTTGACTCTCCTCCCCTCCCCCCCCAGCCTTTTCTCATTTCAATCAATAACTTTGCCTACTATTTGGTCTCCTTTTTATGGAGGGGGGAAGGCAGGGCAATTGGGGTTAAGTGACTTGCCCAAGGTCACAGAGCTAGTACACATTAAGTGTCTGAGGCTGGATTTGAAGTCAGCTCCTCCTGATTCCAGGGCTGGTGCTCTATTCACTGCACCACCTAGCTGCACCATTGCCTACTATTTGCATTATGGACCCCTGATAGTGTGTAGTCTTTTGGTGTTTGCAGATTTGGAAGTTAAGGATTTTCTAAATTTTTTTTTACTTTAAAAGGTCAAACAATCAGAGAAGGTATGGATAGGTTGCAACATGAACATTTGGGAAAAATCCTCTGATCAGCAGAATAACAAATTCACAGTGGTGAACAGGTCATTCAGATTTCAATTTCTCCTTTTGCTCAAAGAATGCTACTCTTTTTCTGGTTTTATTTTTTAATTTAATGAAACAAGCAATTATTATTTTATTAATTGGAAGAACTTGTTTTTTAACTTTTAAAATGTGGTTTTCTTATTATTTCATCTATTTAGGTAGCAAAAGTAATTTCTGCTTGTCACTGAGAATGAGAAAGTTGACTTGTACAAAGAACTTGATAGAGTCCTTCATACTAAACAAACATAGATTTGATACGCAACAATGTCAGTGCAAGAGTGAGCAGAGGGAAGATGGCAAAACAACGTGCTGGAGAGCAGGATTCAGGTCAAAGAATGATCCACAAAGCCAAGGACTTGTTGAAGTCTACACTGGGTAGAGGGTTGAAACTAGTTCCATCCACAATTGATTATTAAATTTTCAGTTTGGGCATTTGCACTTTAGAAATTGGCAAATGCTACAAATCAGGGAGTGATTTATTGCTTTGTTGATTGTTTGAACTTAAGAAGATGATGGAGAGAATGTTAATGATGCACATCAAACTGAAAAGTATGTTGGGAGTAGTTTTTTTTTCCTTCTAGAGGGCTAGTTGTTAAACATTTACTAGCACACTCCGACTCATACCTATAAACAGTGATTATTTCCCCAAAAACAGAATCATAAGTTCACAAACTAGAGACTATCATTGAATATCATTGTGTCATGAGAAATAATGAAAGGCATGGCTTCAGAGAAACCTGGGAAGACTTATATGATCTGCTGAAGAATGAGGTAAGTAGAACCAGAGGGACAACTTATACAACAACATTTTAAAGTCAAACAACTTTGAAAGAATTAAGAACTCTAAATTATGCAATAAACAACCATGATTATAGAGGAGTGATGATGAAGCCTGCTACCCACCTTCTGATAGAGATGTAATGTAATGTA
>NW_027185761.1:41475585-41507181 GCF_028583685.1 Petaurus breviceps papuanus | reverse complement strand
GAGAGAGAGAGACAGAGAGACAGAGAGAGACAGAGAGAGACAGAGAGAGACAGAGACAGAGAGAGAGAGAGAGAGAGACAGAGACAGAGAGACAGAGACAGAGAGAGAGACAGAGAGAGAGATCCCCCCCTTATCTCCATGTTAAGAGGAAATGGAAAGGAGATTTTTGCTAGTTGAAAAAAAAATTTTAAAAGTCAGAAGGTGTGGGATAAGATAAGCATTAAAGGATATTTTAAAACACAATTGACTAAATGTTAATAGGCAGGAAATAACTGCTTCCAGATTGTAGGTGGATGTGGTATCCTTGAAAAAGCACTGGATATGGAGTCAGGAGAAAACTTTGTCCTCACCTCTGCTCTTTCAATGCATGTAAAGTACTTTGCAAACCTTTTGAGAGCTATGTAAATATTAGCTATTCCTCCTCCTCCTCCTCTTTCTTCTCTTCTTCCACTTCCTCCCCCGTATGTGTGACTTGAGTCAAGTCACTTTATCATTTTAAAGCTTAGTTTCCTATTCTCTAAAATGTGAATAAGACTTGTACTATCACCTTACAGAGTTGTGAAAATAAAATTAAATGAGCTATGTAAACTCCAAAGAGATGTATAACTGTAAACTATTCACATTATTTAAAAATCAGTTGTATGTGTGTATTTGGGTTTGGGGAAATTTAGAGTAAGAGTCAAAGAAGATGCAAGGAAGACAATGTATGTAACTACACCAGTTCCAACCTAACTTATTTTAAACAAACCAGTGACTGAAAAAACAGAAAATGGACAAAAGTAAAGAAGTTGATATCATCATTTACCATTTCCTTAAAAAGTTTAACTAACAAAAAGCAAACACCACAAAGGGGGGGCCTAATGAGTTAAGGAACTTGCACAATCTGCAAATATTTAGTTGTCTTCATAAGTGGAAAGATATAGTAGCCAAGGATAACACTGGTTTAGTATACAAATTTGTTTACAAAATTCTACAACCACAATGCAAAATTTATCTTACTAGTTTTTTTTTGTTCATCAGCATTGATGAATAAAATAATGAAGGCAGATGGGAATATTCAACTAAGACTGACTACAGGGTCATAAATTTAGAGGTCAAAGAGACCTTAGAGTCCATTGAGTCCAATTCCTTCATTTTCCAGATAAGGAAACTGAAGTACAGAGAAATTAGGTGATATGCTCAGGGTGACATAGTGTCTGAGAAAGGATCTCAATCTAGGTTTTCCTGACTCTAAAACCAGTAGCTTTAGAATAACAACTAGATACAATAGGAAACATACCACTGGCATTTTTGTAGTGATCTAATATAATGTAATTTAATTTCTCGTTAAGGACATCAGAGCCATCACATTTGGACTCTCTACCATCTGTGTATCTAATTTATTGTGTGAGAAAGGAAGTGGCAATAGCAGCTGGATGCAACCGAATATATACAGGAGAAATCTATGCTGAAGGGAGATCCAAAGTTAAAGCCATTTAGGGATCCAATCTTAAGAGACCTCAACAAGAAGGGACATGGAAAACAGGGGGAAAGATACAGGAAAAGAACAAGGATGGGGCTTTTAGCACAGAAAAGTGACCAAGACAATACTAACAACTATGAATCCATACGTAATTCCTGCTTTCTCATTTCTATAAAATCTTTTTGGGGGAAGTTCTCTGTACCCACTGAGGGTATAAAACCCATCTGTGCCAACAGTTGCCAAAACAACATGCCAAAACCATGTCATTTCCACAATGACAAAACTCAGTTAATCTTCATGTTTCCTCACATGGTGTACTTAGTAGATAACATCAGAGACAGATCGTTATTTCCTGAGTTCAGCTCCATTGCCCCTGCCCCCAACTTCTTGTTTCCTCTTCTGTTTCAGTCTCAATACTTAAACTTTTAGAAATGAACATCATCAAGGTTACCTGTGCATCTTCATGAACTGTTTAGAAGAAAGGTGCAATAGGAGTCTACTTTCTTATTAAATGCCTTATTCATCAAATGAGATTTGTCACAAAAGATTCTCTCACATGAATGCTATGAGGGAAATCCCTGAAGAAAAATGTGCAACAGACTGGACTTCTGGTTAACCTTTTTATTACTGAAGGTTAAATGAACACTAGCACACCAAGAAGACCCAGTGGTTGGCTAGGGGATCATGCCCCCTCCCTCTGCAAGTATCCTTTCAGGTAGGTTCCAAAACTCCACCAGGCACACAACCACTGCTAGTTTTTGTTTTTCCCCATGGAGAAACTTTCCCCCATCTACTATAAGAGTACTAAGTTGGGGAAATGGGTGTATGTGTATATATATTTGCAGAGGAAAAGTCAAGGCAATTGGGGTTAAGTGACTAGTCCAAGGTCACACAGCTATAAAGTGTGTCAAGTATCTGAACTGGATTTGAACTCAGGTCCTCCTGACTCCAGGACCAGTACTCCATTCACTGTGCCACCTAGCTGCCCTGGGTGTATATTTTTATTTTGGACATTGTATATTCTGTTGATATCTGACTTTTTCTGCACACCCTGAGCCCATGGGTTTGGGCAAATTTGCAAGGTTTTTCAACAGCTGACTCCAGAGGATCAAACTGATTTTGTCACATAATTTAAAAATTTTAAAAATAGATGATCAGGTTGCCTTATTTTGGTGGGTCCAGAAGTTAATTCCAATATATGTCCCAAATCCTCAATGACCAAAGGGAGTTCCCAGGGATAGCCACTAAATAGGTATTAAAGAAAGCAACATGACATAATGGAAACACAAAGGACCTGGGTTCAAATGCTTGCTTGGTCACTTACCATGAAACCTTGGGCAAGTCGATATCGGTTCTTTAATCTCTAAAAATGAAGAATTTTGACTAAGTGATCTCTACAATTCTTTCATGCTCTTAATCTTATGAATGGGAGAAAAGGGACGGGAATAAACATTTACATAGCACCTACTGTGTGCCAGGCATTGCGCCAAGTGCTCCACAAATATTATCCCATTTGATCTTCCCAACGGCCCTGAAAAGAAGTTCTGTTATTATTCCCATTTTACCATTGCAGAAACTGCAGCAAACAGAGTGTAAGTGACTTGTCTGGGATCACACAAGTAGTAAGCATCTGAGGCTGGATTTAAATTTAGGTCTTCTGGACTCCATACTTAGTGGTCTGCTCGCTGTATAATGCTAGAGTCTCCTGTAGCAAGCCATATGTCAGTCAAACGATTGACTGGAAGGCATAGAGAATATAAGATCACACTGTGCCTACAGCTCATTATTTTTTTTATAAATGCATTTGTCTTGGTTGCACAAGATATTGCCTTGAAGGCTCTCTTTAGGTAAGTTATCTCCCACACATACATTAAAACAGTACAAGATTCCTTCTAAGATTCAATTATGGAAATAACTTTTTCAACAATCTGCTAATTACTGAAATCAAGTGGAATGTTTCACAGGAAGACACATTTACCTAAAGGGTTCACCAGTGTCACAGAAATTGTTTGAGATAAAGTCCAAATGAAAGGATTCCTTATTGATTGGTGAGGTTCTCTAGATGTAACCATTCTCAAATGACAGTGTATAGCATATTAAGAGGTGGTCAAAAAACTAGGCAGCCTTGGGTTTAGTCTTGGTACTGACTCATATTGGCTGTGTGATACCAGGAAAATGACTTAGCTCTTCTTGTACTAGGCAACTCTCTAAGATACTAAACTGCAGAGTAGGTATCCACTCGTACAGTATTCATATAGGAAGTTACCTCACTTGGAAGTTCCCTGCACTAATGAAATCATAGATCCAGCCCCTACCACTACTATATTAATCAAAACAAGTCTTTGAAAAGTGAGAGGCCTTCATGGGGGAATCCACAGCAACAGGAAAGACTTTGGCCTAACCATTTAGGCCAATCAGAAAAGCAACAGAAGGGAAAAATCCATATTCTCCAGAATATGATCTATAGCAAATAGATTGTTGAGTTAATTCATCAATCTCTATGTCTTGGCACGTGACTCTACTGTTCAAAAATCTTCAGTACTCCTTTTTGTTTGCCAAATAAAGTTCAAACTCCTTAACCTGGCATTTGAGGCCCTCGATGACTGTCCTCCAATCTACCTTTCCAGCTCTATAATTCATTATTCTATACCACTAAGGTCCATTCAAACTGGATTATTGGTCTTACCTCATGGTCCAAATTTTTTTTTGAAGTCAGACAAAAGCGAAGTCCTCTAATTACTTATCTTTTGCACTTCCCACATTTTCTTTTATAGTATAGCAAGCAACTGACAAGGGTGGTCTATTGAGACTCAGGGGGTTACACCAATGAAGTCACAGATTCTTGGAATATTCTGGTTATTTGTGTATGCATTCTCTCCATTAACTGATGAAAGCTCCCAGAAGGAAGAGATTATATCTTATTTATCTTTGGAGCTTTGTAGAACTTATCACTGTACCCTGCAGTCATTAAATAAGTGTCTGCTAATAAATGGAAAAATAATGGAAGCTAATTCAAAAGTGATACTTGCAAGGGAAGAAAAATTTCCAATTGGAAAGTCAAGCATAATACAGAAAAACATTATGCATACAAAACTTTCAAACTGAAACTCAACCCCTTCACATAACTAAGTATAAAGGAGCTAATCTCTTATGTAACTTTTTAAATCTATAGATATTAATTTGAGCTGAATCTTATGGAACAGGAATTGGAGGTGAAGAAAAAAAGCAAGCATTCTAACATGTGGGACATTTATTGGAAATAAGAGGAGAAGAAAGATGAAATGTCACATTTGAAGAATAGGCCAGGGGGCAACTAGGCCACTATCACTGGATCATAAAATATATACAGGACAGTGAAATGCAAAAGATTGGAAATACAGGAAGGAGTCACCGTGTGAAGGCTTTGAAATGCACAATGGAGGATTTTAGATTTGATCCTAGAGGCAATAGGGGCTCATTAGAGTTTATTGAGTGGTGGAACATCATGGTACAATCTGTGTTTTAGAAAAATCCCTTGGGCAGCTGATTGGAGCATGGGCTGTAGTGGAAATAGACAAGTCAAGGCAACAATTGTTATTGCATTAGTCAAGGTATAAGGCAATAAAGGCCTGAATCAGTAGAAAGGTTGTGTGACTGGAGAGAAAGGGACCCACAGAAGAGGTGTTATGATGATAGCTTACTTGCTAGGAAATTTTGTTGTTCCTATGTGGGGTGAAGGTGAGTGAAGTATAGAGGATGGCATTGAGGCTGTGGGCCTGGGTTACTGATATGACAGGAGTGCCCTTAACTTTAATAGGAAAATTAGTAAGAGGGGAGAATTGGGGGGGGGGAGAGAATTAGGTCTGCTTTGGATGTGTTGAGTGTGAGATGCCTGTAGGATACAATTTAGGAGAGAAGTTAGGCCTGTATACACAGATACGGGAATAATCTCTATAGAGAAAACTGAACCCATGAGAGCTGATGAATTACCTAGCCACAGAATACAGAGAGAGGAGAGAGGAGAATCCAGGGAAGAGGCTTGTAGGATACCTTAGGATTGTTATGTATGACCTGGATGGAGAGCCAGCAATAGAGGTTAAGGAGTGGTCAGAGAGTAGAGACCAGTAGAAAGTAATATCATGAAAACTTAGAGAAGAGAGAGTATCCAGGAGCAGGGGATAATTTGCAGCATCAGAGGTGGCAAGGACCTTGGTAGTCTTTATCAGTAGACTGAAGTTTGCAAACAAGTGATTACCATTTTTTTGCAAGTCAGAAAATCACACTTTAACATGATAGTTCTGTAGAACCAAAGAATGACATTAAATTGGGTATCCCTGTATAGAATTCATTACAAGAATGTTACAATCTCATCTGGGAATGAGGACTATCAAATTCTATGCACTATTCTTTTTAGCTTAGTGGACATTTTTTGCTTTTAATACCAATTGTCAAAATATGAGATTATAATGAAAATTCCAATTGTAAAGTTTTAGCCTTCCAACATAAATGTCAAATGTGAAAATGTTAGTGATTAACTCATGTCTCAGGGAATAAGAAAAGAATTTATACAAATTTTACTGGATATCAATTCTTTTAAGTCTGACCCTTAATTCCATCTTTTTAAAAGCAATGACTGAAGCAAAACAGAAAGTTTGAAATTTATATAACTATAACTTTCATTTAGCTGTTTCCTGACAACCTATCCATCAATTTAAAAAAAATGTAATTTACCTTTCATATCAAAGCAGAATTTTCTCTCTCTATTTTTTTTCATTAGATAATTGTGGACATTTCATCTTAAGAGTTGCAGCTAGGGGGGTATGGTGGATAGAGTGCCAGGGCTTCAGTCAGGGAAAACCTGAGTTCAAATCCTGCCACAGACACATACTAGCTAGGTGAACCTGGGTAAGTCACTCAACCTGTTATCCTTAGTTTCCTCATTTTTAAAATGAACTGGAGAAGGAAATGACTAAATCCTTCAGTATCTTTGCCAAAAAACAAACAACAAGAAAAAATCCTAACCCAAATGGGGTCACAAAGAATCAGACATGAATGGGATGACTGAATAACAACACAACAACAAAATCTTAAGGGAAACAATGTGGTGTGGTGGATACAGGGTTGGCCTCAGAGTCAGACAGACCCAGGTTTAGATTCCGTATCTGACATATACTGGCTGTGTGTCCTTGGAGGACAAGACATTTAAACTATGCTCCAGACAGAAGCCTTGGAGATCGGCATTTAGAGATGTCTTCTTTTTAATGATGAAATCCCTTGTCTGTTCCTTCTCCCAGTCAACCCTTCAAAAACATTTTAATGGTATACTTGAATGTATTTTAAGAGCTAGATTGGAGTCAGGAAAACTGGACTGAAATCTTGCCTCTGTTACTCTAAGAAAGTTACTTGGTCTCTGAACTTCACTTACCTTAAAGGGTAATTTTCAGGGTCAAATGAAGGAATCATGGACCTGGCATCAGATGACCTGAGTCTGAATCTTGGTTCTAATACTTACTGCCTATATGACCTTTCTGATCCTCATCTGTAAAATGAGAACTACACAGCCTCTAGTCACTGTTCTACATCTAACTCAGCTAATTTGATCACACAGACATGCCAAGCATTATACAAGCATTAAAGTGTTTGAGAATGATTAGTGATTATTTTTATTCTGATAAGTTGAGTGCTCTTTAAGGTCAGTCAGTTTCCAACACTACAGGATTTCTGTTTCTTTATCTGTTAAAGGCAAATGATCTTTATAAGTTACCTTCTTCCTTTGCAGACCCTAGCTACATGTTATAATAGGTTTACTTCATTAAACATACTTTAATCTGACTGTAAATAAGACTCATAATGAAAAAAATCCGATGCACTTAGTTACTAGAACTATCAGAAAAACAAGAAGATGTATTGCTGCTTATAGAGAAAAGATGTTTATATATAAAAAAAATCTCAGAATCAGAAGGCCATCAAATGCAGCCAATAACTGAACGATATTCTCTATGATGCACCTGGTAGGTAATCATCCATTGTGGGCTTGGGGACTTACTACCTCCCAACATAGCCCATTCTTCATTTGGAGAGCTCAAAATGTTAGCACATTTTTTCCCCTAACCTCAAACCCAAATCTGCCTCCAGAGTTATAATTAGCATTACTGGCATCTGAAGTAAAGCATTGGAAAATGTCCTGTGCAAGACAAATGAAAGGCATCCACCAAGAAACATTTGAGGGGTGTGAGAGAGTTATGGTAGAGAATTGTCCTGAGGGAAGAAATGACCCCTCTGAAACTTCCACTCATAGTCTATAAGTCTGTAGTGTTTCTACTAGGGAGTCCACTATGGGATTACAGAGCAAGGTGCAGTCAGGCTGGGGTGGACCCCAACTTGGCTGAGTCCTAAGGACAAAGTAAGGGAAGAAAATGTTCCATCTGATAATTCCTTGAAACAGGAAACTATTTTTGCTAATGAGGCAGTAAACTCAGGTGTTTCTGAATGCTTTAGAAATTCCAGAACTGCTAGTTCCCTTTAAATATCAGCATTCAGGATCAATGCTCCATTGCCATGTCCTAGTTACTGCTGTTTTCATTCTACCTAATTCTTCTTTGTGGGGTCAAGCTGGACAAGTCTAACCTTTTTTCATGTGACTATCCCTTAAAAACACAAGGAGAGTTGTCATGTCTCCCCCTAAGTCTTTTCTTCTCCTTGTTAAACATTACCAGTTCCTTCAATTTATGCTTGCATGATATGATTTGAGGCCCTTCACCATCCAGGTTGTTTTCCTCTCAATATACTCCTCAGGCTATTAATGAGTATTTTAAAATGTGGTACCCAGAACTAAATACAATTCCAATCAGGTGGAGAACCTGGGACAACCAAGATCCAGGGGACTCACTTAAGGAATTACACTGTAACCACCACCTCCGAAAGTAAAATTCTCACAAACCAGTTTGACTAAATTTAATTTTTAGAATATTTTTTTTACTGTTGTTTCATGACTTTTTTCTTTTGTCTTCATTAAGTCAAAAATATTTGTGACAGTTTTTTTTTTCTAACTCTTTTCAGTTCATTGTTTGGATATCATGTCTCAGCAAATTTTGTAAAGGCTATTTGAAAGTTTGCTTATAATAATAACCCATGTAAAAAGCAGAACATTTTTCAGAGACTATTTAAATAAAAATTAAAAATTAAACCAAACTGTTCTCATCTGAACAAATGATACAAAGTTACATATGATGACTCATTTTCAATACTGCTGATTACTACCCTAACAAAATGCTAATGATGTTAGTAGAACCTTGACCTTCCTCCATTAGTTTGACATTGAAATAGATGACTAACACTTGAATCTCCTCTCTTTTTACCCAACTATTAGAGAGTGGCAATGAAGCTTGCGGGGCATAAGGGTGTGGAGGAACTATTTAACCATAACAAGAAACATATCTCAGTGAAGCTATGGAAAAGCTAAAGAGCCAACTCCATCCATGTTCAGCTGTTCATGTACAACTCCCAAGTTATATTATTTAATATAAGGCCAGAGAACTAAAAACAAGCCAACTGGTCAAAATTTATTACATTAAAATTCCCTCTGAAGAGCAGCAACATTAATTTTTCTCCGTAACCATGGAGTACAGGAAAGATGGTAAAATGCTTGGCTGTGTTACAGTTTTAAACCTTAAACCACATGTGAAAAAGCTTTCCTTTCCTTTTTGAACACAATTCAAATTGTTTTTTTTTAAATATTTGATCAAGTTTAAAATTTGAAAATAGTGTCTTCTTTTAATGACATCTACCAATTTTCTTTCTCTTTCTGCAACGAGACACATTTGAACTCTGACCAAATAATGACCAATCTTGGTCCAGAAAGGGAAAAAAAAATGATGCAATATACTTATTTCCACAGAGATGGAAATTTTCAGGTATGCATATGATGTGAGATGTGGTTGTTTAACTGCCTTTCTGTTGTAAGGGGAGGAAAGGGGAGATATTAATACATTACTTTGCATCATTGGGAAATGATTATGGTGTAAAATCAACATGTATCATTGATACATTACATTGAATGGTAGAATAAATGAACTGTTAATCAAAATTAAAATAAAAAATAAGATGTTTTTAAAACTGAGTGATATAATGAACATCCGTGATAACCTAGAAAAATGAGAGCACATTTGATTGGGCACTATGAATAAATGAATAACTTTTTTTCAGTACTTAGATAAACTTAATTTTGTAAAGAGACATATACCAAGGTAAACTATGGATTGTGTACCTAGATTAAATTTTGCCCTGTATAATTTTAGGGTGATTTCACATATAGCAAAATGTATTTCTGTTTTATTTTAATTTTTTCTCTTGAACTATGAAATACGTGGTCTAAGCTTAATTGGAATCCCCATGAAATCCTTCTTCCAAGGGATATGTCATTTACCTTATTCCCCCTTTTAGGTCTGAACCAATACATGAGTGGAACTGCCAAAAATGTCAAGTTTCAATGTTGTTCTCCAAGCTCCAATTGTGAGTCATGTTACCCAGGTCATATCTTATGGCCATTATTCATTGCCCCATCAACTATACCAATGTATGAGACCCATGGTACCCAAATACTAACTTTTCGAGTCAATGGATGACAGCTGTCTCCCACATTGCCCATCGGTGTACACATTCGGAGGCTTCTGATCCAAATACTAACAGCACAGCACATGCCACCCCCACACTGGGGATCCTTGTCACAAGCCTGAAAGTCAGAAATAAGTAGAATCAATTATACAAAGGACATTTTAATCTTTTCTTTTTTGCTTTTTGGAGGGCAAATTGGGGTTAAGTGACTTGCCCAAGGTCACGTGGCTAGTTAAGTGTTAAGTGTCTGAGGCCATATCTGAACTCAGGTCCTCCTGACTCCAGAGCTGGTGCTGAATTCACTGGGCCACCTAGCCACCACCGACATTTTACTCTTTAAAAAAATATCTAAGCATAATAGGATCAAATGGTATGAGCAGTGCAATGACTGGTGTGTGTAAATGCTTAATAAATGCTTCTTGATTTGTGATAACTTATGAGTAGGCAGCTAGGTGACAATGAATAGAGTGCTGGGCTTGGAAGTCAGAAAGGTAGTAATTCAAATCCTGCCTCTGATACTTATTAGCTATGTGACCCTAGTCAAGTCACTAATCTCTATCAGCCTCAGTTTTCCCAACTATAAAATTGGGATAATAATAGCACCCATTTCACAGGGTTATTATGAGGATCAAGTAAAATAATGTATATAAATGCTATATAATGTTGAATGTGCATGTAGATATACACACATTTGCTTATATAAGCATATATTCAATCAGATACACTGTTTCAAAAAGAACTAAACACTGTCTCTATTTTTATTAAAATCTCAAATGTAAGGATGTAAAATCAACTTTCTATTTCTAGCATTTTATGGGTGACTTGCCTTTCAAATTAAGAACTACCATATGTATTATTCTTACACCATACAAGGCCATTACCAACTATAAACTGAATAACAAGATTTTATGACTTTTAACTGCAGAATATCTTAGGCCTGAGTTTTAAAGGATTTTAAAAGTCTATAAAAGTAGTGTGAAAGGCTAGACATCCAGAAATTCACCAATATGAACTTGAGAAGTGCTCATTTTCCTCAATTTCATGCCACTTGACTTTTTGTATGTAATTATCTTAGTCCTTTAACATTTACAATTTCTCCATATAAAATAACCTTTATAGAGGCCATATCAAGACTCTTCTTTTATTAATTAGAAATAATTACTGGCCCAAGTCTGTAAATTTTAAGTAGGAAGATTTTGGTTTAGAAGAATATCTTTATTTATATAATTACCAAAATCATTCAGCTAGGAGCTATATACAATGGCAAAACCAATGGGTGCTTTCATCCTGCCCTATCTAATACATCAGATAACGAAATGTAATTGACTCTGAAATAGAATTTTAAACACCGATTCCTACAGATGCATCATCCTAATACAAAATTAAATTAAGACACAACAAAAATGACATGAAAGAATCTCAACACATCCATTAAATATGAAAAGTAGTATATTACAGTAAATCTAAAGTATGTTAAAAGATGCACTTTTGACAGTAGAGCATATGAAAGATGTACATTATATTTTTACATGTGTAATAGACCTCAAATTAAGAGCTCATCTTATATTATACTTCTACATGGGACTAAGGTAATAGCTAAGTCCCTAATTTATTTCAAATCATAGCATATATTTACCTGAAATGTCTAAAATTCTTCAAATTTCTCAGCCAATATAGTAGCCATATTTCTCAAAACAAAGGCAAACATTACATTGCTATAATGATTTGTTCTTCGAATTACCAACTTTTAAGTTCTAGTGGTTATGATGGTTATGATGTATAAAACCAAACAGATATGAGAAAATGGAAGCTTTTGTCAATTATCTGGGTGTTTGGAGTTATGATGAAAATATCCAAATATTTGACTGATATTTAACCTTTCATCTGGATGTTTAATGTCATGTATGTACAACTGTTTTTTTTTTTTTAGAAATTCATTTCCATACAAAAAAGATCTTAAATCTGTATGAAGGTACATCACTTTCTAATTATATCTATCTAAAATAAAAACATTTAATATCAGGACTATAGCTTAAAAATATGCTAAATCTTTATCCCTGAAGTTTCATCAACTTTCATCAGCAGAACAAAATTAAATTCAAATAAAGACAAAAATGCCACTGACAATTTGGATGACTGACACTGTGAAGACAACATTGTCAGATAACTGACCAACTTTTCCACTTTTCATCCAGACTTCTACTATCAGGAAAACAAAGACCTAAATTCTCCTTTGCTTATCAGTGCTACTTTAAAAAACCCCAACAATCCAGGATAATAAAATTGCTCTAAAATGTAGAACAAAGTATGAAAATCATTCATCTTATAAAAATGACAATGCTTTGCTTTATGGAACATATATTTATAAAGATGAATATGTTGGTTCTTACAATCTCTAATGTCTTCTGTTTTTGACCCACTGACATTCATTCAAATGACACACTGTAAGAGAGTTGGAATAAATAGAATGTCCCAGAAGTATAAGCTTAAAAGTATATTAAGTCTTCCGGAACACTGTATCTACTGATACTGCAACAGTATCTTTTGCTCAGGTTTTAAAAGTTTCTGTGATACAGTTAAAATTAAGTAGTAACACCTCTCGAGCTCTTAAGATCCAAAAGGGTACAAAACTTCATAAACTTAACTAACATTGACAGAGTAATTTTCTGGCTGAAAGGGAGTCAGGGGCACATTTTTATTAACAAGCAAGTAATTACTGTAGAGGATCTTCTTTTTGAAATATTGTAAATACAGAGCCATTGGAAAAAAAATTTAATCACTTGGATATGAAAGCATCTGATTTTCAAGGTACATATCATGCTCCCGTCATAAACATTTCAAAAACACAAACTATTCTGATGAGTGAAATGAGTGATTTTAATTACTTGAGTTTTTTTTAACAGGTGTAGAAAACAATTTATTAACTGAGATGAAAATTTTGAGGACTATGGTTTTGTAAATGGAAAATAGATTGTACTATTAAATTTAAACTCTGTGATGGTATTTTGTTACTTAAATTTTTCCAGTGAGATCAAAATATTTGACACAACACTGGAGGAAAAAAGTTCCACTAGTTTTTCCCTTTCAAGAAAAAAAAAAGAGGAGTTCTATCATTTTTTCTAAGTTTAAACAATATTTATGGGTTTGGCCTTTTTTGGGGAGGTAGGGAAGGGAAGAAGAAAACATTACTCCATAATTTCGCTGAAGAACTAAGTAATGGAATAGAGACTTGCGGTTTCACGTAAAGTTCTTATTATCTGCTCTGTTTTGTATATGGAAATACTCCTTTTATTCGGTGTTTGTGAAATTCTGACTTAAAAAAAATTAAGAATCAGTTAAGCAAAACCGCCGGAAAAAAAAAAAAGAAACCCAAGAATTAGGAGCCGAAGTGTCTTGTTTTCACGTTAATTTATCAAGACTTGGTAATGGAAAACATTTTCAAAGCTAACCTCAGAGAGAAGAGCGGTACCCGCAGAGAAATGTACACAAACGCTGCACATTGAGAGCAGAACAAAGTCCCAACAGCCCGTTTCGCTGCTGCTGCTGAGACTCAGGTTGGAGAGTGGATTTCTGCATTTTTAGTTGGGGGTGGGGAGGAGGTCATGAATAAGGAGCAAAAATAATGGGGGAAATGGGGAGGAAAACTGGAGCAACCAGAACTGAGAGAGAGGTTGGGAAACTCTGGGGGCAGGAGGAAAGGGGTGGCTTCCCTGCTGTGGGTATCAGACAGCGGCAGGGGTCAAGCCCGAGGACTCACCAGGGTCCCTCTCGGAGCAGACTCCGCGCAATGTCGAAACCAAAGACAGGGGTACACACCTTTCTCCCTTGTTCTTGTCTCATCCCCGTCCTTTTGAAGCCCCGCGCCCCCAAACTGCCACGAATCGCCCGGATCCAGTCCCGGCACCCGCGGACACCCGGACGGCGGCGGGATAGACGGGTTAGGAGACAGCTTTCCTTTGGCAATTGAATTTGACCGACGGCTGGACTGCCTGCAGATCCTTGTACCCCCACCCCAAGCCCAGGGTTCTAGGTGTTACCAGCTCCCTGCCCGCAGGGGTGGAGCGCGGTAGGGTGGGGCCGGGGCAGGTGTAGGGCAGCAGGCGCTTCTTACCCCAGTGATGACGGCGGTGTCTCCCGAGGACGGCAGGAGCAGCAGGAGGCCAAGCAGTAGGGGTAGCATCAGTGGAGAGGACGGAGCTCGGGGCAGGGTCCTCATGGCGCCCTCTGGAGAGCGGGGAGACAGCCGAGTCGAACCGAGGTGGCACGGACGGAGAACGCGTAGGGCGTGCCGGCTGGCGGCCAGGAGGGCACGGAGCGCTGGAGGGGGCCGGGCCAGCAGACTTCGGGAGCACGAGGTGGCAGGGCACGCCTGGACCAGCGGGGAGCGGACGGGACGTGCGCCCAGACGGCCAGGGAAGGGGCGCGCCGACGGGACCGTTGGGGCGAGTCTGGAGCGCGAGGGAGACGAGAGGCCAGGAGAAGGAGGGGCTGGGAGAGGAGGCAACTAGAAGCGCCGGCGGAGAAGGCGAGAGGCGGAGAGGAGGAGAGCCCAGCTGCCTGGGCGGCTCCCCGGAGCATCCTCCGGAGCCGAGCCGTTATAAAGAGCCCGGGGCAGCTCGGCGAGCCCCACCATGAGTCACTGCTGCGCCCGCCCGCCCGCGACGCGCGTAAAGAGGCCGTGGCTCACGCGCGCACACCCGGAGTCCAGGGACGAGGGTTGCAAACATACTCACAGGCGCAAATGCACACATGTAGTGTAGGGACGAGGGGCGCTACACACACACTTACATGTTACACGCACACAGCTGCACATAGGAGAGTAGGGACAAGGGGATGTGCACACACGGGCGCACATACAGAATCTAGGGATAAGAGCTTAACACACACACACACACACACACACACACACACACTCCAAAGACTAGACACTATTCACAGCAGACTTGCCCACATGGTCCACTTATGAGACAAATATTTCTGAGAAAACCATTACTAGAAGATTTTCTCCCCAACCTTCTGAAGCATCCATTTTCACACGATAAAACTTAGAAAAGCTAGTCTTCCCTTTCATTTCCCTCGCCCCCATCATACATACTCTTAGAGTAGATCTGTTTCTTTTCTCCTTCCTTATCTCTCTCCCCTTCCTTTCCATCCATGCCTCCTGACATTTCTTCTACCTTTCCTCTATTTTCTGATTCTCTTCTTTCCTGCATTTTAGGGTTTATTTACATGAATTTTTTTCTCATTTTAGTTTTTCCGTAACTCAGCCAAACTATGAACTTAGAGAAATACTGGTAACATTGGTTTTGTTACCACATTAATCCTCTATGACCTCATGTAGGATCAATTAGTGTAAGATTTGGAACTAGAAAGTCTTTAATTCCCCCTCCCCCCAATTTTACATATGCAAATAGGCCCAGAGAAATCAAGTGACTTGGGCTCCTAGGTTCATAGATGTAGAAGGGACCCAGGAACCTGAAGTATATATGTTGCTAGAAATTTCCCCCAGTCATTATTTCAACCTAAAATATTTGTCCTTGTCTGATCTACTGTTCCTTGACTGATCTGCCAGTCATTTGCAAACTGAACTTTGATAATACTTTCAGAATTAGAGGAAACATTCAAAGTCATCTAGCTTAACTCTTCATTTTACAGCTGAGGAAATAGGTGGGGGAGGGAGGTGAGTGAGTTAAACGATTTGCCCAAGGCCTCAAAGTTACCAGGTGGCAGAGTCCTAATTTGAACTCAGTCTCTGACTCCAAATCAATTGCTCTCTGCACACTGACAATTTCCACTCATTTTGGGGTTATCTTCTTAGTTTTCTTTCTTCTTATTTTTTTTAATTATGAAAGATAAAGATTTTAAAAGATACAGCAGAAATTCCCATCTGAGATCATTCTAAGGTTTTCATGAGTTCTTTACCTTTTTTCTTGATTAAAAAAAAAACTTTCTCATCTGAAAAGCAGTTAGTAAAGCTTCCCTTCATCACCACCTACATCATGTGTGACTGAGCAAGCATGAGAAATCTTATCTTTTTGAGTGACGTTTTTGGCTAAGCTATTTATGATAAAGAAATGTTGGCACCTGTTGCTTCTTTCATCTCTGTTGTGGATGACCAAATTAAGGACTTTACCAGGAGAGTCCATACTAAGACTTTCTCATCATCAAATATTCAAATTAAAAGTGGAAAAGCAGTCAGTTGGTTATCTGAATGTGAAACAGTTGGATGGATATTTGTATATATCATAATATTTTACTCTTCCTCCAAATGTTTTAGCATCTTGTAGATACAGCTTTAAACATGGAAAGAAAAAGGAATCTTGCAAGTTATAAAAAAAGTGTTTAAAATTGAACTCAATCAGAAAATAAATGGAAAAAGTAACAAGTGACGGAATTATGGAAGAATCTAGTTTTCCAGCTTTAGTGCCAGTACTATTGAGGAAAGGATGCAATGTAAATGTGAAAAACACTCATAACTAATTTTACCACTCCTTTAAAATAGTCTGCTTCATATTCATTATTATTGAATACTAGCTATATGATTTACTTAGTGTGGTATGCAATTATGACTAGACAAATGTCAGCTTTAAAGAGTGGCTGAATTTTTTAAAAATTACTTTAGTTAATCATAAGATTATAGATTAGAACTGGAAGGGGCCTTAGAAACCATTAAATCCACTATTGATTTTATGCATGAGTAAATTCAGGAACAGAGAGGTTAAGTGATTTGCCCAGGATTACACAGTCATTAAGTGTCTGGTTTCTGGAGTCCAGCGTTCCATCCACTATGCCACCTGCTCTAATAAATCAATGGGGAAAAAAGCTCTAAAATATTTTTAGATGAGATTATTACGTTCTGTTTCATTTTCACCTATTTTCTCACTGTCTTTTCCATCATTTTACTCCTTCAGAGTAGAAGTGGATTGAACCTCTTTTTAGAGGGAGGTTCATAATGAAGACTTTCTGAGAATATTGAAATAGCAGAAGTGGGCACTCACGGTAAGTATGGGAAATTTTATATATTTTATGGATCCAGGAGTGGAGAAGGGGAAAAAATCAGTCAGATGGCAAGAGTAATGAAACAGGGTCTGGATAAAAGCCTTTAAGATGCTGCAAGAGTGTTCTCTCTGGAAATGACAAGACTTTATAAAATAGGAACAGTTAAAGGAATCAGTGAGGATAGCTGAATAAAATAAGCCAAGTAGTAAGCATCATAATAAATTAATGAAACAGATAGTTGAGTGGAACAGTAGATAGAGGGCTAGGTCTGGAAGTCAGAAAGACCTGAGTTCAAATCTGGCTTCAGACACTTACTAGCTGTATGACCTTGCACAAATCATTTACCTTTCTGTTTACCTCAGTTTTTTCATCTGTAGAATGGTGATAAAAAAGCACCTGCCTCCCGGAGTTGTTGTCAGGATCACTTGAAATAATAATTGTGAAGTGCCCAGAACTATATATAAACCTTGACTATTATTATTATTGAAGTTATTATTAAAAATTATTATTGAATAGAGCAATGCTATAATTGGACTTATTTGATAGTGAAAGGAAGCCATATAAGAGATGCAGAAGAATTACTTAAAATTCAATTCAGGAGGTAATGCCCAGTGGAAATGTATGTTTCTGTGATCTGTAAACTTTCCTCATGATTGAGGTGACTCGATGTGGAGGAATGAAAGGAAATTTGACATAGGGTGGAGACAATCCAACTTCATCTTCTCCTTCTAGGCCTTTTTCCTGAGGTTCATGTCAATTTCAGTTTACATTAATTCATCCCATCTTGGTCTGCTTGTAGTTTTCTTTGTTTTTATGCTTTGCTCTCAGATTATCTTATTATATGTTTCTCCCCCCCCAACTCTATCACAGACTTATTGTAAGAAGTAACATGAGAGGCTGTCATTTTTTTTTGTTCTATAAACATAATAGGCTCTCTATAAATAATTAATGATTGTCTCTGACCTTTTCTTTCATTCTCTGCTGTATCTTCCATCTTCTTCCTCCTTGGCATAGATAGCTGGTGTTTATACAGCTCTGGAAGTTTTGCAAAGGACCTCATTTGGTCTTCACAGAAATCCTAGGAAGTAAGTACTTTTATTGTCACAGAGATCATTGAATGGGCATGGACTCAGACAAATTGAGACCTGGGAAAGACCTTAATTTGGAAAGGCCAAGGTCACCCCCTGCATGCTGGGCCATCACCAGTCATCTTGACATTTGTTTCCTTGACATTAGACTTTGTTGATTCTGGGGGAGATAATGAGACTGATGATTTTTCAAGCTCACATATCCAATTCATGGACAAGTCAAGACATCACTCTCATAATGCCATTGGTTCTCTGAGAATGAAGGACATACAACAGCAACAATAATTATAATATTGCCATATCGTAGATCATCTGAAAATGACCTATAGTTTGGTGGAAGTGTTTAGGTGAAGAATATGCAAGTAAGAGTTTGTCCACAGATGAGGCATTTCCAGACTTTTTAGGTCCATACCTTTAGATTTCAGTAAACTGTTAGTTGTTATTCAGTCACGTCCGACTCTTTGTGACTCTTGCACCATAGCATGCCAATACTATCCATGGGGATTTCTTGGCAAAGATACTGGAGAGATTTGTCATTTCCTTTTCCAATGGATTAAGGCAAACGGAGGTTAAATGACTTGTCCAGGGCCACACAGCTAGTATATGAGACTGGATTTGAACTCAGGTCTTCCTGACTCTGGGTCCAGCTCTCTATCCACTGAGCCACCTAGCTGCCTAAACTTCCAGTGCCCCCATTCAATAAAACAGAAAATAAATTTTAGAGTTCATCATGGATGTGCACATAAGAAAATCTTTTCCCCACCCCCATGCAATCTGAACAGAAATAAATTCTAAAGGTTAGAATCTGTATTGATTTCAACAGCATAACATATTTACTAAATCTTCCTTGTACTCCATGAAAAGCTTCATTTACCTCCAGGGGTTGTGTTGAAGAGTGCTGGATCTGGAGGCAGAAAGCTGTGAGTTTGTATCCTGCTTCAGATACTTTCTGTGTGCCTTTGGGCAAGTCACTTAATTTTTGTCTGTAATGTTTTGCTCATCTTTAAAATGGGGAAAATAATAGCATGTACTTCACTGGGTTGTTGTGAAGATCAAATGAGAGAATATATGTAAAGGGTTTTATAAACTTTAAAGTGATGTTAAGGATGATGCTAATGATCATTGCTGTTACATTCGGAACCCCCGCCCTAGAGAGATAAGACTCTATGAACAGTATTTGTATGACATTTTCTCACCAGCTTGCCCTTCATGGTTGGGACTCCACTATGAGGAACACATCTCATCCTGAAAGATTGCATACATTCTGGTACTCACTACTCATCGGAGCCATTGGTACCTTATGCCCTTCTCGTTTGAGGGCTGTGGGATGGAGCAAAGAACTCCCAAAGCCTCCAGGCCAATCATCTCTTGATTTCCCACCACTTTTTCTTTTTTGGATTTGTTGTTCATTGTGTCCAAATATTCATGACCCTTCAGAAGTTTTCTTGGCTGAGATACTGGAATGGTTTGCCATTTCCTTCTCCAGCTCATTTTACAGGTGAGGAAGCTGAGGCAGACAGGGTGAAATGACTTGCTCAGGGTCACACAGCTAGTAAGTAAGTGACTGAGACGAGATCTGAACTCAGGAAGAGGAGTCTTCCTGACTCCAGGTCTGGTGCTCTATCCACTGTGTCACATAGCTGTGCTAGAACCAGGTACCTCCTTCCCCTGTCACCCTTCTTCCCTACTCCACAGATATTTAGCTTCCTTTTCGGTGTGTCATCTGCCCCCGTTAGATTGTAAGTTCCTTGAGGGCAGGGATTGTCTTTCTTCTTCATGTTTTTATCTGCAGTGCTTGGCATATAGTGGGTGTTCAATCAATATTTATTGACTGACTCAGAAATAATCTTGTCTGCTTTTTAGAATCAGATTAATTTTCTTATTTGAAATTGGCACTATTTCCTTGTTTCAGGATATAAAATTCTATTGGGAAAAGAACTCAGGTTTTTAAAAATACTTTATGGACTTGAAGTATTTAAAACTGCTATTAAAATTAACTTAATATTAATCAATTCTACTGCATTTTTAAACTTTCAGCATTTCTTCCACTAAAATTATGCATTTTCACTGACTTTAAAATATATGAGAACATTTTCCTGACAAACCTAATAATCTCCTTTTTATATTAGAAAATGTGACATTGGCATATTTTAACTGCAATATTGGCTTAACTTCTCCCTCTTTTTTTCTATATATAAAGCACACTTTTGATAATGGTTTTTAGTAGCTGCAAAGATTTTTAAAGGGATGCCAGTTTATTTGAAAATGCACCTTTCACAATATTGCTTCATAGGAGTTGTAATAATTATAGAATCGTAGGTAGGCACCAAGATTTCATAGTTAAACTTCACTTATCTTTGCATAAATGCTTTTCATTACATAGGTAAAAGTAAATTTTGAAATTCTTTGCTTATTTTTCCACTTTGCTCACTTTATGTTATTAATAGTAGCTTTTCTTTTTCATAAACCATGATATCAGGAGTCTAGAATATCATTCCAAAGTAATAAGTGTACTTTAAATGTGACATCTAAAAGATTCCAATTGCTTTTATAATTCCAAATGAGATACCTATTTTTATCTGTTTTAATGCCATTGGCTTCTCCTTTAAAAAAGAATCATTAGACCTCAGTGTGAAAGCTAATTATCTATGTGTAGGCACTCAAACATTATTTGCCCTATTCAAGTGTTAATGTACAATAAAGTTTACGTAGTTTAAAATAATAGAACAACCTGAATTCAAGACTTATCATTCTTACAAAAATGAGCTAAATGCATGTAAAATAAGGACTCAGGAAGAACTTTTGATTCTGAAAGATTAGGCTTTTAATAACTAAAATACTGAATTTACTTAATTTTTTTTTACATTCAACATGGACCTTAGTTCCCCAAATTTTCTGTATTATATGCTTTATTCAAAAGAAAGATTGTCATGTAAATCAGCAGCATGCTTCATAATTTTATCTATGGAAATTTCTCTCAAATTATAGATCAAAATTTTTCTTGAAATAAAACAAAGCTAAGAGACCTATTGTTTGAGTCTATTATTTTGTGTAGTGAGTGGTTTCTGGACTAAAGATTTTATTTTTGGAAGGAATCTCTACACATAGGTGCATATCCACAACCCACTTAAAACATCATGTTCAAAGATTTACCAGAGTACTAAAAGGTCAAGTCATCTGTCAATGGCCACACAGCTAGTTTGTGATTTGAAGAAAGGTTCCCTAACTCTGAGACCAGCTCTCCATGTATATGCCACAGTGCCTCTGTCTAATGAAGAGTGTAATTTAAGAAATCATTTCATTTGTCATCTTACTTTGGACATAGATATTGTATTCACAGATATATATATATATATATATATATATATATATATATTCGTTATTTTGTTTTTTTTTTCACAATTTTTATCATTATGATTTTGTCTGTTGATTGGCAAGAGATAACAAAAGGCTAAATATATTTGCTTCCCCCCCGGCCATGTCTTCACATTGTAGGCAGTTACTAACTGGTATATTTTATTTGAAGTGAGAAATGTAAAATCTCATGTAAAGCCATTGATGCTAGCATTTGCCTTATTTGTGCATACCACTGTATATGCATGTATATTATGATATTCATTTTGTAATTTTATACTATGTATATGTTTATAAATATAATACTCATGCATATTATAAATACAAAGCAAAAAAAGATATAAATTCCTAATAAATACCAAGAAGAGAGAAATGTCAACATTTTTTCTCCCTTATCATTGTGGCATTTATAAAAGTTCAAGAGACATAATTCTTGGATAATTTAATCATTTTCAATAATAGGATGATCTTTTGGCCATCTCTCTTATACCAAGGACCCTTATGATGGTAGGCTCAGTTTACATACCCTTTGAAGAGTAGGTGTTCCTGAGGGAACCAATCCACTCTGGTTGCTTAGCGATTAATGAAAAAATGAATATTATACTGACAGAGTGGGTTGTATTAAAATGACTATCTTGGGGTAAGTGACTTGGGTCACCCAAATCTTGGTCAAAGAAATTTATCAATTCCCATAGTACCTGTATGACAAAAGGGAGAATCAAACTTCCCAGACCTATCTGAGCAAGCCAATGAGTAGGAATGTACCCATTAGTCCAGACTGGTTCTTTTACTGTCTGATGAGATCTTGGCCTGGGTAAAATTTTAGGAGAGATTTCCCACAGTGGTTGGTTTCTGCATGAGGAAAAAGAAAAGGAGAAAAACCTTGGTCCTAATACTAATAATTAGTCAATAAATACAAGAGAGAAATAATAATTTATCACATCATCATGCCACTTCTAGGTGGAATAAATAAAAGGTTGGTTAATTTTTTATGACATTGAGCCTCTCATATTTTGTCGTCTCTGACTCTTTTAAAATTTTATCCTATTTTTAAACTTTTATTTTTACATTACCTTTGTTTTCTAAGCTGTCTCTTTCATCCCCTGCCCAGCGATCTATCCATTCGAATACAGGAAGCAATACAATAAAATCAACCAACAGATATACTATAGTGGACAATATATACAATATCTATACTGCTGTAATCTCCTACGTCTGCAGTGAAGGGAGAGAAGTCCTTTTTTTTTAGCTCTTGTCTAGGGACAAGCTTGGTTATTAATTACACAGTATTTAAATTGATTTTCAAAAAGTTCTTTCCAAAAACTAGCTGTGTGACCTTGGGCAAGTCACTTAACCCCAACTGCCCTCCAAAAAGCAAAAGAAAACCCCCCCAAAAGTTATTTCCATTCACATTATTATAGTCATTGTGTATAAATGTTTTTCTAGTTCTGTTACTTTACCTTGAATCAGTTCATACGAGTCTTTCTAAGATTTTCTGAATTATTTATGGCAATTGCTTCTTTTGGTGACATAATATTCTATTACATCCCTGTGCTATGATAAATTTAGTCATTTCTCAGTCAATGCCCATTCACTTTGTTGCCAGGCCTCTGCTACCACAAAATGTGTTGCTATGAATATTTTAGTATATATTCTTTTTTTGTCTTCCTTAGGGTATTTGCCTAGCAATGGGATTTCTGGGTTAAAGAATATGGACATTTCAAACACTTTTTACAAGGATAATTCTAAATTGCTTTTCAGAATGGTCAGTCGAATTCAGAGCTCTGTCATCCATGAATTAGTTTGCCTGCCTTCCTTAGCTCTTCTAACACTGTCTATTTTTTTTTTACTTAGCCAAATTGTTGGATATTTAATAAAACTTCAGAATTGTTTTGATGTTCACTTCTCTTAGTATCAGGGTAACAGTACTGGACAATTTTCCCAGATTTTTTTTTTGCCTTTTTTTTGGAGGGGGAAGGCAGGGCAATTGGGGTTAAGTGACTTGCCCAAGGTCACATATAAGTGTTAGTAAGTGTTAAGTGTCTGAGGCTGCATTTGAACTCAGGACCTCCTGACTCTAGGGCCAGTGCTCTATTCACTGTGCCACCTAGCTGCCCCAATTTTCTGAGTTTTTATGAGAATGTTCAGAGTGTTTGACTGATACATCCTTAGTTGAACTTTGGAGCATGAACAGACATACTTCATCTTGTTCAGATTTGCTAGCCATGTGACAAAGAGGAGCCATATTGACTGACTGTATAGTTTGAATTAGAGGCATATTCAGAAGGCCCTAATCAACCAGATCTACTCCTCTTCATGTAACTTCTTTCTGCCTGGCCACATTTTGGTGAGAGAATGGAGACAATTCTGTGAGGAGAGAGGGCTGAAGATCTATGGAGTGGTTATTCAGACAATATTGTTGTATGCCTGTGAAAAATCATGAGATGCACAAGTGTTCAGTAGTAAGTGACCATTGCTGTTGCTGTTTCAGACTCTATTCCTCCCAAGGATTTCCTGCCATGTGTGGTAGCCTATGCCTACTCTTTCATTAAAGTTAATCAGAATTAAAAAAAAAAGGGGGGGGGCGGCCAGGTAGCACAGCGAGTAACAGCACCGGCCCCAGTGTCAGGATGACCTGGTGATCGAATCCGGGTTCAGAAACTTAGCACCCACCCAGAAACACCTGGCCGTGTAACCTTAAGCAAGTTACTTAACACCAATTGCTTAGGGGTGGCCAGGTGGCTCAGTGAGTAAGAGCACCGGCTCCAGTGTCGGTATGACCTGGATAGAATCCCGGGCTCAGATACTCAGCACCACACCCAGAAATAACTGGCTGTGTAACCTTGAGCAAGTTACTTAAACCCAATTGCTTTAAAAAAAAAGTTAATCAGAATTACAGAGTTGTCTTCTTTAAGCACATTGATAATAAGGGTCTCCAGGTCTCCATAAATTTTGTTCTTTGACCTCACCAGAGTTCATCATGGTGGGAGCATATGTACTGATGATGGTGACTTGGGGGTGTTTTGCCACAAGTGGCAATCAAATTGTCATGAGCCTGTCATTCACTCCTTTTGGTAGGCTTCAGTTTGGAAAGCTGCATTAGACAGCCATCTTGCTTTCTTGCTCTTTGGAATGTTTCTGGTTGCTGCCTCCTGTAAAATATTGTGAACCTCTTTCCATAGTTCTTCAGCACTCACATGGTGGTCAGAAGAAGTGATGCAAGGATTCTCTCAAGGTCTCTCAGAAGAACTTTGGAATTGATTGTGTGACATGGGGAACCCCAGCAAAGGACTGCCCAACATGGTGTACCAGCATCAAAGAAAGGACTGTGCTCTCTCTGAGTGAAACAGAATTATAGTAGCTCAAAAGAAATGAGATGTGTGAATTTAGAGCTATCTCCACTCCGAATGTTCATGTGGACTATTTATACTTAAGCTGGAGTAGAGCCTTCTGAGGTCATAATGGTCTCATTAGTCATGGTCGGGACACACTATGTACCTTGACTCCAATGGAGTGATGTCATTTTGGACTTCTTCAAGAATGAAGGATGACAACCATCAAACAAATAGCTGAGGAAAGAAAGAAAGGGGAAGTGAAAGTTAAAGAAGAAGGAGAAAGATACATCCAATTGAATGTAGAATTCCAGAGAATAGTAAAGAAAAATAGGAAGCTTTTCTTATATGAACATGCAGAGAAAAAGAAGAAAACAATAAAATGGGAAAGACAAGAGATTTCTTTGAGAAAATTAGTGATATTAAGGAAAAGTTTCGTGTAAAAAAGGGCATGAGGGTGGTTAGGTGGCGCAATGAATAGAGCATCGGCCCTGGAGTCAAGAGGACCTGCATTCAAATCCGGCCTCAGACACTTAACACAAAAACTAGCCGTGTGACCTTGGGCAAGTCACTTAACCCTAACTGCCCTCCAAAAAGCAAAAAAAAAAAAATGCACATGAAAAAAGACAAAAAACGATAGGGATTTAACAGAAGTAGACGAGATTAAGAAGAAGTGGCAATAATATACAAAAGAACTGTATAAGAAAGATCTTAACATCACTAATACCCATGATGTTTTGTTTACTGATCTAAAGTCAGACATCCTGGATAATGAAGTCAAGAGGGCCTTAAGAAGTATTGCTAACAGTAAGGTTAGAAAGGGTGATAAAATTCCAGCTGAGCTATTTAAAATCTTAAAAGATGATGAAGTTAAAAGGCTGTATCTAATATGCCAGAAAATTTGGAAATTTGTGTAACATTGGCCACTGAATTGGAAAAGATCTGTTTATACCCCAAACTTAAAGAAGAGAAATGCCAAGGAATGTTTAAATTTCCAAACAATTGCACTCATTTCACATGCCAGAGATTTCATATGCTTAAGATTCTGCAAGCTAGGCTTCAGTAATATGTGAATGGAGAATTACCAGAAGCTTGGGCTGGTTTTCAAAGAGGCAGAGGAACCAGAGACCAAATTGTCAACATTTGCTGGATTATGGAGAACGTAAGTGAGTTCCAGAAAAAAAAATCTACTGCTTCAATTGACTACACTAAAGCCTTTAACTGTGTGGATCACAACAAAATGTGGCAAGTTCTCAAAGAGTTAAGTGTGCCAGATCATCTTACTTGTTTCCTGAGGAACTTGTGTTTGGGCCAAGAAGCAACAATTAGAACTGATCATGGAACAACTGATTGGTTTAAGATTAGAAAAGAAGTAGAGGTATGTATATCGTCATCTTATTTATTATAACTTATATGTAGAGTACATCATGTGAAATGTAGGCTAGATATATCAAAAGCTAGAATTAAAGTTGCCAGGAGAAATACCAATAATCTCAGATATGCAGATGACCCCATTCTGACAGCAGAAAGTGAAGAGGAATTAAGAAGCCTATAGATGAGGCTAAAAGAGCACAGGATAAAAGCTAACTTCAAAGAAACTAAGACTCTAGCAACTGGTCTTATCACTTGCTGGCAGATAGAGAAGAAAGGGAAGCAGGTTCAAAGATCATTGCAGATGGTGACTTCAGCCGTGAAATTAAGACACTTGCTCCTCAGAAGAAAAACTATGGCAAATCTGGACAATATACTGGAAAACAGAGACATCACCTTACTGACAAAGGTCTGTATAGTCAATGCTGTGGTTATTCCAATAGCAATGTGTGGCTGTGAGAGCTAGACTATAAGGAAAGCTGAGTGCTGCAGAATCAATGCTTTTCAATTGTAGTGCTGGAGAAGACTGTCCTTTGGACAGCAAGGTGATTAAATCAACCAGTACTTAAAGAAATTAATTCAGGCTATTCACTGGAAGGCCAAACACATGGTACATACTTTGGCCATGTGATGAGAAGATGGGACTCATTGGACCCTGATATTGGGAAAGACTAAAGACAAAAAAAGAAGGGGATGGCAGTGGATGAGATGAATCGTGATGGCAAAATGGTGGTAAAAAATGAACCTGAACTTGGATAGACTTCAAGAGATAGTGGGGGATAGAAGGGCCCAGTGTTCTATGGCTGTAATGCTTATGGGACATAAGATCTCCCTCCCCCATTAATAGGTCTCACATGGAGCCCATTAAGGGCAGCTTGCTTAGGGAAGGTTTGCTTGTAGGAAGACGTTCACACCTTTTGCTAATTTCTAATTAGGTACTGAGTCACAAGGGTTGTGATGCCTTCTGGTTCTGAGAAATGTATGTATATTCTGAGTTGGTATTTTGCTTTGGGGGTTCACTTATGAGAAAGATCTTGTGATTCCTTGATTCATATGTTCAGAGCTCCCCGACTGCTTAGATGTAAAGACTCTCTTGATCCAGGGATATATATATATATATATATATATATAAAGTGTATAGTTGATTCAGGCAGTCAGAGGCTTGTCTGTTGGTCTTTATTTCTCTGCTTATATTTTCTCTGAAGTTCAGGGTGCTGACTTTTCCCCTGAACTGGTGAGTGTAATTGAAAAGAGATTTTTGACCCCTTAAGCAGCTGTCTTTCCTAGGAAAGCAGATCTAAGAACTTGTGCTAGCAGCCATCCTGGGGATGCCAGTTTGGTTGCTGCTGTAATGGTCCATGGGGTCACAAAGAGTCAGATATGGCTGTCTGACTGAAAACAACAACTGGTTCCACTCTATTAACCACATAGTGAAAAGGAGCCTTTTTGATTGACTGAATAGCTAGAATAAGGATGCATTTAAAAGGGACTAGTCAGTCAGAGCCTGGCCTCTTGATTTTTTTTTTCTATCTGTCTGCATTCTGGTGAGAGACAGAGATAATGCATTAGTCCCTCCGCACATGAGTCTGACATGGGGCCAGTGAATATAGGCCTCCATTCTCTTCTTCCTTCTGTCTGTTCTTTCCTAGTTTTGGTAGAGTAGATTAGACATGTGGAATAGACTTGGGATTTGTGAACTTCAGAAGATCAGAAAAGCTAGTCACTAGGAAGTCTGGAAGCAGAATTTCTATCAAGTTTTGTGCCTTAGCATCAAGGCTCTGAAGAACAATCTTCAGGACCCAGCCTGTTGGTAGATGAGATGTGGACATATTCAGAAATTATGCTGCTTTTGGATAAAATCTTGGGACCAATGTTATATAAAAATGTTGTGTGTTAAGTCTGAGCCTACTCTCCCCAGGGACAGAGATGACACAGACGAGAATGTGATCTTAGATTTGGGGGACAGATGTTTCTACTTCTATTCTTGCTACATCCTTAAAAGAAATAGTCTTATTGTAAAAGATACTTGATATTGATTATTTAAGTGGAAATTGGGAGTTAATTACTGGGGTTAACTGCCAGCTAAGTGGCAATGTAGTTAGAGCTCAGGCCCTCAGAAAGTCCTGAGTTCAAATCTTTCTTCAGACACTTAGTAGCAGTGTGGCCCTTGGCAAGTCACTTACTCCTGTTTGCCTCCATTTTCTCATGTGTAAGATGAGCTGGAGAAGGACCAGGCAAACTTCTCCAATGTCTTTGCCAAGAAAACCCCAATGGGGTCAAAAAGATTCTGAGATGACTAATCCCCAAAATATCAACTGTTGCAGAGGGTCACAGTAGAATGAAGACTTGAGCTGATAACATGATAGAAGAAACAGTTCAATCCCTCAGGAGTAAAGCAGCCTCAGGATAGCTAGGTGGCTCAACAGGCCTGGAGTTAGGAAGACCAAAATCCAAATTTAATCCTAGGCATTTAGCTCTGTGACTCTGTGGCAAGTCACTTAATCTCTGCTTACCTCAGTTTCCTCAATTGTAAATGTGAATAATACCAGCATTGACCTCTACAAAGTGCTTTTCACAGTTCCTGGCACTATAGTAAGTGCTTACTGTTTGTTTAATTAAGTTGAACTGAATCTGGCTACCTCTTACAACCATCCACTTCCTTCTGTATTGGGCCTCCCTTCATTACAAGAAAAATTAAGCCATCATATCTGACCGCAAGTTCAATACTTAACCCTCATAGTCCCCCCCCCCTCTCCAAAGAGGACAAGGAGGTATATTTTCTCATTTTTCTCCAGGGCCAAGTTGGTCATTATAATGACATAGTTCTCAGTTTTGGTTTTTGGTTCTTCCATTTACATTGCTGAGGTCATCGTGTATATTGTTTTTGTGGTTTTGCTTACTTCCTTCTACATAAGTTCATGTAAACCTTCCCATAGGTCTCAAAATTCTTTATGCTTCCATTTTTTGGGCCCATTCTTTTTTCATTTATATATGTGCCTACTATTGAGGAAAATACTATGTAACCTTAAAATGATCTGGTTTAGATTGTATTTTTAAGTCTTTTAAAGAAAAAGGGCCAAGTCATTTAAGAAGCAGGATTAAAAAACCTGATGGCTGGCCAGTTTTAGAGAAACTTCCATCCACTTCAACTCCTTTCCTTCCTACACCAGTGCTACAATGATAGAGTGTAGGAAATGGCCACGTACCTGGTAGGTACCAGAAGCAGAACTAGTACCTGGAGGGATCTCAAATGTGTAACACTCTTAAGAGAACATTCAAAACAAAAGCCTCTTAGTTTCTCCATCATCTATCTTTGCTTCTCTTCCCTCATGAATAACATGGGCAGCAACCTGGCACAATATAAAAAATGATGGATTTGAAGCCAGAAGACCTGAATTCAAATTCTGATTTCACCTCTTACTACCTGTTTGGCCTTGGGCAAATCATTCAACTTCTCAAGGCCTCCTGAGGGTATTTGGGCTATTTCTCTGAGATCTCTTCCATCTCTAAAATCTTTAGTTCTATGAGCCTATAATCTTATTAGACTATAGTCTCTTGGATTCTATTTATTTCTGTGTTTCAATCATATAATATAGGACCAGACTCATGATAAATGTTTCTTGTGCTGGCTTCAGTGGTAGGATACAAAATCAATGGGGGGGGGGGGGGGGGAGGAAGGAATGAGCATTAATTAAGTGTCTACTATCTGCCAGGTACTATGCTAAGTGCTTTACACATATTATCTCATTTGACCATCACAGTAATCCCACGAGGTAGGTACTATTATTATCCCTATTTTATCATTGAGGAAGCTGAAGTAGATAGGGGTAAAATGATTTACCCAGGGTCACACAGCTAGGA
This sequence comes from Petaurus breviceps papuanus, assembly GCF_028583685.1. Lineage (NCBI taxonomy): Eukaryota > Metazoa > Chordata > Mammalia > Diprotodontia > Petauridae > Petaurus > Petaurus breviceps. The sequence continues at coordinate 41,477,122 of NW_027185761.1, read as the reverse complement.
AGTGTTTGAAGCGATATTTGAATTTAGGTATTCCTAAAGGTATTCCTATAGGCTCAGAGCTATATTCAACTGTACCACCTAGCTACCTATTCTCAAAGAGATCAACATTATAATAAATATGAACACAATAGGCACTCAATAATATTGGTTAAATTGAGTTTCAGTGGATAAAGGTAAGCACAATAAAAACCGTGAAACCTATGTTCTTACCTTATTAAAACTTAGAGGTGCAATGTAGCAATAAAAATTTGTGATAAAAAAAAATTGAGGCACAAAATTCGGATCAATTTATTATCAAGGCTAGCAATGGACAATAAAAGGGATCCAAGGCTCCTCCATAACCATGGATTCATTTATAGTTAAGAGGGTAGAAGTACAAAAATAGTCCAGTGATATGAACTAAGTTAAGACTGTGATTGGTCTGACACATCAATGAAGAGTGGCCTTTCATTTAGCTTGACTCAAAGAAGGATTTCCATAGCCTATGGCAACAGGAAAAACACAGAGTTGACTAACATGCTCTGGAAATTCTCACCGTGGGTAAGCATCACCAGATTGACCCATCTCCCCCACTGTCAGCAAATGCCAGATGTTAGTTACAGATAAGAAAGCTCAAAATCACAGAAGGAGGGGGCCAACCAATACATAGTGGATTGATCATAATAAATTGACTGAGCCTTATTAAAATGATACAAAATAAAATGGGATATCAATTTTCAATTTCTCACATAGTATGTTAATTCTCAGCTCTCCACTCCTCTTCAATGGGGCCTCATGAGCTTATTAAAATTATTCCTGGTTCTAAACTAAGGAGTGGAATTCATCCTCTCCTGTCTCCTTTATGATCTTAGTTAACTGTTTCCTATCTCTTGGACATCATCAATCATTCTTTTTTTTTTGCTGGCTCCTTTCCCTTAGCCTAAAAAAAGTGCTATGTCTCTTCTAGCCTAAAAAAGCAAAGCAAATCCCAACCTTCTGGTGACTCTGCCATCCCTTAAACTATTGTTCTATCTCTCCCCTTTTCCTACCAAATTTATAGGAAAAAAGTGGTCTACCATTGCTGCTTTCACTTCTTTACTATATACCTATATCTCAATCTGATTACTATCTTAAACATTTTTTTGCCCTTCTCTTTTACTTATCTTTATATTTTTTCCCTTGTTCATCTCTGCCACTCCATAGGGCTTCAGTGATCACCTCTATATAAATGACTTTTCCAATCTACCTTGTTCCAGTACTCTAATCTCGAATTTCCAACTACCTGTTAGATAACTCCCCCTCCAGGTTTCATTTAAATTCAACAAGTCTCAAGGTGAAGTACTTATTTTCTTTCCCAATTTACTGATGTAACTCTGCTGCTGTTATTGGAATAACTATTTTCTCCAGTCACTAAACTTATATCTTTGGAGTTATCTTTGAATCCATGCTTCCAATCAGCTGTTGTCTAATTGATTCCAACTCCCTTCACAGTCTTTCTTGTATCTTTCTACACCTTCCTACTCCTACTAAAGTCACTCTAGTTTAGGTTATTATCTCT
>NW_027185761.1:41449238-41475575 GCF_028583685.1 Petaurus breviceps papuanus | reverse complement strand
TAGATGCTATTAGGATCTCCACTTTACATTTGAGGAAAATGAGGTAAACACAGTGTAATCAATTTACCCAGGATCACACATCTAGGAAGTATCCAAGGTCAGATTTGAACAGATCATTCTGACTCCAGGCTCTATGCATTATATTTCTATCGTTATATTTCTATATCTATATCCATTATACTTCTAAACTGCCAGCAATGGTTTCTTAGCTGGTCTTCCATTTTCTAGTGTATCTTCTCCTCCACCCATCCTTTATATTAGCTTCTTGATTAATTATCCAAATGCACTATTCAGATCATATCATTTCTATTCTCAAAAATTTCTAGTGGTTTCTCCTTGCCTACTGACTAAAGTATAATTCTGATTCTGGGTATTTTAAAGATCATAAAATCATATATTTGGATCTGGAGGGAACCAACAAGGTCATTTTTCCAACCCCATTTTATAGATGAGGAAGCTGAGTCTCAGAATTTAAGAGATTGCCCAGGTTTGCACATGAAATAAGAAGCTAAGTTGGGTTTAAAACCTACATCCTCCATTCAAGAACCCTCCTTAATCTAGTCCTAATGTACTTTTTCAGCTGGGTCTCTTCATACTTATTATACTCTATGCTTCCCTTCAAATATTCTGCATCGAAGCCTGTTGAGGTCTTTCTCTGCCTTCAAGACCCTCAACAGGTGCTACTTATTACATGAAGCTTTCCTTGATACCTCCCTTCTCCATAATGCCCAACACCCTGGGAGAAAAGGACCTTTTCTACCTAATTTCTTTCCGTAGGACTTTATTGCATCTCCCTTCAAATTTATCTCACTGACCTTTGTCTTTGAAAGGCAGGACAGTTGATTCTCAAACTTTGTGATCTTTCTGTAGGATTCGGCGTAGCTGGCCACCTTCTCCTAAGTAGTGTCTCCTCTCTAGATTTTCAGGACCCTATTCTCTCTCACTTCTCCTATGTATCTCCAGAACCTTAAGTGTGTCACAGCCTCAAACCAATGGATCAATACTCTTCTCTTTTATGGATATGTCATCTCACTTGGTGATCTCATAAGCTCCCAAGACTTTAATTATCATTTCTATGTTGGTTGGTTGGTTGTTGTCTTTCTTTCTTAAAGAGGACTAAAATGACTTCATTATGTTAGAGTCGAGGTATAGTGTGTCTGACTGTGGCTTCCAGCTTGGAAGGCTCTATCTGAGATCAGAAACAAATAGTTCATAGGAACATTTGGGAGGGAGATGTCTCTAAATGTGCCCATTTCATGTTTCTTTTGAGCTACTGCAATTCTGCTTCAATTATAGAGCCCAGTGCCTTCTTCAATGTGAGCATGCCATGCCTGGGTGGTCCTTTGTCAGTGTCTCCCATGTCAAACCATCAATTCCAAAGTTCTTCTGAGAGATCTTGAGAGTGTCCTTGTATTGCTTCTACTGACTACCTTGTGGGAGTTTTCCTCATGGGAATTCTCTGTAAAATAGTCTTTTAGGTAAACATACTTTTGACATTCAAACAAGTGATTAGCCCCTCAGAATCGTGCTCTCTACAGTAGTTTGAATGCTTGACAATTTAGCTCAAGAAAGAAACTCAGTATCCAGTACCTTACCTTGCCAGGTGATCTTCAGAATCTCACTAAGACAATTTAAATGTAAGTGATTCAGTTTCTAGGCATGATGCTGGTGTACTGTCCAGGTTTCACAGGCATACAACAATGGCATCCTCAAATGGCTCAGTAGACTTCAGTTTGGTAAGCAATCTAATAACTCTTCTCTCTTATACTTATCTTTAGGGTGTCCCAAACACTGAGCTAACTCTGGCAATGTGTGGATCAACCTCATCATCTATGTATAGGTGGGCTTAAGTGTTGCTTCTAACCCAGGGTAAATCTCTTAAACTCTGTGCTAGACAACTCTCTAAGACAATAAATTGTAGAACTGTTGTTGATCTGTATTGGAAAGACAATGTTCTTCTCATGGGGTTCCATGATGAAGTCTGAGGTGTAGACAAAAAAAACCACTATTCCTTACAATCAATAGTTGATTGAAACTATTTTAATAGAGACCCTTTTTTAAAATAGAAAAAAATTTCTTGTGTGTTAAGTGCTTCTGATTTCTCACTCCATCTGTTTTGGGGGAGAGCCTCACCAGTTGTTTTATACTCCATTTACTTGTTGGAAGTCATTGGAATTGCAATTATGACCTTTGGAGATATTGGAAGATATGTGGTAATTCAACAGTATTTGCCTGGCAACTGGCTAATCCTATTAAACAACCCCCAATAGTCAATCCTATTGAATGACCAAGCATCTTTTGTTATCTCAATTGTTATTGTTTCATCTATTATTACTATAAATGATCTATTGTTATCAATGAATTTATAAAACTTAAAATAAAGATTATGTATAACATTCAGAAATACTTGATCAAAAAAATGAAAAAAATCAGTTAGACAAGCTTTAAACTTGTTGTATCCCCTTGGACTAATGCAAGGTTCTTGGATTGGATACAGGGACAGTTTTATTTTTGTGTTTATATCTCTAGTGCCTTGGGACATAGTAAGTTCTTAGCATATGTTTGTTGAATTACTGTTGGAAAACAGTTTAATAGATTCCATGTTTTAAAAAAAAACTGAATTCCAAAAAGATTCTTTGTGTATGTAGACATTCACTGAATTGAAGGTCGGCATTATAAAAATTGGAACTGTTGTGTGTGGCAACCAAAGTGTTCCAAGGACAAGAAGATCTGTTTGTGAGTTTGTCCACTTACACACTGAAACAATTGTAATGCCAAGCATGAGCAGCTTTCCAGAGGACTGCTGCTTGTGAACAGCTTTCAAGATTATGGTTACAAGCATAGTGAACTCTCCATTTATTCAGTAACAAATTAAGGCAAAACATTCACAGAAAATCAAAATACAGTATGCAGCATGTCACAATTCAGCAACTTAACATGAAAATGGCCACATACTTTTCACCAAAGTGGTCACATAGTTTTAAACAAAGTACATTCATTTAGTAACTCAATCATTTAGTAAGTTCTCAATTCAATCACAAAGTACAAGGGTTAAAATTCTCTTTTAAACAAGGTGCATTCATTTAGTCAATCAAAAGTCCACCCCTAGGTCAAATTAGGTTACAATATCATTAGTCAGCCCAAGGAGAGGTCTTTTCATCTTAACTTGAAGCAGTTTCTCAGATTCCACGGTTCCCCTTCCCACAGTTTTTTTTTTTCCCCCTGGGAAGACAAAGCTTAACAAAGCCGCAATAACATTCATGCACATTGCTGTCATCTTCATCAATTCACTTTCTGCCTTCGAAAGCAACCTAGACTCAATAACAAGGTCTGAGGCCTCTATCAAATGAACCTGACAAAGTAACATCAAAACAGACAGACAAAATACTGGCACCACAGTCATGCCTCCTCAGTTCTCGGCAACTCTGGGTGGCCATCAGAAGTCCTGGGCAGCTCCGGCTGGCAGTTCTCTCTCTCCCTCTCTACCTCCATAATGCTGCTCCCAGAATTTCTTCTGTCCTCTCTCAGCTTGGGCTTTTCCCTATACACAGCACCAGCTCCTCTCTGTTCATCCCCCTCTTGTCATGTCAACAAGTCCATTTCACTGTGGGATTCACAAGCTCTGGGTCTTAACAGGTAACCTGAAACCAAATGCTAAGTACCTGTTTGTTTGCCAATACAAGGGGATCTTCAAATTTGATTACCATTACAACAATTCACTAGTATCTCACTTGAACACAAAGCATAAAGTACAGACATTAGATGAATATCCTAAAAGCTTCAGGTTGAGTTCTGTATGCCTGTATCCATCAATTCCCTTTACAAAAAGTTATCAGTTTTAGCTACTGGGTCTTTGAAGGAACTGGTGTGAACTAGTGTTTTTTGGTTTTGTTTTTGGAGAGGGATGGCAACTTAAGATTGGTTTGACTTGCCACTTTTTCTATTTAAAAAGTGCTTTTATTAATTATGAATTTAGTGACTATCAAAAAAAGAAGAAAAAGAAGGAAACAAGTATTTACCAATTATCAACAGAGATTATTTGCATTCCTATTAAATTATCAATTATCAACAAGCATTATCAGTGCCAGACACTACTAAATGTCTTTACAAATATCTCATTTGTTCCTCAACCACCTTGGGAAATCAATACTATAATTATCCCTATTTTCCAGTTGAGGTAGCTGAGGCAGACAGAGATTAAGAGACTTACGAGGTTATCTGGTTAGTAAGTATCTAAAGCAGGTGGACTAAACTAGATTGAGGGTAACTGGCAGCTCAAACCTGTTGGCAAGTTAGAGAAATGTCTACCAGAAGCATATGAAGGAGGAATGGGCAGATGAGAACAATTTGTTTCAGCGGTCATGAAGGTGGCTCATGTAACTCTTGTGGGGTGCTTAGGGCTTGGTCAGACATTGAAGACACCATCATCATCCTCTCTAACCCTGGCCTTCGCCAATCATCCTGACTTTTGTCTTGCCACTGGACTTCAACTACTCAGGAAGAGAGAGTGGGACTGATAGTTTGGGGAAGCTCTGTCCCACTTAAATCCAATTCATGGGCAAATCAAGACTTTATCTCTGATGGCATTAGTCTTCTTTGAAAACAAGCACAAAAAACAACACATATCTGAGGTTAGATTTTTTTCTTTCTCTGTTTTATTTTTCCCCACTTACATGTAAAAACAATTGTTAACATTCATTTTTTAAGACTTTGAGTTCCAAATTCTTTCCCTTCCTCCCTCCTCACCACCACCCCACACCCCACTGAGAAGGCAAGCAATTCTACATAGGTTATACATGTGTAGTCATGCAAAACATATTCATAATAGTCATGTGAAAGAAAACATAGACAAGAAAAAACCAAGAAAATAAATAAAATAAAGTTTTAAAAAGTATGCTTCAATCTGTAAACAAAGTATGCTTCATTCTGGATTCAGGACACCAGTTCTTTCTCTGGGGATGGATAGCATTTTTCATCATGAGTCCTTCAGAGTTGTCTTGGATCATTGTATTGTGAGAACAGCTAAGTCATTCATGGCTGATCATCTTACTATATTGCTGTTACTTTGTACACAGTACATTTCACTTTGCAGCAGCCCATGCACATCTGTCCAGGTTTTTTCTGAGAGCATTCTGCTCATCATTTCTTATAGTATAATAGTATTCCATCATAATCACTTACCACAATTTGTTCAGTCATTACCCAATTGATAGACATTCCCTGAACTTCTAATTCTTTACCTCCAGAAAAGAGCTGCTATAAATATTTTTGTACATATAGGCCCTTTTCCTTTTTGTCTTTTCTCTCTTTTAGGATTCAGACCTAGTAGTGACATTGCTAGATCAAAGGGTATGTGTGGTTTTATAGCTCTTTGGGTATAGTGTGAGGTCACATTTGATGTCAGGTCTTCTGACTTCAGGCCCACTACTCTATCTGCTATGCCCTACAGTAGCAATATATGAGAGAAAAAAAGGGATTCCATATAAAACTATAAATATTGTAAACACACAGGTTTTTTTTTTAACAATGTATCTATTAAATCCAACATATTCCTTTCACAACTATCCTGTTTGTCTATGTTTCCTTTCATAGCCTTCTATGCATTTTTTAAAAATTGCTTTCATGACCCTCTTTTCTTTCTTTTGTAAAAACTAAATTCCAACCAATTGCTTTCTGAATGTAGACAGTTATTGAATGGAGTGTTTGGTTTTTTTTAATGGCTTTAAGTTCAAAACTAACTTCTCTGTTTGTTTTCTTTTATTACTTTTAAAAAGTCTTGGGGAGTTGACTGTAATCAGAATTATATACCCTGGTTTATAATCCAGAGTATCTGCTTTGATGAGCTGGTTATAATATTATATCAAGTAAATTTAACAGCAGAATACTTTCCTCTATTTCTGTTTTATATAATAGAAATCCATCCTACATTGTGATTTGCAAATGAGATTAAAGTGTTTCTCCATAAGTCACTAAGAAACAGACACCCTAAAATGTAATTAATGTGGAACATAAAAGGCAATATGGGAAACTGGAACATGCCATGCATTTTTGAGTCTGTTGTCATGACAAAACCTTCTGGAGACTAATGGGAAATACGGAAAGGGGAACAATAGGAAGAAGATGTTAGTTTTCTTTTCTGTACTGTCCAGATCATCTGATTCTAGACTCAAAATTTCTGATATTTCAACAAATATATCATGAGAGTGGAGAATGAAAATTTGTTAGCCTACCATAACCTAATAGAAATATACATTTAGTATCATTTCTCAAAGCCCTTGTTGCTTATTGACTACAAAAAAGGCATTTAATTCATTACAATAAAACATCCTGTTATAGGCTGTCTTTAAACAGAAATCCTTCTGGGTACATGTCAAAATCATGTAAGATTCCTTAAGAGATAAAACAACAGAGATAGCTTTGGCCCTCTATTATTAAATTAAATTCATTTCAGTGAACATAAATCTATTTTCTTTTCTTACACATTCCCCCTCATTAAAAAAAAAGAAAAGAAAAAGAAAACCTTTGTATCATATGCATAGTCAAGCAAAATTAATTCTCTACTGGCCAGATTTCAAAATGTATCTCATTCTGCAAATTTTGGTCATTACCTGTCAGGAGATGGGTTTCATGCTTCATCACTGATTCTCTGGAACCATGGCTGTTGACCTTCTAATTAATTATCAAACAGGACATAACTCAGGGAGGAACATATTGACCAATGGTGTTTGCTATTGCCTTAACTTATCTAGTGCAGGATCCAGATGGAAAAGGGATTCCCTATAGATGCCAAAGTTCTCCTAATGCTTCCATTTGCAGCAGATGATATTGTGATAATTCCATCAAGCTCCAGAACATTCCATTCTCCTAAATGACTTTTACAATAATTCAAAAGGATTTGACCTAATGATTAACACAGGAAAAATCAAATGATAGAAGAATGTCCATGTTGGATGAACAACGATGAAATTTATCCTTTAGTACATATATTTTGGGCAGGTTCTATGAATGGATGATGAGCTGGGCCCTGAATTGGACACAAAGAAGAGAGTGGGCCAACTTGTCTTTGAGAAGTCCTAAAGTACCTTTAGTGATTACAAGACTCTCCCCAAAGTTAAGACCCATTTTAACAGCAGAATTTTTGGCTAATCTTATATGGCTATGAATTATAGAATGCCCAGTGCTCAAACAGTGAAAAATTGTTGATCTCCCAAATGGCAATAGAGATATATAGTGGGCATGAGTAGGCTGCAATGCATTCTAACCAAGAGTTGTATGAGAGTAATGTCATAAAGAATATGGTAAGAAAGATATATGACTGGAAATAAAGATGACTTAGTCACATGACAACAGTGAAGAAGAACTTGTGAATAGCCCATTCATTAAATTTTTAGAGAATTAGAGGAAGGCTTTAAATATACTGTGTTTATCCTCTGTGGAAGATTTATGGAAGAATATAAAAGAGTTGCACAGGATGAGAAGATAATGGTGGATTGTTCCCTAAGGGAGTAGTAATATTTACATCCTCAAATCCCCTCAAAGTATGAATAACATTTACCTCTCTCTTTATGCAGTTAAACTATTCAAACAACCTTCTAATTTACAATTTTGTATATTCAGTATACTCTGGGAAGAGAATGTCCAAGGTAAACAACTAAGTGGTCTTTGTTATTAGGTGACATACATCTTGTGCCATAAATTAACTAGCTGGCATTGGGGTTTAGAAATGAGTCCCTTGTGAATTTGGTTGGTGTGAATCAGTACTCTAGAGCCTGATTACTCTGGGTGAATTAATAGAATCAAATCTTTGAAATTTAGAGCAAGGAGTCTGATGGTAAATGTTTAACAACTGGCTTTGGGGGGGGGTATTCATGACACACTTTTAAGTTTGAGTTTCATTATTAACATATACTTCACATTATGTAACCCAGACCATATATAATCCAATAAATCAAGCCCTGATTTATACATTTGCAGATTTCATTTATTTATTTGTGCATTTGCAAACTTTGAGGTATAAATACTCATAAAAATTTAACAGTTGACTCTGGAGAGCTGGTTTGAGACTCTAGCTTCCTCCAGGACGTCCCTACTTAAAGGTAAAAATCAGATCCTGAACTGAGAAGCTCTAACAAGGGAAATACCACTTCAGAGACCTTGCCCTAATAAACACTGACCAGTTACTTGGCTACATTAAATGACTTCCAAATACGGAATGTAGGCTTCTTTATCACATCCCTTTCAAAGGTAGCAGATGTAACCTGAACAGCTTTTGCTTGCTTAGATAGAATTTTTTCAAAAGGAAATCAAAGAACTATCTCTAGGTCAAACAAGGTTTAATGGCTGTTATCAGAAAAGAAATGTCCATCCTATTCCACTAACCAGTTGATTATGAGCTTGCTGATGGAGATATACACATTGCAATGGGGACTAAATCTTCTGGCTTCTCTTATCTCTTTCTCCAGGGCACAGGAAGGACCTCAGCTCTCTAGGCTTATTCCTTACATTGAAAGTCTAATAGCATAAAATAATTACTTGCTGAAAACTTTCCAGAACAATATCTTTGTGTGGGTATGTGTGTGTGTAGATATGCTTGTATAAGGTATATGTGTGTGTATATACAGACACATATCTAGATAGATAGATAAGATGATGTCATAACTTACACTAGTGAATGATGAAATTTGGAAATAACCTGACTTAACTGAGCTCTGTTTTTGAAAATGGACTATAGTCAGTCACATTTAACTTCATCTAAAAGCTGGAAGCTCCCAGAAATCTCTACATGATTGAAATTCTTTTGGTTTCAGTAGAAAAGCCAACATAGATGCAGATGTATGGAGAAAGCAACATAAATAAAGATGTGGGAAAGCACCATTTCCCCCCTGCCATTCTAATCCTACACTTCTCAAGGAAAGGTATAATTTTGTTGTCATTTGACTGTCCTTGTAAAGGAACACAAAAGAGTCATTTAATGAGATACAGCTTGAGTAGAATCTATGCAGGAAAGTGACAGCTGGCAATTATTTGGTTAATTTAGAATATGTCTAATTTGAATGAAAAAGTGTTTGTTAAGTGTCTACTACTGTGTGCAAAGCACATGTCAGGTGATGGAGAAAGATTAAAAAAATGGTTCCTGCCCTCAGGAAGCTTACCTTCTACTGAATATAGATAACCAAGTAGGAAATTCCAGTGTAAAAAGTTATGCTCCTCATTATATAACCTGTTTATAGGACCCCCAAGCATCTCCCATTTCCTAACCTCCATACCCAAATGAGTCACTGACAATAAGAATACTGAATGAAGAAAAGCCTATCTATTTCATAATGGGAAGTGGACTCCTCAATCAAGTGACCCTTTGGAGGTAGAGAAATATTCTTCTACCAGCATGAGCTAGAAGAAAGAGGTGTGAGTTCTTCACACTCGTAGTCCCCATTCAGACAACCAGAAGGTATCAGCTTCCCACTCAGATATTGCCAAATATGGAGGAACTGAGAAATCTCCCTAATGGCATGAAGAAACTAAGGTCCACAGAGGTTAAGTGACTTACCCAAAAGCACACAGAATTTCCTTTGTAATTTCTCAGTTAGAACAAAATTTTCAGAAGAGCAAAATGTCTGTATAAATGCTGGAATTAATCTCTTTAAAACTTTTAACTCCCACAAATAGTGTTTACTTACTTGGCTAACTATTCCAAGGTAGAGAGGCCATGCTGCATATATGTGCCACCTGTAAAATAAAAGAGTTCTAAGAATATAAGGAATAACTCAGTTTGAGTTTGAATTTGGGCCAGATATTTCATTCCATCCTTATTGTACTTGAGAGGCAAGTGCTTAGAATTGGATGGATAAAACTCACATGTGGGCCCTCCATTTTACGAAACCATAGGAACATAGTCACTTGATTCTTCTGAGTCTTAATTTACTTTGTCCTTTCCTTTCAATCTCTCCTATTTACCTAGTACAGATCCATCTTCATAGGTGAGTGCTTCTGTCATGCCATCCTTGTCCAAGAACCTATACTGGGTCTCTAATATCTGGCTTATTAATTAAGCTTAAATATCTCTACCCCGCATTGCTTTCAATGATTTCAAATTATTCTGCCCAATGTTATTTCCCATTAGCCCTTGACATGAATCTATTCTTTTTTTTTAAAAGCAACTGGGGTTAAGTAACTTGCTCAAGGTTACACGGCCAGGTGTTTCTGGGTGAGTGCTAAGTGTCTGAGCCCGGGATTCGATCCCTAGGTCATCCCAACACTGGAGCCGGTGCTCTTACTTGCTGTGCTACCTGGCCGCCCCTGACATGAATCTATTCTTAACCAGAGTTCTGTATTTCTCTCCCCATCCCAACCTTAAACCATGATGATTCCTGACGACTCACTTGCTGTTCTCGCCTTATTGATGTTTTATCCTTTTCTATTTTTCCTATATTTTTATCTTTCTCACCCTTTGATGACCAAGTCATCTAATTTCTTTATGAATCCTGTTCCAAGTTTTTAGTACATGTTTATGTCTTCTCTCTTAAAATTCTCATAGCGTTGTTAAAATCCATTGAGTACCTGATGATGTTAATTTACACATAGGAAGCCAGCATAGAAGGGTCTCTAAAGTGAGAGGATCTGGGTTTAAATCCTATCTCTGGTGCTGCTACCTGTATGATACAAGACAAATGATTTAATCTTCCTTGGTCTCAGTTTCCTCATATGGAAAATAATGGGATTGGACTCAATAACCTCAGAAGTTCCTTCAGTTCTACACTGGTTATTTTATATTCTCTTTTGAGTTGTTTTCTAACTTTTCTAAGTCTTGAGTTCTTTAGCTTCTCCAAAGGAAGACCAATTGCCCTCAGCTTCTCTACTCTAAAGGCTTATCTCTATTCTGAGTATATAGTAGGGGGCTAGAATTTCAGAGTTGGAATGGACTTCAGGGATTGCCTAATCCAGCCAAATTATACCTGGAAACAAATCCCTTCTATGATTGATCTGTCAAGTAATCCAGGCTTTGCTTGAAGCTCATTACATTCTAAGGCCATCCATCCTCTTTGAGACAACTTGAACTGTCAAATTTGTCCTCATATTAAGACTAAATTTTCCTCTTTGCTGGCAAATTGATAATTTATATTCCAAGGCCAACCAAAACAAGTCTAGTCCCTAGTTTTCATGACCCTTCCTGAAACTCCTCTTCTCCAGGACAAACATATCCAGTTCCCTAAAAAACATGGTATTAACTCTTCACTGTCTTTATTGCCTTCTTCTGGGGGCCCCCTTCTGCATACCAATGACATTCCTAAAATGTGATGTCTAGAACTGACCAGAATATGCCACCTGTGATTTGGAGGCCAGATTAAAGTAGGACTATCACTTCTATATCCCAGGAAGCTCAGGAAGCTTCTCTCCATGGCACCTGTAAATATACTGGCTTTCCTGGCAGTTGTAACATTCCTTAAGCCTACATAAAGCTTATCCATTGAAACCCATAAGTTGTTTTTGGATGAATTGCTGTCTAGCCATGCTGCCCCACCTTTTGGTTTATAAAGTGGATACTTTGAACCCATTTGTCTATACATTATTCTTATCAATAATAACAATAGTTAACATGTATATAGTACTTTAAATTTGGTAAAGCATTTATTTGATCCTTCTATAAATCCTCTGAGGTAAGTGCTATTATTATTTCCATTTTTCAGATGAGGAGATTGAGGTTAATAGAGATTTAATGACTTAACCAGAGCCATACTACCAGTGTCTGAAGTAGGATCCCAACTCAGATCTTGACTCTTAAGTCTAGTGTTCTATTCACTCTCATAAACTCTTTTTTATTAAATTTCATCTTGTGCAATTTGTCCAATATCACCCTTTAAGATTTTTTTGAATCCTGACTATAATTCAGTATTTTAACTATTCTTCCTTGCTTTGTAACATTCTCAAATCAGATAAGAATGCCAATTCCTCTGAGGGCGCATCCAGTTCTACACCTATGGTGGCTTTACCTAAGTCACTGGGGAAAAAAATACAAGGCCAATTATAGATCCCTAAGGCACTCCACTGGAGGCTACCTTCCAAGCTAATAACAAGCCATTAATGACTTCTCTTGGTGTCTAGCCATTCAGCCAATTCTGAATCCCTCTAATTGTATCAATTCTAGCCTGCATGTCTCTGTGCTTCTCATAGCTCTAGCATGAGAGACTTTATCAGATGCTTTGCAAAAATCTAGGCACATGTCCTATTCCTTCAATCTACCAGTATAGCAAATCTGTCCAAAAGAGTGATAAAAGTTATCCTGTTCTATTTTTAATTTAAATATGTTTTACACATTTCATTAAATATTTCCCAATTATACATAATTTTTTTCAATTATTTTTTTAAATTTTGAGTTCAAAAGTCTCTCCCTCCCTCACCTTCTTCCTTTGTTGAGAAAGCAAGCAATTTGATAGTAATTATACATGTGAAATCATATAAAGCATATTTCCAAATTAGCCACATTGTAAAAGAATACACACACAAATAATAAAAAGAGAAAAAGTAAAAAAGAAATATGCTTTTGTCTACATTCAGAGTTCATCAGTTCTCTTTCGGGAAATGGATATCATTTTTTACCTCGGGTCCTTTTGAATAGTCTTCGATCATTGTTCTTGATCAAAGTGGTTAAGTCTTTTGTGCTGGATTATCTTTGAAATATTGCTACTACTGAGTAAAATTTTCACCTGGTTCTGTTCACTTCGTTTGCATGAGTTCATATAAGTCTTCCCAAGGTTTTCTGGAAGCATCCTTCTCCTCATTTCTTATAAGACAATAATATTGTATGACTATCATATGTCACAGTTTGTTCAGCCATTTGCCAATAGATGAGTTCCTTCTGATTTGTAATTCTTTGCCACCACAAAAATAGCAGCTATAAATATCTTTATACAAATAGGTATTTTCTCCTCTTCTTTGATCTTTGGGATAGATATCTAGTAGTGATGTTGCTGGGTCAAAAAATATGCACAGTTTTATGGCCCTTTGGATATGGCTTAAAATTATTCTCCAGAAAAATTGGTTCACAACTCCACCAACAGTGTATTAGTGTCCCATTTTTTCCCATATACCCTACAGCATTTTTCATTTTTTTTTGTTTTCTGTAATAATAGCCAATTTGATAGCTGTGAATTGCTTTCTTATAGTTGTTTTAATTTGCATTTCAGTTTTTCATGTGACTAGTGATAGCTTTGATTTCTTCTTCTGAAAACTGCCTGTTCGTATCCTTTGACTGTTTATCAGTTGGGGAATGGCTCCTATTTTTCTGAATTTTGCCTAGTTACCTATATATTTGAAAAATGAGACCACTGTCAGAGAAACTTGTAAAACTTCCCCCCCCCAGTTTCTCATTTTCCTTCTAGTTTCCTCCTAATATGGCTACATTAAGTTTTTTTATGCAAGCATTTTATATTGTTTGCATTTATTTTAAATGGAATTTCTCTATCTTTAGCCACTGAGTTTTGTTGGTGATTTGCGTGGGTTTATTTTGTATCCTGCAAATTTGCTGAAGTTGTTGACTGTTTCAATTATTTTTTTGGTTGATCCTCTAGCGTTCTTTAAGTATACCATCATATCATCTGCAAAGAATAATAGTTTTGTTTTCTCACTGCCTAGTTTCATTCTTCCCATTGTTTTTTTCTTATTGCTACAGCTAGAATTTCTAATACAATATTGAGTAATAGTGGTGATAATGGACATCCTTGCTTTAGTCATGATCTTATTGGGAAGGTTAGAATATTCTTACGATCTATTCACTCGGGGATCTATTTCAGGTGATGATCAATGGATTCTTTCAATTTCTATTTTATCCACTGGTTCTAGAATATCAGGGAAATTCTCCTTCATAGTTTCTTTTTTCATTAATTTTTTTTAAAAAGCAATCAGGGTTAAGTAACTTGCTCAAGGTTACACGGCCAGGTGTTTCTGGGTGGGTGCTAAGTGTCTATGCCTGGGATTCGATCTCCAGGTCTTCTCAACACTGGAGCTGTGCTGTACTCGCTGTGCTACTTGGCCACCCCCATAGTTTCTTGAAATATTATGTTTAGGCTCTTTCTTTGCTTACCACTTCCAGGGAGTCCAATAATTCTTAAATTAACTCTTTTCAATCTATTTTCCATGTCAGTTGTTTTTCCAATATTTCACATTTTCTTCTAGTTTTTTTTTCATTCTTTTGATTTTATTGGATGCTTCTTGATGCCTTTTAGAGTTGTTAACTTCCACTATCTAGATTCTAATTTTTTTTAAAATGATCATCTATGATGAGATTTTGTACTTCATTTTCCATTTGGCCAATTTTGTTTTTTAAGGAGTTATTTTCATCAATAAAGTCTTGTACCTTCTTTTCAATTTGAATAATTCTTTTTAAAAGTGTTTTTCAGCATTTGTATTGCCTCTTTTATCAAACTGCTAATTGTCTTTTTGTAATTTCCTTCTTTTGTTCTCATTTCTTCTGTTAATATTGATTTTAAAAATAAATTTTTTTAGCTCTTTCAGGAATTCTTGTCAGGCCTGTGTCCAATTGTTTCCTTCTGACTTTGTGTCTCGATCTTCCTCATCACCATATCTTTTTCTGGTCAAGTCCTTTTTTGGTTCTTTGCTCATTTTCCTCATGATTTCTTGGTTTTAAACTTTATGGAAAAGTTGGGTTCTCTTTCCAGCTTGAGAGGACTCAAAAGGAGATGCACTATTCCAAACTTCAGGCTTTTTCACATTGCTATTTTCTGAACTAGTTCTGGGGGTTTGGAGATTTTTGGTGCTTTCAAGATAGTGTGATCTGGGGAGAGGTGTGGTCTCTTCTCTCCTGGTCTGCACTCTGGTTCATACCCAGGAAGTGCCCTTGAACCATTGGGATTGGGATTGATACTGCTTCTCAGAGTCCTGCTCCCTTGGACCCGGAATTGCTACTTCTCCTCATCAGCCCTTCTCTCCTGGGACCAGAAGTGATACTGTTCCTCAGGGTCCCTGATCCTTTGTTGCCAAAAGTGATACTGTCCCTCAGGGCTCCTAATCCCTTACAACCAAAAGTGCTACTCTCTGCCCATGAACTATAATCCACAAGTGGGTCTAAGCAATATATCTGCCAAGAAGCATCTCATCTTACAATCAGTGCTAGCCCAGGGATCCCTTGTAATTTCTTTCTGACCATTTCCTGGGTCCCTTTACCTTCTCTGTCTTGAGAGCCCCCAGAATGACTGCTGCTTCTGTCCCCACTGCCTAGGCCCACCAAGGTGTTTATCAATGTGGATTCTGGGCCAGCCTTCACAATTGCATCATAGAGCTCCCTTTCTGATCTCCTAAGTTGTCTTGGGCTAGAAGTATTTCTCACACTGACCATATGTTGGCTTTGCCACTCCAGAATTCAATTGGAAGCATTATTTTAAAGTTCTTTGGAGAAGAGTGCTAGGAGAATTTTGATTGAATGCTTTCTCTACTCTGCCATTTTTGCTCTACTCCTGAAAGTAATTGTATGATCTATTCTTTTTTTTAAATTTTTTTTGTCTTTTTGGAGGGGGGAGGGCAGGGCAATTGGGGTTAAGCAACTTGCCTAAGGTCACATAGCTAGTAAGTGTTGTGTCTGAGGTCTGATTTGAACTCAGGTCCTTCTGACTCCAGGGCCAGTGCTCTATTCACTATGCTACTTAGCTGTCCCTGCATGATCTATTCTTGATGAAGCCATATTGACTTGTGAGTTCTACTTACTTTTTTAGATACTTCCTAACTATGCCTTTAATAATAAACTTAACTTCCCCCCCACACTCCCCAAGAATTGAAGTTAAGTTCACCGACTTAAATGAACTTAAGTGACTTAGTATTATTTCTTTATCGACTTAAGATTTCAAAACGAGCCATAACATCTAACAGTAAATATTCTTGTTAAGTAAAATGTGTAATTAGCCATCAATTTTCATTAAGCCTTTAAATGTCACAGATGAGTTTATTTCAACGTTGAATGGTAAAAAACACAGAACGATTTTCAAATATGCCCTTTTGGGATGAAAAGGCTTTGATTGTATAGATCTGCATGACAGAAGAAAATGATCAGCAAGCAAATAAATGGCGTGGGTTAAAACGTGGGGATCACAGAAACAATATTTTCGAATAACACATCTGCTACTCTAAGTGTCCTACTGTCAGGATTTCATCCTGGCCAAGAGCAAACCTTATTTCTTCCCATCAACTAGAATATCCAACTTGCATCACAAAATCTCAACTATTCTCCAGGTTCCCACACAAATAGCGGTGTGGCTTATTGAGAAGAACACTGGAGGAAGACTCTTGGGTCCTAGACCCTGACCTCCCACTAGATAACAGTATGGCTTTAACTACGTTGGCCGTCAGTTTCCTTTATACAGTGGAGGAGGTGGTAGAAGGGCCTTTCCAGCCCCAGAATGCCTTGATGCTAACTCCCCTGTGCAACCAAATGACAGCTGACAATGCTCATGTACAACAGGCATATATAACCATTATCTTAATGCAGACATAAAGAGAAAGGGGAAATTATCTGATGATTGAATTTAAATCTTACAGGGATAGCTCAGCATGGCTGTATTTTTTCAAACCATCCATCTTCTCAGGAATATATTTCAAGGCATTTGCTTTGAAAATGTTTCATTTTATAAACTAGAATATTCATAATGTTTTTATAATGTGCTTAAAACTTTAAATTGAGTATTTAGGTATCTCAATTTCCTATCTTATGACTACAAATATTGTATATATGCAGAAATGTACTGAATGAAAAGAAATTAGTTGGTCTTATTTCAATGATTTACAAAATTATAATCGATAGAAAATGCCAGAAACAAACAAACAAAAACCCACCCCATGATTACTCATGGAAGATAACTACATAAACAATTTCACTTGAAAGTGCTAAAATTATGTTGTATTTATAGGGTGGTTAATTTACTTTGCCATCACAAACTAGATTTCATTTTTCTCAGGATTTTTTCCCCATGTATTCATCTATTAGAAGCCATGGAAACAGTCTTTTCCCCTACTTTGCAAACTGACTCACTTCAGAATATACTGACCTTTTTATGATATATTCTCTGATCATGACCATGTGAGTAAAAGGATAGAAAGGATTAATAATGAATGCATTTAGAAACTGGCACATATAAAGACATGACCTTGAATCAAGAAAAAACAAATACTTTGTAAAATTTCTCATGTATGTTATAATTTTTATTATAGAATTGTCATTTTTAAATAAAACTCTTCCACAATATCTTTATAAATTAATATATGTGTATATGTATATGTGTGCATTGCTTTGCATGACAACATCCTCTCCAATTTCTTTATTAAACAATTTTTTTCTTTCTATCATGAATTTAGCAGTTATCAATGCAGACATTCCAATAAATGTACACATTTTTGTAAGCAGAATCTTATTTTATAATTACCAGGTAAGCTTCTTCAATTCTGCAACACACACATATGGTTGCATCAAAGAAACTTCCTCTATAAGCAGATTGGTACTCATTTCTGACTTTGTCAGAATATAAACTTCTTCATGGAGAAATTGTTTCATTCTTCCCATTTGTACCCTCACTGGTTAACACCTAATAAATGACCATTGATTGATCTGCATATAAATCTTAGGGAGTTGACTAAGCTCCAAAGAAGGGCAGGCTCCTCCAGATGGTAAGGACTAAACATGGAAACCAAAGTCAAGTCTTTATGACCCCAAGCTCTGAACTTTATCTGTTATACCATTGGTGTCAAACTCTTATAGAATCTGGGGCCACTAATCTGTTCATAAAGATCACTATGGGCTGCATATTGGCTTAGTTTTAAAATTCAATATTATCTGCTTTATTGTGTTTTAATTTATTTTATTATTTCCTAATTGCATTTTCATTTGGTCCAGACAGTGTGTGCACAGATGTTTGATATCTCTGAGCTCTATTACTTAAATCCTGTCATGTTAGAAGCAGGAGCTTAAGGATTACTTTTTCTTTTTTTTTTTTTTAAAGCAATTGGGGTTAAGTAACTTGCTCAAGGTTACACGGCCAGTTATTATTTCTGGGTGTGGTGCTGAGTATCTGAGCCCGGATTTGATCCAGGTCATCCCGACACTGGAGCCGGTGCTCTTACTCGCTGAGCCACCTGGCCGCCCCAAGGATTACTTTTTCTAACCTTTTAATATTACAAAATTAAGAAACTGAGGCACAGAGGTGTAAAGTTATTGGAAATGGAGATAAAGTGTTGGTCAGTTTTGGTTTTATATACACCCAATAAGCTTATAAAAATACAAGTAAGCTATATTTATTTTTTAGTAAATTATACCCTGAGGCTAAGTCAGAATTGGGTGTAAGGCACTCAATTTTCTGTCTATAGCACCTTGCCCCAGGACTTGGAGCAAGTCAAACATTTGGGAAGGAGTGATCTTTTTTGGAGCCCAGACTCCTTCCCCTATCCTCCTCTTCAAGAGATGTGTTAATGGGGAATCTACCAGTTCATCCCATTGCCAACCCCTATCATGACCATTCTATGCTTCTTAGTTTCTTGGACTCAGAAGACACCAGGGTTATGGGGAAAGAGACATCTTACAAGGGTTTTACTCTAGGATCTGGCCATCTTGTTGATTAGTTAATAGATAATCTTGTTGATTAGTTGATCAGTCAAAGGTTCTAGGTGACAATACTCTTTGTGGGTTTGGGGAAAGGAACTATTTGGCACACACCCCATGAGGATTAACTCATGTAATAGAAATAGCAGAGAAAAGATGTAAAAGAATTTGAGTCTCAACTGCTATGTATTGCTGCTACCTATGGAGCCCAGGATGTTTTAGGGCACATTGCTAGTGTGTCCAATGGGTAGGATTTTATGCCTTTGGGGCCAAATATTGAAGTTGCTTTTGTTTCTTGTTACCAGTATAGTCTCGCTAGAGAAAGAAATATCCACAAGGGCAGCCTCAACTAGGCCTACCCGTAGGATTCTGGATCAAGAAAAGGCATCAGAGGCCCTCTAGTTTAGGGAGTCTTAATCTGGGGTCTTAGAACTTATTTTTTAATTATTTTGATAATTGTATCTCAGTATAATAGGTATCTATGCACTTTATTTTGTGCATTTTAAAAACATTATTCCAAGAAGGGTTCTATAGGCTTCACCAAATGACTAAAGGGACCTATAATAATAGCTAGAAGTTATATAGTACCTATGTATATATCTCATCTGATGAACCCTATAAGGTAGGTGGTGTTATTATGTCTATTTTATAGAGAGGAAAATGAGGCAGAGAGGTTAAATGACCTGTCCAGGGTCATACAATTAGCAGGTATCCGAGGCCACATTTTGGTCATAGGATTAGCAAGTATCTAAGGCCAAATTTGAGGACTTGCCTGACTCCAGACCCAGCATTCTTTCCACAAAATAAGATTAAAGGCCCCCATTCTGGTCTAATCTGCTCACTTTAGTGATGAGGAAATTAAAGTCCACAAAACCCTCAAATGACTTGTCTAAGGTCACACAGGCAATGAGCATCATAGGTGGGATTTTAAATCTCAGGTCTATCACTCTACAGCCAATGTTGACACTACCTCCCACTGTTTCTGATTGTTTGACACAGCAGTTACTCGTCCAGTCACAAAGGAGTTTCTTATCTCAGGCACAGGGTCCTCTCATGAGAAAAAGGTGGACTCCTTCCTATCTTTATTTTGTGCAGTCAGATGGGTATGTGCATAAATGAACACATCAAACAATTGTCAATTATAGGAGAATATGGGTAAGATGAAGTCAGTCATTGCTTCTAGACACCAGGTACTACAAAGAAGCAAATATGTATCACAACTGTATATTCCTTTAACTCATTGATTCTGGGGAGGGAGATTACTCTTGACTTCTTGGAATCAAGGCTGCTTTTCAGGCTTGGCAGTACCAGTGAAGCACGTAGTCAATCCAATGGCTAAAGCCCTGGACCTGAAGTCAGGAAGACTGAATTCAAATTAGCCTCAGAAAATTATTACTTAAATGCCCTGAGTGAGTCACTTAACTTCTGTTTGCCTCAGTTTCCTTAAATGTAAAATGGAGATAATAACAGCACCTATCTTATAGGGTTGTTGTAAGGATCAAATGAGAATAACTGTAAAGCAAGGTGCCTGGCACATAGTGGGTCCTATAAAAATGCTTATTCCTTTCCTTCATATCTTAATATTTGGAGGTACATAAGTACTTCATCACAGTCTCAGTGAATCAAAAGAACTTTGTTTAGTTTAGATTTTATTGCGGCATCATGACTAGCAGGTATGATTTGTAAACCTTGTGCCAAAGATTTTCATTACTATACTTGGGAGGATGGTCTCACTTCGTTGGTCCCTACCCAGGCAATTAAAATGCACTTTGTACTTTTGACTTCTAATTGAAAAGCTTTGGGGTGACCAACTGATCAGTCACTTACTTTGTCAGGGCAGAAAATCTTCTGGATAAAATGTTGATTGTGTGCGAATGAGGCTGAGAAATAGCTTGTCTTTTGGGTAACGCATTAGAGTATAGGCTCCATGCTGTTGTCATTTCTATAGATTGTTTTTACTGACCTACCACATGCTTCAGGAAAAATTCCATCTATAATTTAATGTAGTTCAGAGTAAGCTAGTCTTCAAGTAATGAAGACCTGAGTTGAAATCACAGTTTTGATACACATTGGTTGTCACATTGGGGATGTAACTTAACCTCACAGTGTGTACTAAGCAATCTTTTAAGACTATTTTTCAAGAAGATGGGAAGAAATTAATTTTTTAGATCCGTGGGTAAATGAAGAGGAGGAGTTCAGGACCAAACAACCTCTCTCAAACTGGCATTTCTCCAGTTTAGCAAATAGGTCTTGAAAGATTGCTCAAGCCAATTCAAAGTTCTAGGCCAGATGAATGAATTAAAAAGTATTTATTAACTAATTGCTATATGCCAAGCACAGTGCTAAGCTCTGGGGTTACAAGCAGAAGTGAGACTCTCTCCTCCCAAGCACTTTACTCTCTAGCTTAGGGAAATAACAACTATGTGAATTCTTTGCCAGTTGGGGAGAGGATGGAGGGAGAGAATTCCATCTCTACTGGTAGCCCCAGAGGGGACCTAGGTGCCTGGGTGGGGGTGGGAAGGAGGAAAAGGAAGAGGGAAGGATAAACTCACTGAAGATTTTTTCTACCTTGCTGTCCCTGGGTCCCCGAATTAGATGATAATTAAAATAAACTACCACCTATTGGCCTATATTTTGAAATACTTAATTTATGAACTTTTGAAAAACTGCAAAAATACTCAAAATTTAAATATCCCAGAGTTCATGCAGGCCATGCTAGATTTAAAAGACTGGCTTCTATTTGTTGCCCTTCCATAGGTCTAAGTCACCTGAAGGTCCAATTTGGTAAATATCACTGCCTCTACCAACTGACCTTATCAGGTTGGGCATTAAGGTAGAGTCTTGGTCTTGGATTTTGATGGTATTCAAGGCTCCATAATTGTAGCAAGGGGTAAGGAACCACCCTACTTTTTCACAAGTTGTCCTGAGACATTGGCAGAGGAGTTGGAAAGTGGCCAGATATGCTTTTTCTTTAAATTCTTTTCCAAGAATTCCTTCAGGGAATTCCTGCCTCTAACCTAGTCAATGATAGATTTATTCATTTGGGACTGGGGATCCTAGACATATATTCAATTTACAATCCTATAGTATATATTAAGGGTAACTTCGCTGCTTCAGTCAAAGTAACTAGATCTTAATAGTCCTGGTCCTGGAAAAGGAGTTTTGGTGTAGGATTAATCTAGGTGCTATAACTAAATGTAGCTTTCCTCAAGTCCCACATAAAATCTGAACTATGGGGGCCAGCCAATTTGTCCTCAGTACTGATGAAACTATTGGGGAGCAGCTTAAACTCCAGTTGAGTTTTTAGCAGTTTCCCTACTTGGGCTGGTAGGCCTTGTTCTCTTGAGTAGTCACTGGTCTGGACTAATATAGGCACTTGTCAATTATTTATACTACTAGCAGAACAATGTAGGATTTCTAGGGTACTTATTCTCTCTAGGTCAAATTTAGATGCATGAATTTTGTAGAAGTCTCCCATGTTCACCATGACTAAGACTTAAAATAGTTGTAAATCTGGTAGTTCAATATTGACAGCTAGAAATGTTTGCCATACATCAGAGTAGATATACTTACAGTGCAGCCATTCATTCAGTTTTGAGCAGTCAGATATGAATATGGTGCATTATAGCACTCCTTGAAAGAACAGCATTTTCTTTAGAAATTCTGCCTTCAATCATTTAAGAAAATTCCCTGATTATTAAAAAAATAACAAAAGAATTTAAGGAAATATTTTGCACTGAAGATTATTAACCAAATAAGAGACAAGTTTATCTTAAGAGATAAAAGTTAATTTTGATTATATATCACCTAAAAGTTTTTGTATAAACAAAGTCAATGCAGCTAAAATAAGAAGATAACCTGCTGAGTGGGAAAAATAATTCCATCTATAATTTGATGTAGTGCATAGTAAGCTAGCCTTCAAAAGGAAGGCCTGGGTTGAAATCTCAGTTTTGATGCATATTGGTTGTGTCACACTGGGGATACTGTGCTAAGTAATTCTTTAAGACTATCCATTTTTAGGAAGATGGGAAGAAATTACATTTTTGGATATGTGGGCAGAGGAAGTGTTCAAGAACAAACAAGTAACAAAAATGATTACAAAAAGCAAAGTGGACAACTTTTATTACACAAAATTAAAAAAAAAACTTTTGTTCAAACTAATGCAGCTAAAGTTAGAAAAGAAATAGCTGATGAATATATTCAAAGTAAGCTTCTTTACAAAAGACTCATTCCCAAAGTAATAAGGAAATGATTTAAATGTATACAAATAAGTCATTTCCTCATAGACAAAGAATATGAACAACCAGTTTTATCAATAACTATATAAAATACTCAAATTAGAATGAATCTGAGGTTGTATTTCACTCATACCCATTAGATTAGGAAAGATGGCAAAAAAAAGGAAAATGACAGCTATTGAAGGGAACCTGGTAAAATAGAACCACTGATGCCCTGTTGATGGAGCCATGCATTGATCTAACTGGGATGCAATTTGGAATTATTCTCCAACTAAACCACACAGATCCTTTTTCCCAGTGGTACCATTACTAGACCTATACTCTAAAAAGATCAAAGAAAGAGTAAAAAATACCCAAATGTATAATAGCATTTCTAGTATCCTTTTTTTGTAGTAACAAAAAAATGGAAACTAAGGGCATGTCAATCAATTGGGAATTGGCTGAATAAATTATAGCATATGAATACAATGAAATGATGAAAGGGACAATCTCAGAATAACATGGAAACTTGTGGGAACTGATTAAGAGAGAAGTGAGCAAACTCAGAAGAGCAATTTATACAACAACAATGGCATTGCAAAGGAAAACAATTTCAAAGGATTTTAAAATCCTGATCAATACAATCACCAATCGTGGTTCCAAAGGACTGATGATGAAGTATACAACCTGCTTCTTAATAAGACAAGTGATAGCCTCAAGATGAATTATGAGACATATATTTTTTGCATCCACCTAATTTTTTTTTTGGTTTTTGGAGGGGGGATGGCAGGGCAATTGGGATTAAGTGACTTGCCCAAGGTCACAGGGCTAGTACGCGTTAAGTGTGTGAGGCCGGATTTGAACTCATTTTGCCCTATTCACTGTGACACCTAGCTGTCCCTGAATCTACCTAATACTGGAATTGATTTTGCTTGCCTATACATATTTGCTACAAAGATTTTGTTTTTCTCTTCTTTCCTTTATTTCAGTTGGAGGGAAGTTGGAATAAATTTATAAAAATAAATGCTTGTAATTGAAAAAAAGTTAAAAAAGAAGAAAATCTTGCTTTGAATCTAGACTCTACTCTATCATCTAGGTGATCTTGTTCAAGTCACTTTACTTCTCTATGAATCACTTTCCTCATTTGTAAAATGAACAAGTGAACTGAATGATCCTTATATTTTCTTCTCATGCCACCATTCTTGATTTATGGTATTTGAGCCAGAGCAATATGCCATTTGTGTAATGTAAAGAATTCCTTTCTTTTTACCCTGCAATACTAAATGAATATATTTTGACATATATCCTCTCCTGTCATCTGCATGTTATCTAATGGCAATTTCTTTTCATGTTCCTATTCCCAAATGGAAATTCTATATTTATAGCTGTGTTTATTCAGTTTATCTTTCAAAAGCATGTAAACATATCACTTGGATTATTTTCAACTTTAGGCACTTGTCTTCCTAGTGAGTGGTAAATCTAAATATAAGTGGTAGTCATACCTACTTTTTAAAAGTTTTTGCCTTCCTTCTTCAGATAGATTAAATTCTTTACCACAAATATATCATGTATTATTCAAAATAGTGATATGAAATGACTGGACAAATACTCTACTGCTATTTAAAGATCACTTAACAAGTTTGATTGTGGTAAGGTTTTAATTAATAAATAAATATTACTTTTATATCATATACAATATATTGATGTTTTTATATCCCAGAGAAGGGTTCTTCTTTAAGTGGATGTAGAATGCCCTGTGAAAAGTAAATTCCAAGAAACAGAAACAGAGAATGTGAAAGTTAGAAGGCACCACAGTGACCATCCAGTTCAATCCATCCACAGAAGGCATAGTCACTATAACATACTCAAAAAGTCAGGGTTTAGCTTTTGCTTGGTGACCTCCAAGAAGGGGGAATCAGTCACCTCTTGAGGCAGTCCATTTCATTTTTGAATAGCTTTAATTCACAGGAATTTTGTCCCCTGATGTCAGGACTAAATATGCCTATTTGCAGCTTCTACCCAATGCTCCTGAATCCGGCCTCTGGTACAGAATGAGGAAAAAAAATCTAGTTCCTCTTTCACATAGTAAACCTTCAGATACTTGAAGAAAGGTAACACTTCCAGTTTATTCAACTGAATCTCATGTGAAATGGATTCAAGGCCTTTCACCATCCTAGATGCCCTCCTCTGCACACTCTAGATCATCAATAGTCTTTTAGATTGTGGTGTGCATAATGAATACAATCCTCAAGATGACATTTGATAAGGTCAGAGTACAAGGTCTGTCACTTCCCCATTCCTGGAAGCTCTTCTCTCAATGTAGGCCAAGATCACATTAGCTTTTCTGACTGTCACGTTGCTTTGCTAACTCATAGAGTTTGTAGTCCACTAAAATCCCCAGATCTTTTTTTGTAAAAAGTTTTTATCTTTCTGTGTTTGTATCTACATATCTTAGTCTTGTGAAATTTATTTTTTCACCCAATTATAAGTTGTTGTTCATTTATTTAGTCATGTCCAATTCTTTATATGACCCCCATGGACCATCTCTCAAAGTCTGTTCAAGTTCATGTTCACTTTTCCCATTATGCTATCTCTTTATCTCATCTTCCGCTACCCCTTCTCCCTTTGCCTTCAATCTTTCACAACATCAGGGTTTTATTCATTGGGTCCCATTTTTTCATTATGTGTTCAAAGTATTTAAGCTCCAGCTTCAGTATTTGACCTTCCAGTGAATAACCTTGAATTAATTTCAAATATTGACTGACTTGATTTCCTTTCTGCCCAACGAATTCTCAAAAGTATTCTCTAGCACCAGAATTCAAAAGCATTGATTCTGGGGCTTTCAGCTTCCTTATAGTCCAACCCTCACAGCCATACATTGCTACTGGAAAAGCCATAGCTTTAATCATATGGATCTTTGTTGGCAAGGTTATATCTCTGCTTTTTTGTATGCTATCCAGATTTGCCATAGTTTTCCTTCCAAAGAACAATTGTCTTTTAATTTCATGGTGCGAGTCACCATCTACAGTGATCTTTGAGGCCAAAAATATAAAATCTGACACCACTGCCATTTCTTCTCTCTATATTTTCCAGGAAGTGATGGAACCACTCGCCAGGACCTTGCTAGATTTAGTACAATGCTTTAGTGTGTCAAGATCCTTTTGGAGCCTCTGTGTGTATGTGAGTATAGATATAAATATGGATATCTATGGATAGTTATATATGTATGTATATAAAATTTATGTATTAGATATATAAAAGATATATAAAATAAATAATATAATTATATATCTATATATATGTATATATTAAAAAGCATAGAGCTAAGTACAGCTCCCTGGGGTGCTCCAGTGGAGACCTCTGGTCACATTGACATTAAACCATTAATAATTAATTTTTGAGACTGGCAATCCAACCATCTCTGAACCCATCTGATTATTTTCTAGTCCATCTTTCTCCATATTCTCTGCAAGGATAGATAGATAGATAGATAGATAGATAGATAGATAGATAGATAGATAGATAGAT
>NW_027185761.1:41445152-41449228 GCF_028583685.1 Petaurus breviceps papuanus | reverse complement strand
GATAGATAGATAGATAGATAGATAGATAGATAGATAGATAGATAGAAAAAATTATATAAACAGTAATGCAATTGGCCAATCCTCATGTGATCCACAATTTAAATCCTATAAGATATGGTCTTACACATTTTAGAACTGGCCCCAAAAGATGAGTAACCCTTTGGTTTATATGTCCTTATATATGGCTGGGAAATACCCAAATATTCTCATTCCTAGGTTTCCACAAATGTGACCTCCAGAATCCCCAGTTTCTGCTCAAGTAACAAAGGAAACAAATGTATATAGGATAGAGGACAGCCATGATTTAACAATTTTTTTCTAATATTTTTCTGGTTCCCCCCAGCTGTTTGTACTTTCCTTCTGAAATTGCCTTCTATCTACTGTGTAGATATCTTATAAATATATAATTACATATATGTTGTCTCCCTTACTAGAACATAAGCTTCTTCAGGGCAGGGGCTTTTTTTGCATTAGCTAAGTGCCTGGCTCATAGTAAACACTTAATAAAGGATTCTTGACTGGCTTACTGACTTTCCTTGAGGGGTGGGGTGGGGGGGTTAAACATAGTTATCAAAGTAGACATGCCCAGACTTTACAACCACCATTCTACTTGGAAGGGTAGGGGTGCATCTGATGGTCTCAGGTTCAATGAATACAGTTGAATGTCAGTAGGGGAAGCTTCTGAATCTGAGAAATCAACCATAGATAAGGAGAGCAGTCTAACCCTTACATTGGCTTGTGAGAAGACATGGGCTTTGGGGGAGACAGTGCAGAGTAGGGATCTGAAATGTAACTTGCCTGATTATCAGTCCTACAAATTGCTTCTTGTGTAGATGGTTTTAATTATCAACCTCTTTACTAGGTAAAAAACAATTAGCACTGCTTCATGTTTGGTTTAAGTCTTCCTGGCAATGTACATTTGGGAGAGTCTTTTGGGTTTTAGTATGTCTTTTGCATTGAAGGAAAAAAAATGTCTGGTCCACACTGTATTCTAATTGTAGGGTAGTTATGTTTTTATTCCTCCTTTTGCAGAAACAGTGCATGGGAACCTAAACCAAACTTCAAATAACTCGTCTCCAGAGACGTGAGGTGAAGGAGTATGTGCAATTTCCCGTTCCTTGTACCCAGCTGCATTTTCTCAAATTTTAGACAAGTATCAAGGTAGTATGGAGGCTCTTTGTAGTTTTTTGAGCTCTTTGCTCAGAATTTCTCTATTTCTTTATCCTGTGCAACAGATATTGGTAAAGAGAAGCACATTTCCCTCCTATATGTGTTTATGCCTTTGTCTGACAGAAATGATTATTAATGACCAATTATGGGGGAGATCCAGACTTTTTTCTTGTTCAAAGCCCTGTCTTTGAAGAACACTACTGACCTCTGCCAAAAATTTACCCCAGCTACACCATCTTATCTAAAATGAATTCCTGCCCAATGTGTTCAACCCAAGCAAGTTTGGGGTGGGGGGGAGGCGAATCCTTTATTTAGATGCCCAAGACTGGGAGTGGTCTGAGTGTAGAGACAGTCTCAGCCCCTCATTGGAGTGAGCCCACTTCTCATTGTAATATTCTTCCTCTTATTGTTAACCAATGAGAATTGATTGTCACTCTCAGGAATACCCACTCTTCCAAAGGCATATAAACTCTGAGGCCGCCACCATGAGGAGTCTTTGGCATTTGGGAGTGACACTGACCTCTTTTATTAATAGAATACTGGCATTATTAATAAAATGATTAGTTACCCCCAAAACTATGTTTCTCAAATGTTTTAAATGTCATACTAACTATAGTTACACTCTAGAACCTCTATCAGCCCATGTGACCTCATTCAAGAACATGCCTCTGCTGTGCTGACCCCCTTTTGTTATTGGAGAATTTCTCCTGGGCTCTCCATTTTTGATAATAGAAGACCGGGTGGGTCAACTTTCACTTCGCTCTTGGTCATGCTTCTGACCATGACCCTGGCTGGTAGCTTCACTTTCTACCCCATCCAATGAAGCTCCCTTTTGTGGACTGTATTCTCTCCCATAAGAATATAAGCTATTTGGATGCAGAGACTTTTATTCTTTTTGCTTGTATTTGTACCACCAGCTCTTAAAACTGTGTCTGGCACATAGTTAAGTAGGTAAATCTTTGTTGCCTTGGCTTAATATGAAAACAAAAATCCTTACAGCGCCTATCATGTTATCCCAAAGAAATTCTGTGCATTGAATCTTCAAAAAGAATTATAATTGCTAGTACCTTCCTTTCCTCACCCTCTCCCTAGAAATTGGCTGTAAATTACATCTATGGAAGAATAACAAAAACGAATCAGAAATCCTCTGGTCTCCTATTTTCCTCTCTTGACCCATCACTCTCAAGTTCTGCCATCAGAGGCAATTCATTCATTTGATTATCAAGTATTTTCATTTTAATCAAAATCAAAGAAAATTTTTTTTCAAACTGGGAACGAAGATGCTAACATCTTCTCACTGCTTGAAATCTATTAGATAATTAAAAGCTTAACGTCTATAAAGACAGCTTCTTGGGAATAGGATAAATGCTTTGCAGACTTAAAGACACTCCCTAAAACCATGTATCATCTCAGTCCTTAATCACTGTATTTGTACCAAAGCTTCTTAAGGTGGGATCTGATTTAAAAAAATTATCTTGATAAATGTATGTGCATATATATATATATATATTTCCTTTCTACCCTTATGTATTTCATGCATTTTAAAATGAATTACTTTTTTTTAACCCCTTTTGGGGTTTTCTTGGCGAAGATACCAGAACGGTTTGCCATTTGTTTCTTTGGCTCATATTGCAGATGAGAAAACTGACTTACTCACACAGGATCACTCAGCTAGCAAATGTTGGAAGCTGGATTTGAACTCAGGAAGAGGAGTCTTCCTGACTTCAGGCCTATCACTCTACTCATTGAGCCCCCTGGTTGCATATTTATTTCATGCATTTTAAAACATTATTCTGAGAAGAGGTCCACAGGTGCTTCACCAGACTGCCAAAGGCATCTATGACACACACAAAATCCATTAGGAATCCCTATTCTATGCAATGAAGTAAAGCCATTATCAAGAGAATCACTGTTTTTTTAAAATCCAGAGAACAGCAATTAAAAGTGATCTCCTTCAAAATAACACTGAATCAGCCTTAACACAGTTACAAAAGAAAGTTATATTTCTGAATGTCATTTCTGGGTTCAAAAAAGTTTATTTCTTTACTTCTGATTTCTATGGCTACATTATAAATCCTAATTATAAATAACAAAAACAACCAAGATAAGATTGTGCATTTATTACTTGATGCCATATGAATTCAATAATAAATAACAGCTCTCTACAAATATGAAGTCTTTTTCAATGTCATTAGTTCTAATAAAAAATAAATTTTGCAGCATTTCTTTAAATTTTGCACCTTTGTAATGAACTCTGATAAATTCATAGGACTTGATGTTAAATAAAGAGATAGAAAGGTCTAATTTGCTGGTTCATTAAGCAGGCTTATTTCTAGACATCTTGCATATTGCTTTGAATTTCATATTCTGAACAGTGAAGACAATAGAACTATCCATCTCTAATGTAGTGTGGCACACAATTAGGAACTCAAATGGATTAAATCTCATTTTATCAGAGATACACACAGTGATTATTGTTTTATTACTGAATACTGTCAGCTTTACACTTTTTCAAAAGCTTTTGTGACACCTGCCTTGAATACTTAAATTTGCATTAAGCCCTCTGCAATAGGAGGAGGAATATGAGACCTGTTTTGTATTTTTGGATTATAGATAGAAAGATGGAGATAGATGATAGAGATAAGATAGATGAAAGATAGATATAGACAGATGGCTAGATGATAGATATAGATAAATATGGATATAGAGATAAGGGGCAGCTAGGTGGCACAGTGAATAGAGCTCTGGCCCTGGAATCAGGAGGACCCGAGTTCAAATTCAGCCTCAGACACTTAACACAAAAACTAGCCTTGTGACCCTGGGCAAGTCACAACCCTAACTGCCCCTCCAAAAAGCAAACGAGAGAGAGAGAGAGAGAGAGAGAGAGAGAGAGAGAGAGAGAGAGA
>NW_027185761.1:41383675-41444752 GCF_028583685.1 Petaurus breviceps papuanus | reverse complement strand
GAGAGAGAGAGAGAGAGAGAGAGAGAGAGAGAGAGAGAGAGAGATAATAGAGAGAGATTGATAAAAGTAAAAGATAGAAAAAAGGATAAAGATATAGCTGGTAAAGAATAATGTAATTAGCCAATGGAATCATGGTCATATAATCCATGATCCAGAATCCTTCAAACTATGCTCTTACATGAATTGTTTCACATTTATGACTGGCCTAGAAAAGATAACCATCTCTTTGGTTCATGTCTCCATTCAGGAGACTTGCTGGGAAATTCCCAAATATTCTGACGCCTAGGTTTCCACAAATGTGGACTCCAGAATTCTCAGTTCCTGTTCAAGCACCAAAGGAAACAAGTGCATACAGAATAGAGGATAACCGTTATTTAACATCAATATAGAAGACACAAAGGACTATCAGGAACACATACAGAAAATACAGGAAGAAGTAAGAAGAGTTCAAAGACTCTCAAAGAAGGAATAGGAACTTGAAATTACCAGATAACAACAACAATTCAGGATAACAACCTGAATCTCTGGTGAAATTTCATCCTCTCACGAGGTCCTTCCTTTTAGACTCAGTATCATCCTGTGATTTTTACACCACCCACCACCAGTCTCCATTATTAAATCTTTATCTAGCTCATGCTCATTAATCATAGTTGGCTCCCAATGCTTTGCCCCAAGAACCCTTCTCTCATTTTTCTTTTTAGTTTAGTGATCTCATCGATTCCTGTGGATTCAATTATCACTTCTATGCTGATAATTCCCAGGTCTACTTATCTAGCCTTAACCTCTTTCCTGATTGCCAATCCCATATCTTCAACTATATATTGGATGCCTCAGCTTGGAAGTCCCATAAGTATCTTAAATTCAACATGTCTAAAACTAAACTCATCATCCCTCCCAACACTTTCTATATTCTTCCCTTTTCTATTACTGGTGAGGATACCACTATTTCTCTCAGTCACCCAGGCATATCTAGGTGGTATTCTTGATTCCTTATTCTCTTCCATCCCCCATCATAGTCAATTTGTTGCAAAATCCTATTGATTTTACCTTTATAACAAATGTCACATATGCCCCCTTTTCTCCCATGATAGTGCCAGTGCCCTGATGAGGGCTCTCATTCCTTCATGCCTGGACTATTGCAATAGCATTCTAGTTGGTCTCCTTGCCTTAAGGGTCTCACCACACCAGACCATCTTCCATGCAGCTTTCAAATTAATCCTCCTAAAGTGCAAATCTGACCATGTCACCTCCTTCACAATTTGGGAAATTCCAGTGGTCCTTACCACGTCCACAATCAAATATAAAATCCAATTTGTCATTTAAAGTACTACTTTTTTTGTTTTCCCACAAACCTTCTCTCTCCCAGGTACTCTGCAGTTCAGTAACTGGCATTCTTGTTCTTGCCACTTAACACTGCATGTCTTAAGCCTATATATTTTCACTGGCTGTTGCCAATACCTATATCTCTCTTTACCTCCTGGCTTCCTTGGCTTCTTTCCAGTCCCATCTAAAATCCTACCTTCTACCAAAAGTCTTTCCCAATCCCCCTTAATGCTAATCCCTTTCTTTGTTAATTTATAACTTACCCTGTGTGTATCTTTTTTTTGTATATAGCTGTTAGCATGCTTTCTGTCCTATCAGATTGTGAGTTTCTTAAGAGCAGGGGCTGGTTTTTGCCTTTCTTTACATCTCAAGTACTTAGTACAATGCCTGGCACATAGTAGGCATTTAATAAATGCTTCTTAAGTAACTTATTCTAAGGTACTATCCAGTTTTAAATTTATGGTCTTAGACAATTTTCTGGGACTCCAGGATGTAAAGTAATTGACTTCTTATCACATCATTGATACAGCAGAAACAAGAGTTGAATTATGTCTTCCTGACTCCAAACCCAGAGCTCCATCCATTGGGCCATGCTCCATCTTATGTGGGATTTAAAAAAACAACAATCTCTGTGTGTGCATGCACATGCACACATGTGTGTGTATAGGGGATTAACTCTTTCATTTCATTCATATTTGGAGCTCTCAACATGGAGACTCCTTCCCCTGATATAGTTCAATAACTCCATGATAATTTGTAGTGTTAGAGAATTTCCTAGATCTTGAAAAGTGAAATGGCTTGCCCAGTCTATGATAGGGGTAAGCCTTGAATTAAGGTCTTCCTGATTTGAAGACCATCATTCTATCTTCTATGACATGTTGCCTCTCTATGTAGGATTTTATCAGTATTTAATATCCAATTATTTGTTAGACTATTGTATTGGAAGAAGAAAAATATGTTTTAAAAATATATCATTAAAATGGTAATTTCACCTCCTTGATAGATTTCCACTGATGTATTTTTAGCAGTTAGACGGATTTTCTATTAAATGTTCATCTTCATTTGAGAGAACAGGAGGATTCATTGGACTTAAAAACCATCCTTTTTAAAGGACGTGTTTTAAATGACTGGTGCCTTTATAAAAAAAGAAGAAAATCTCTTTTGATCACTCCAAACATTGCTATTTTCTGCTGGAAACTAATGTGCATTTCTGACATTTTTCAGATTTTTTTGGTGAACAGGATGCAAACAAATGTATCTCTTCAGGTAAGAATACAGATGGTAGGATGTCTTTTCACATAAGAGGTAATGATTTTTCAAGGACGATGAAGGCCTATTCATTTACAATATTCTCATTACCATTTAGAGCTACAGGCATACGCCTCTCCATTCCTGTGTAGTTCTGTTAATCTTTCTACACAATATTCAATTTTCTTACAATGATTCAACTGATTTATTATTTCCTGCCTGTATTTTAACTGCCAGAGCTGCCTTGTAACCCCATAAATTCGTTTCAGTCTCTCAACTTTAATACTCAAGGTTGTTAATACCCCCCAAATATCCTTTGCTTACATCACAGCTTGAAATGTGCTCTTTCTTGCCCAGTGAGTTGTTACATAATTACATGGTACCAATAGCAATATAATCTTGTTTTTATAGTTTTATGATTAAAGATATAAAAATGAACTGAATTGAATAAAATGTAAAAAGATATTTGCAAAATATAAAGGAAGGCTTCCATCATTTAATGCATATAAATGGCAGAGTATACATAAATTCAGAATTAATATTTTTAGTGTATTGTTTAAAAGTCTCTTATGGTAAAATACATTATATTAATGTATGACCTGTTGATTATATATTCACATAATATGAATCTTCTCCAGCAGAGGGTTAAAAAAATTATGAAGAATTTATTCCCTTCTTTCTCTCCTTTCCCCTCAATTTTATAGCCCAAACTCTCCTAGAAACAAAGTGTATAGTTTATTCTGAGAGTCAAAGTGCTTCAGAGGGGGAGAAAAATTTTTAAATGAGATTTTTCATTTCCTTCACTGCCCTTTCGAATTATGAGTCAATCCCCACCCCCACTAGCCCATCCCCTACTTCCCTTCAATACTTTTGCCTGTTTTGAGCTTTCAGTAGATTGGAAAGTGGTAGAGATCTGCCCAGGGAAAAGGGGATAGTAGAAGGAGAAGAAAAACAAGGGGGTTTATATTGTATCTCTCCAGAAGGTTGAAAGCTTCTGGTTGACAGGGACTGCTTCACTGAATGATTTTGTATTCTCAGAATGTAAAGACTAGATAAGGTTTTTTAATTGAATTGAATTGCCTTTTGGGGTCCAGTTCTCCCCT
This sequence comes from Petaurus breviceps papuanus, assembly GCF_028583685.1. Classification (NCBI taxonomy): domain Eukaryota; kingdom Metazoa; phylum Chordata; class Mammalia; order Diprotodontia; family Petauridae; genus Petaurus; species Petaurus breviceps. The sequence continues at coordinate 41,441,078 of NW_027185761.1, read as the reverse complement.
GATCAGGTGGTATACCGTTAGGCTGGATTTATTGTCAGTAGCCTTGTGACCTCATGTATTCAATTAGATGGGCTAAGTCCCTCAGTCTCAGTTTTTTTCATCTGTAAAATGGGAAAAGTAATACTTTAACTCCATTACATGGTTCATTTGAGAAAAATATTTTTTAAAACCTTCAAGGAGTATATAAATATTAGTTATTATTGTTATGATTGCAACTCAATAATCAATCAGTCAGTCAATAAGTTTTTATTAAATTCTACCATTGTAGCTAGGTGGTTCAATGGATAGAGCACTGGGCTTGGAATCAGGAAAACTCATCTTCATGAGTTCAAATCTGGCCTCAGACACCTACTAGTGGTAAGACCCTGGGTAAGTCACTTAACCCTGTTTATCTCAATTTCCTCATCTGCAAAATGAGATGGAGAAGGAAATGGAAAACCACTCCATTATTTTGTCAAGAAAACTCAAATGGGAGTGGCTAGGTGGTGCAGGGAGTAGAGCACCTGCTCTGGAGTCAGGAGGACCTGAGTTCAAATCTGTCCTCAGACACTTAACACTTACTAGCCATGTGACCTTGGGCAAGTCACTTAACTCCAATTCCCCCCTCCAAAAAGCAAAAGGAAAGAAAGGAAGAAAACCTAAATGAGGTGACAAAGAGTTGGACAGCACTGAAATGATTGAATAACCATACCACATGCCAGACCATTGTAGGTTTAACAGAATAAAAGATTTTCTCTGTTCATTAATAGGCCTATGTGACCACATATGTTCCCTTTTTCCTTTGGAACAGGGGCTGTGTTCCCAAAGCTAAAGGTACACAGGTATTTCAATCACAATGTCTTGCTGCTTTGAGCTCCAGTGCAGTTCACGGCTGTGACACATCCTGAGTCACAGAGTCCATATATTGTCTTGATGGAAGAGCTCCCTTACAGGGAAGTTTGCTTATGGGGAGGCTTGCAGGAAGGCTTTCACACCTTTTGGTACTGAGCCAATTAGGCACTGAGTCACATGGGTTGTGATGCCTTCTGGCTCTGAGCCTATTAGTTGAAAACACTGGGAGGCTCGTATTTTACTTTGGGGCTCACTCGGGGGAAGAATGTTTCTTTGTGATTTCGCCACAGGACACTCTGGGTAGCTGTTGTTAAGAAGATGACCTCCACCCCTGGCTTTGAGAACTCAGATTTTGGCACTCCCTAGTCTGGTGATTGTGTATCTGTTACTTTTAGATAGTTGGAGACCTGTCTATTAGACTTTTTCTTGGATAATTGTCTGTATTCACTGTTTAATTAAAGAAAGATTCTTGACTCCTCTGAAGCTGTCTTTCCTTTAGAAAAGCAGATTTAAAATCCGTGTTAGCAGCCCTCCTGTTACACCTCCACAGCAGCTGCAAGTATCATTGACACTATATCAATGTGCTAAGCTCTAGCAATAGAGAGAGAAAGAAAAAATATCAGCCCCTGTCCTTAAGGAGCTTGTGATCAATTGGAAGGAGGAAACAACAACTGGTAACCTTTGGAAGATTCCTACAGGCAGAGATAGAATGCTGGACTTGGAGTCAGGAGGACCTGAGTTCAAATCCTGCTTCAAATTTTACCAGCTTAAGGACCCTGTTTTCTCATCTGTAAAATGAGGATAATAACATTTACGTCAAGGGTTTATGATGAGGATTAAAGCAGGTAACATAAGTAAGATGCTTTGTAAGTCTTCTTTAAAGCACTCCATAAATGTAAACTCTTATATTGTGTATATGTATTTGTAAAAATTATATATTATGTTATGTTATTAAGTATATTGTCTCATCTTATATATCGTATGTATTACATTGTATTATGTTATATACATAATGTTACATTATATGGTGTCATATAATCTCTTCCAGCTATCACACAACCCTTAGCTTTGCTTAGCAGGGGCCGCTAGGTGGCACAGTGAGTAGAGTACAGACCTTGGAGTCAGGAGGACCTGAGTTCAAATCCAGCCTCAGACACTTAACTCTTACTAGCTGTGTGACCTTGGGCAAGTCACTTAACCCTAATGGTCTTGCCTTCCCTCCTCCAAAAAGACAAAAAAAAAAAAAAGGAATATATTACTGCTCCCAACCTGTGGCTCTGACTCCACTTCTTGATAATTTTACCTCTATTAACATAATTGGTGAATAATAGTAACAATAACTGACATTTATATTGAATTTTAAAGTACTTTATGTATAGTGTCTTGCTTGATTCTCAAAAGCACCCTGGGGGAGGGCTATTATTATCATCTCCTTTTTACAATTGAGAAATCTGAGGTTGAGTTTCAGTGACTTGTCCATGGTCACATAGCTAGTAAATGCCCAAGGCAGAATTTGAATTCGGGTCTTCCTGACTGTAAGTCTAAGTCTCTATATACTAATCATCTCTGCTAAAAATCTGGTTAATATGGGAGGATCAGAGGGAAGAGGAAAGGTTTTGATGTTGATAGATGGGTCTCTTTGCTGAATAGTAAAGAATGAAATTATCTAGGAATGATGGATTTTTGTCTTTGTATCCTAGCACCTAATGTATTACCTGGTACACAGCTGGTGCTGAATAAATGCTTGCTAATTGATTGATTGATTGACCTCCATTCCATTCTGATGCCTTTACTTTCCTCTCCGTCTCTGCTACATGTACCAAAAAACATTAGTTTTCTCTTTATCATAGATGTAAGTGTATTCTTTTCTATCCTTCATAAATTATTCCTGAAATTTATCTTTTTGTGATAATTTTTCTTTAATTCAATACTCGATAATCCTTCAATTCAAGAATTGGACATAGTTACCTCATTACAGTATTAGCGAGATATTTTGAAGAATAGCTTAGTAAGACTCTGTGACTGATTCACTGTCTGTCATCAGGCAGGGGGAAGACTCATAGGTGGTGGGGGAAGTTTCAGATGCCCGTGCTTTCATAGAGTACAGCCACACTGCTTCTTCTGCAGAATGACTGCTAAGTGTATAATGGCAGTATTCTTCTGGCTGTAATCTTGCTATGGCATATGGTAAACACTAAAGCTGATAAATAATACATACTATAGGAAGAGTGTCTGGCTTGTCTGTGTCTGCCAAAACAAAAACCCAACAAGAACAACCCAACAAAACCCCGACTTGAGATCTTAAGTAACTCTAGGAGAGGTTGATACCTAATACATGACCTTTCCTGACTTCTTCAAGCCCTACCACCACCCTCCCTTTCTTCTTACTTCCTGTTGCCTCAGAGAGGCAATTCGATTCCACACATATGATAAGAAGTAAATAAAGAAAGAAGGCATCTGGAGCCGATAGTTGCTTTTCAGTACCTTTTAAATCTCCCTTTTCTAACTTCTTCCTTTTGTTAATCTCCTCAACATGGTCAATGTCCTCTCAATGCAGAGCATTAAGCGGAAGATTTTAATAAACCTGTAAAACAACTAAGGCCACTAAGGCTTATTGATAGTAGAGTTAGCATTACTTTGACACAGAAAAGGAGGGTTGAGGAAAATTCTTCAGTCTAATAATCTGTGCAACCTTGGAGATGTTTTAAACCTGTTGGAATATAAGCATCTATGATTACATGTATTTGTTTTTCAGCCATGTCTGAGTCTTTGTGACCCCATAGACCATAGCACACCAATCTTGTCAAAGATACTGGAGTGGTTTGCTATTTCATTCTCCAGTAGATTAAAGTAATCAGAGGTTAAGTGACTTGACCAAGGTCACAAAGCTAGTAAGTGTCTGAGACTGGATTTGAGCTCAGGTCTTTCTGGCTCCAGACCCAATGCTCTATGCACAAAGCATCTATCTTCCTCAATTACATTTATAATCATTTGTGCTAATGTTGCATTTTACAATTTTCAATATGCTTTGAGTACATTTTCTCATTTAATGACCCCCTCAGTTATGTGAAGTAAGTAGTGCAAGTAGAATTATTCCCATTTTACAGATAAGAAAAATGAGGCTTAGGAGAGGTTGTGACTTTCTTTTTGTTTTGTTTTTTCATAGTAAACTTAACAAAAATGAACATTTTGATATACAAAAACAGAAAAAGGATTTGTATGAAATTGCAAACTTCTAACTGGCATAATTTTAAAAGTGCTTATTAAATTTGACATGATTGTGACAAACCTGTCCTGCTTATCTGTCTCATTCTCTCTCTGAAATTCTCTTTGCTCTCTTCTGTGCAATTTTTGATGTTTCATTGGTGCTTTTTTCTGTCTCATCTGCTTTTTGTTTTTTGCATCACTGTCACTAACTACCCATTTCTTGCCTAACTCCCATCCATCAAATAGAAGCCTTCCCTTGTAACAAATAAATGTAGGTATGAAAGAAGATCTAGGTTCATATTCAGGGGAAGATAGTTGGGGGTGGGGGGAAGCCACTCCTAACCCAAAGAATAATGTCAAGTGGTCACAAGCTCACAAAGAGTTCTTTGAAAAACTTCAAAAGGAATTTTAAAAAATCAAATAAGAGAGATTGAGTAAAAATTAAGGAAAAGAAATCTATCCAAGCAAATTATGAAAAGAAAGTTAACCAACTGGAAAAAGAGATACAAAATCTTAAGGAAGAAAATTACATCTTGAAAATTAGAATTGGGCAAGAGGAATTGAATGACATTATAAGACAGAAAGAAATATTAAAACTAGAAAAAAAATCTGAAACATCTCATCAGAAAAACAATTGATCTGGAGAAGAGATAGAGGAGAGACAATATACGAGTTGTCAAAATACCAGAAAGTTATGATTAAGAAAAGAATCTGTATACAATATTACAAGAAATTATTATGGAAAATTGCCCTGAAGTTCTAAAACAAAAGAGTAAATTGCAACTAGAAAAATGCTACTTGTATTCCCACAGTTTCCTACAAAAGTGGCCATTTTTCTCCCTTTGTCATCTTTCCCATTGTGATGAGTGTGAAAATTCAGTTGTTTTCATTTGCATATTTCTTATTAATTACTTGGAACATTCATGTACTTCTTGATGACTTGCATTTATCTGTTTGTATCTTTTGCCATATATCTGTTGGGGAACAGCTTTTGTTAGTATATATTTGTATCAATAATCTCATCTTGGATATTAGATCTTTCTCCAAGAAATTTGTTATAAAAGTGTTTCATGGCTAATAGCTTATCTTATGCTTTTAACTACATTGATTTTGCTCGTGCAAATACTTTTCAATTTCATGTAAACTTTCACATTTTATGATCATCTCTATCCTTTCTTAAACCAAGAATTCTCCCCCAATGCATAGTTGCTAAAAGTATCTCCTTCCCATTTGCTCTAATTTGTTACCTTTAATACTTAGGTCATGTATCTGTTTTGAACTTATTGTGGCATATAGGCCTAAATCAAATTTCTCCAGTTTCTCAATGATTTTTTTGTTTAATAGGAAATTCTTACCCCATTAGTTGGTGCTGTATTTTGTCTAAGCCTGTGCTATTATATTTTATAGCTTCTGGATATTATTTACCTAATTTGTTCCATGGATCATTTTTTCTATATTTTAACCAGTATCAAAGAGTTTTGATGATTACAATTTTGTAATATATATATATATATATAATTATAATATATATTGTAATATATTTAATAATATTTAAGCAATCAGGGTTAAGTAACTTGCTCAAGGTTACACGGCCAGTTATTTCTGGGTGTGGTGCTGAGTGTCTGAGCCCGGGATTTGATCTCCAGGTCATCCTGACACTAGAGCCGGTGCTCTTACTCACTGAGCCACCTGGCCGCCCCTTAGCAATTAGAGTTAAGTAACTTGCTCAAGGTTACATGGCCAGGTGTTTCTGGGTGTGGTGCTGAGTGTCTGAGCCCAGGATTCGATCTCCAGGTCATCCTGACACTGGAGCCGGTGCTCTTACTCACTTTGCTACCTGGCCGCCCCCATAATATATTTTGAGTTATGGTACAGCTAGGCTTCCTTTATTGCAAGATTTTTACATTATTTCACTTGAGGTTCTTGACTCTTGCTCTACCAGATGAATTTTGTCATTTTTTGTCTTCTTCTATGAAGTAATTTTTTGATAATTTAATTCTTTTAACACTAAACCTATAAATTAATTTATGTGGTATCATTATTTTTGTTATATCAACATGACCTAACTATGATCAACTAATATTTAAATGACTTTTCTAAGGTCAAACTACTTATAGGAAGAGGTAGAAACAGGAATCTGGCCAAAATGTAGTGTTCTTTTCACTTTTCCATACAAGAAACTTGTACACAATCTATAAAATGGATAGGATCAGATAATTTCTAAAGTGCCTTCCTACTCTAACACTCTATATAATCTTAGGATTCTACATACCTATTTTATAGATGAGCAAACCAAGACCAGGAAAAGTAGAGTGACTTGAATTATTCCTGGTTTTGTACTTTGGGACCAAGGTGAATAAATCCAATCCATCTTTCAATCACTTGAAGACAGCAATAATTCCCCTCCCTCCCCAATATGTCTCTTCTTCAGGTAAAATATTCTTCATTCCTTTAACTTATTTTCATAAGGCTCTTCACTATTCTGTATTTAGTAACTCTCTTGTCATTCTCTAATTTGTCAATAGTCTTCCTAAAATAGGGTACTAATGACTGAAAATAATAAGTCAAATGTCCAACCAATATACAGGCACTTTACTAATCACAGACAATATTAGTCAGTCAATAAGCATTTATTTAGGACCAATATGAGCCAAGTACTGTGCTAAGCACTGGAAATTTTTTAAAAGAGCAACAAATGATCTTGTAATCTAATGAGCTTGTAATCTAATGAGCTTGTAATCAATGAGTTTGTAATCTAATGAGAACACAACAAATAAATATGTGAAAACAAGCTATGTATAGGATAAATAGGAAATAATTAAGAGAAGGAAGACACTTGAATTAAGAAAGATTGGGAAAAGCTTTCTACAGAAGATGAGATTTTAGTTGGGACTTAAAGGAAGTTTAAAGTAAAAGTTTAAAGGTAGTTTAGTACCTACCTTTAGTTAGGGTACTAGGTAGTGCAGGGGATAGAGTGCTGTTCCTAAAAAGAGTAAGGTTCATCTTCAAGAGTTCAAATCTGGCTTCAGGCACTTAGGGGCCGTGTGACCCTGGGCAACTCACTTAATCTTGTTTCCTCATCTGTAAAATGAGCTGGAGAAGGAAATAGTAAACTGCTCCAATATCTTTGCCAAAAATACCTGCAAAATACTGACAAAAGTCAGATACTACTGAAAAATTACTAAACAACTTCAACTCCAAGTCTAGCACTCTAAACATCACTATGCCAGTTGGGAAGGCTTTGGCATCATTTGGGACAATGACTCAAAACTGAGTGACCTGCCCTTCTATTATGGAAACTTGGGGTTTCATAACCAAAATGATGTCTAGATAGAAAAGTTCTAATAGCACCCTTAGCATCCTGGCTGAGGATTTTGCCATTGTCTTATATGGTGGTATCCAACCTAGGAGGTTTGTGACCTAGTTGATAGTATGGTGATCACAAAATTGGAAAGCTGGAAAGGGATGTCAGTGGACATCTAGTCCAACCCATATTTGAAAAGAATTCCCATCATAACCCACTTAATAAGTTTTTATAAAGTCTCAGATTGAAATCCTCTAAGGAGGGGTAATTACAATATCTCAAAGAAGTCTCAAAGATACTAAAAGTATCTTTGCCAAGAAAACCCCAAATAGGGGGGCAAAAAGTTGGACACGACTAAAATGACTGAACAACAACAACAAAAATCCTTAGTCTAGGTAGATCTGAAAATGTTGTGCTCAAAAGACAGTCATTAGTGGTTTGATGCAAACTTGGAAGGAAATTGTTGCTGGGATGCACCAAAGATCTCTTTATGTTTAGTCCTATACTTTTAAACTTCGTTGTTAGTGTTTTGGATAAAGATATAGATCCATGTTTATCAGATTTCTGGATAACACACACCTGGAGAAATAGTTGAGACACTGGATGACAGATTCTAAAATCATTCTGACCATTTAGGATGTTAGGCAGGATCTAATTAATGAAATCTAATATGAATAAATTGAAAATCTTCCATTTAGGTTAAAAATCAATATCAGAAATACAAAATGGGGGTACATGTGGATAGCCAGTAGTATTCCTGAAAAAGATCAGAGGATTTTAGGAGACTGAGTCAATAACATGATATGGAAAGCAAAAAGGAAATACAATTCAGAATTCAATTAAGAGAGATATAGTGTGTCTGAATGTATTCTGCCCTGGTCTAACCATATGTAGAATATTCTGTTCATTTAGGGGCACCACATTTTAGAAAGGGCATTGATAAGCTGTAAACTGTCCATAACAGGAAAATCCCATCTACTAATTGTAGATATCCCCCAAGGCTCTGTCCTGGGTCCTCTTTCCTCCCTCTAGGCTATTTCACATGCTGATCTCATAAGTTCTCATGATTCAATCACGTCTATGTGTATGATCTATTTATCTACCCTTAATGTCTCTCCTAACTTCTAATCTGTCTATTTGATATCTCAATCTCAGTGTCCCATAGACTTCTTAAACTCAAAACTGGTCTGAAACAGAACTCATCTTTAGCCCTCAGCCTTTCCCTCTTTGTAATTTTCCTGCTACCATTCAGGGTACCACTAGTCACCCAGGCTCCCAACCTAGGTGTCATCCTCAGCTCCTCACTCCTCATATCCAATTTGTTTCCAAGTGCTGTCCATTCTACTTTCCTTACTCCTCTTATATACTCTGTCTTCTCTCCTTGAACATTACCACTAGCTAAGTGTTGGCCGTCATAACCTCATGCCTAGATTTTTGCAAAAACCTTTGGGTTGTTCTCTCTGTCTCAATTATCTCCCCACAACAATCCATTCTCCATTAAATATCAAGATTTTCCTAAAGATCAAATCTCATCATGCTCATTCAGAAAGCTCCAATGGTGCTTTGTTATCTCCATGATCAAATGCAAAATCTTCCATTTTTCTTTTAAATTCCTTCATAAACTGACCCCTTCCTACCTTTCTAGTCTTCTTAGACCTTATATCCCAATCATATTCTGGGATCCAATGACAATGGTCTTCTTGCTGTTTCTCACATAAGACACTCCATCTCCTAATGCTACATTTCACTGGTTATCTCCCCTACCCAGAGTTGTCTTTTCTCTTATCTGCTTCCATGGCTTTCTTCACATCTCAGCTAAAATCACCCCTACAAGTAACCTTCCCCAATCTTGCTTCATATTAGTGCCCCCCCTCTGGAATTATCTCCAATTTACCCTCTATAAATTTGCTGTTGTACATAGTGGTTTTCATTTTATCTTCCCCTATTAGACCATGAGCTTCTTTAGGGCAGGGATTTGGGGGAGGGGGTTTCTTTGTATCTCTAGCTCTTAGTATAATGCCTGGCTTATACCAGATGCTTAAGAAATGCTTGTTAACTTAACTCAGGATCATGCCATAAAAAGATCAAATGAAGGTTCTGGAAATGTCCGATTGTTGAGAGCACAGGAAAGTTGCTTTCAAGTCCTTGAAGGTCTGTTACGTAGATGAAAGATTCAACTTCTTTGCCTGGTTCCAGAGGGCAGAACTAAGAGTAATGGTGGATAGAAGTTGAAAAGATGCAAATTGATGCTAAATTTAAAGGAAAACTTTCTAATAATTAGAGATATCTGACAGTGGATACTGTGGATTCTCGGATACTGGTTTTCCTTCTAATAGCAGGCATTCAAGCTAAGGTTGGGTAACTACCAATCATGTGTATTCTATAGGGGATTCTTCTCCAAATGTGGATTGGGCTAGATGGTCTTTGAGATCCCTTCCAAGGTCTCAGATACTGTGCTCCTATTGATTTTCACCTTTAAGAGAAAGCCTGTTGCCAACTCCAGGTTCAAATGTGAGAACTACACGTCTTAATGGTATATGAGTATTGGTGTCCAAGAATTTGGAGAACCATCATGAGGAAAGGGGGAAGGGGAAGGGAATAAGCATTTACATACTATATTCCAGATGCTGTGCTAAACATTCTTACAAATATTATTTCATTTGGTCTCAAAAAAAACCACTGTAAGGTATGTGCTAGTATTATCCCCATTTTACAGTTTAGGGAACTGAGGTAGAGGTTATGACTTGTTCAAGGTCAAACAGTTATTCTTTGCAAAGAAGGATATTTAGAATAACGGACAAACTTCCTAGCAACTCCCAAAAAGTGGTCAAGAGTGGAATGAGACTGGATATACAGATCTGGGAGTCATCTGTGTGGAGGCTGATCATTGAAGTTTTGAGAATTGATGAGATCACAAAGAGAAATTATAGAGAGAAGAGTGACAAGGATATAGACTTGCGGTATACCAATGCCTAATGAATGGTGAAATAATATGGCAGTTGCAAAACAAAACAGAAAAAACAGAGAGGAAAAGGATTTTTAAAAAGTGCAATTAATGGATCCAAACACCAACTATATCACATTATATGATTAGTGATATTGATTGTATTGTTGTTGATATCATCCTTTGTGCTTGAGAGGGTTTGTGCATGAATTGGATGTAGGTAAGACAGTGCTGCAGAAAGTTGTCAACCTCATTCCCTCATGTGATAGTGATACATAATAATGACATGTTTATATGAATAGTTAATACATTAATTTAAAATTAAGGTATATGCTTTGAAAAAAACTTGATTGATCTAAACCAAGGATTTTAAAAGTTTTTTTGTGCCATGGTCCCCTTTGACAGTATGGCAAAGCCTATGGATCCCTTCTTAGAATCATGTTTTTAATGTAGATAATATATTGGTTTAAAAAGGAAACCAATCATCTTAAATATAGTTATAAATTTTTTAACTCATGACCCCCGACTAATAACCCCTGATCTAAACTATTTATAAAGTCTGAGTGTTGATTTCCCTGAGTACATCCTGAATCCTATTATTTATTATTTATTTCATTTAAAAGTAATTTCTTTTAGATGAAATAGTAAAAGCATTTCCAATTCATTTTTGATGTCTGATATATTATCCACGTGCTAATAGAAGGCAATAGATAAATGATGTCAAAACATTTGTATATTCAGAAACATCTGGATATTTGTCATAATCTAGAAATAGTCTAAGTAAGATCACTTCATCTACTTCAAGCCATTCTCATCAAGTTCCAGATGAATACTTGGATAGGAAGGAGGGTGGTAGGGTTAACACCAACTTTGCCTTTGTGTATATGATTCCAGACATCTGGATGGAAATTGAGCACTTGAGTCAATTGTCCAGATGTTTATGAATATCTGAATACTTAGCATCATGGAAAGCAAACACCCAGATGACTGACTGAATTTTTAGTTTTCTTTCAAATGTTTGGCATCTAAATATAGCCCTTGTTATCTCAAATAATTATAAGGTTGGATCTAAGGCAATCCTGGAATTAATTTTAGTGCCCACAATCATGGGATATCTGCTCTATCTCAGACTATATATCCTTTTAAATATATATTTGCATGCATAATTCTTCAAAGGATTTTATTCTCTTTTCCTGCTTATATTCCCAAAACGTGACTAAATCTAAAGGGCATTCCCTGGTGTCTTCCAGGAAAGTGCTTCTATTCTGAAATTGACCTCCCCAAAATTAGAGAAATATTTCATTTCACTCACCTACATAAATAAGGACATAATAAAATCCTACTTGCCGCTGAAAGACCAAATGTTCAAAACTCAATGTGAATGTCACTGTCAAATAGATATACTGCTTGAACCAAAGGATACCTAGAGGCTGGAGTGATTCTCAGAATAGGCAGAAATGTTAGCTAACAAGTGAATGTATTTATCTGAAAAAAGGTGAGTTATTGTAAGAAACACTTTATAGCCATTATTACTCCAATTTTTTAGGTTTTATAATCAATGCAAAATTGGCTGTCATGTTTTTAGATGACATTTTTGTCATTCCTCATGTACAACAATTGAAGTATCTTATATTAAAAGTTTTCCAAATCTTTTGTTCCATAGACCCAGTGAATGAGCAGTAGTTAGGAATTCCCTTTCTAACAGTGGCAAACTAATGATTAGTGCACAGTGAGATAAGAAAAGCCAGTAGAATGTCCCAGACTATAAATGTCTATTTTTTAAAAACTGTTTTGGTACTGATGTCAGACAACCATCTAACTTAGGGTGAGAAAATACCTTGTAATTCCCTTTCAATCCCTTTTTTTTGTGAGTCTGTGTCTTCAAAATCCTTTGCAGATCCCCCACCCAACAATGGGTCTGTGGAGATGCTGGAATGCCTAGGTGAGTTTCATTCCCAAAATGCTCTTTGATTGGCACGCAAATGAAATTAGATTAAGTAGAAGGGCAGATAAAGACAAGATTATCATCTGTTAGTCCTTTCTCAAATTCATACTCTTGCCTTGGTTACATGAGTTTGCTAGTGGTGAAACTTCACTGAAATAACAATTGAAAAATTATCTTGTATCAAAATTAGGGCCATGGTACTTTTTAATCATCTCCCATCATTCTATATTTAAAGACCATTAAAAAAGGAGATTTACATTAACCTTAAGCTATGATGGTAGTGTAATTGTTTGGTAAGTTCATTTGAATGGTTCATTATGTTATATTTTGCTGACTTTATTTTAAGTGCTTCTCCTTTGTAATTGTTTGGGGCTTGGGGTAAATTCATTCAGAGGCACTCCATACAAATGGATTCGTCTCTCCTTGTTGTTAACATTTAGTCAGTTCTATTGACGATAAGAAAGGAAGAAATGAAAGCACCTAAAAATGGGCCTTTGTTAAACTAAGAAAAAAAAAGTATGCCGATTCCTTTGAGAAAAGACCTTTAAAAAGCCATAGTGTTTATATAAAAAGAAGCAAGAAGGAAATTAAATAAGTGGGAAACAGTTATCACTCTGAAATAGAGGTTGCGTCAGTCCCTTATTTAAAAGAAGGTGCTGAAAGTTTAAAAAAAAAGAGGGTGGGAGATAATTGAGTACAGAAAGGAGGACAGATTTTAGATACTTTGTAGAATTCATTGGAGTTATTGGGGTAATTAGCTACAGCTTTGAAAATAGTTTCATGAATTTATTTTTATTTTAATCTGAAAAAGAAGTGGAAAAAGAAAAGACCTAGGGTTGTATGATTTGAAGTACAGGAAGACTATGAAATTGCAGGCTCCATTCAAGTCAACAGACCTTCCACCCAAACAAAAAATTCTAAAGCTATCAGTTTGCTTTAAGAGAGACTCCAGATCCAGAAATAAGCAGATACAATTTCTGTTGTATCCTCACACAGGATTGAAAATACCATGTTCAGTTCTAAGCATATCATTTAAGGATGGACATCCCTAAGCTTGAAAGAGTTAAAGAGGAGGGCAAGCAGAATGGTGAAAACCATTAGGTCCATGACTTCTGAGGATCAGCTGAAGGATTTAGGGATATTTACACTAGAAGATGCAATGGGGACAGGACAACTCTCTCCTTGTGTTTGAAAACTGATCATGGGAAATGTACAAGGCTAGGACCATCTATTTTTTTTAAAGACTCTTTTTGTTGTTACACTTGTTCTATGTGGTCCTACTAGAGGAAACCATGGGTTCCAAAGAGGCAAATTTAGATTTGATAAATGGAACAGTTTCCTAGCATTTTGAATTGTGCCTAAGTGGAATGAGTTGTTAACGTAAATGGATATGATGTGCTTTCCATGTGGGTTATATGTATCCACGTTTCTGTTTCCTCTGACCCTTCTCTGAGGGATACTTTGATTCCTGTTACAAGGGAAGCAGGGAGTTGGTGCCCCAACCAGCGTGACCATTCTTTGTTTCTGACAGAGAGGGGTTACTGGACTAGAATTATGTCTATCCATCCCCCTAAATATTAGTCTAGGGGAAAAAAAATTTAGGATCAAATTGAACTCTCAATTGATGCCTCTTAATAGGGAAAGTCCTCCAAGCTACATATCCAAGGCCTGACTCCTTTTCCTCCAAATGCCAGTTCCGTGATAGACATGTAGTAAATAACAAATTAACTAATTTATCCAAACTGACAGCAAAGAGAAGCCAAAGTATGCATCTGAGAACGTGTACCAGACAATACACAGAATCTCAGTTCAACCAAGAGAGAGAGTGTCAGATCTTACCATCTCCCTCCTTCATTCAGGCATGGAGCATTGGATGATCAATTTCCCCCAATGAAAAGAGTCCTATATAAATGGACTTTGAGGTGCAGCAACCCTAGAGAGGTTGTAGGTTCCTTCTCAATGTAGATCTAGAAGCAAAGACTGGATGACAATTTGCCTGATATATTGTCCTAGGGGTTCCATTACTCAAACAAGTGTTTACAAGTGCCTACTTTGTGAAGGAACTGTGAAGGCACTAAGTTTATAAATACAAAACTAAAAGTCCCTTCCCTTAATTGTCTTAGATTCTACTAGGAGGAAACAATTTATTCACAGATGATCCTGAATAGAAGGTATATCTTAAAAAAAAATGTGATGATGGAGTAGACACTAACAATTGGGGGGAAAAGGAAAAGGTCTTTTGATAGAGATGGCATTTGAGCTGAACCTTGAAGACAGTTTCCCTGAGGTAAGGAGTAAGAGCATTCCACATCTTTGGGATGGCCTCAGCTAAGACATATGGGTAGAAGGTGGAATCTCGTGTGTAGGGAATTGCAACTGGCAAGTTTGGACTGGAGCAGAGAGCATGAGAAGGGGAGTGATGTGAAACCAATATGGAAATATGAACTGCACCCATGTTGTGACTATAAATGCCAAATGCAGGAATTTCTATTTTAACTTATAGGCAATAGAGAGCTGCTAAAACTTCTTCAGTAGAGGAGTTATGTAGTCAAAGCTGTATTTTAGGAATACAAATTTGACTGTCAAAGTAAGGGTGGATTAAGAGAGGAGAGAAACTTCATGCAGGGAGACCAATGAGGAGACTATTAAAATAGTCCTGGTGAGAGGTGATGAGGGTCTAGACTAGAGGAGTGGTATGAGAAAGAGAAGGGCATGGATTTAAGAGATAACCAGGAAGTAGACTTGACAAAACTTGGCAAGTAATTGGATTTGGGGGGTGAGGTAGAGGAAAGGGTTAAAGATCACTCCAAGGCTGGATGAATGAAGTTTTATCAGAAAACAAAGAAATTATGAAAAAGAATGGGTTTATGATGAAATATAAGGAATTCTGTTCTAGAAATGTTGATTTTAAGGTGCCTCTAGCAAATCTAGGTGGACTGGTCAAGCAGGAAATTAGTTATGTGAGATTGGAGCTCATCAGAGAGATGAGGGCTAGCTGTGCTGAATTGGGAATCATCTTCATAGGGATTTTGGTTGAATCCAAGGGAGGTGATGACATCAGAGAGTGGGCAGAAAGAGGAGAGGAGAGAGTTCAGGACAGAGCCTTGGGACCTCTCAAGTCCCTTCCAGTTCAGACATTCTATGATTCTGTGAAACTTCTTGTATCTTGTTCCCATGCCAATACAGTTTCTTCTAAGATTGACTGGGCAGGAAAGATTTTATATCTCTTTTATTTAACAAGTTATTTCCAATCTCCCCTATCTTTGAAGGAAAAACAATGTTTTTTACTACCATGATACCTAATAGAGTGGATACTTATAATGGCTTCAGAATACTGTTATTTCAGAGGTTTTAGATTGCATTCCTGATTAAATTAAATCAAAGAATTTCACTGTACCAAATTTATGAGAATTAATAAACAAGATTAATCTCAACTTGGGAAATTAGGCAGGATTCCTCAAGGGGCAATAAACACCTAATATCATAAGCTATGTTGGAAAAACAAAGGAAAAAAATCTTGAGCTATGGTCTCTTGTACCAAGAGCCCTATTAACTGACTCATTCTGGGAAAGGATTAAATGAAATATGGTCTATTTTGTGGGAAAGAAAATAATTTAAAAGATCTACATTTTATTGATTGAGGAGAGGTAGCACAGCACAGTGTAAAGTACTCTGAATTTCCTTACTATTGTGTTAAGTTTAATACATGGTTTAAAGCCAGCCAACAACAAGCATTTTATTAAGCATCCACTGCATGCTATGCACTGTGATATGTGCTGGAGATACAAAGAAAGATGAAAAATAATTGCTGCTTTCAAAGAATTCACAATCTAATTGGGGGGGGTGGGAGGAAAACATGCAAACAACCACAAACAAGACAGATAAAAGATATATTGGAGATAATGAAAGAGAGAAGGAACTAGCATTTAAGGGGGATTAGAAAAAGATTCTTGAAGAAAGTGGGCTTTTAGCCTGGTCTTGAAGGGAACCAGGAAGTGGAGATGAGGAGAGAGAACATTCCAGGCATTAGGGAAAAGTCAATGAAAATTCCTGCAGTTGGGAGATGGAATGTCTTATTGAGGAAACATCAAAGGAGGTCAGTGTCTCTGAATTGCAGAGTATGTGGCAGGAGTTAGAGGGGAGGGGAGTAGGGTCTAAGAAGACTGGAAATATAGGAAGGGGTTGTACTTACTCAGTTTGAGAGAAATTGGAACTTTAGGGTTTGCCTTTGTGATGGCACAATTGATGGCAACCATTATTTCTTGTTTTACAAGTAAGGCAGAATGGGAGAACTGAATGGCTCTTACTCTTGCTGGCTGTCTCACTCCATTTTCTTCTTCCGCCTTAGATATTTCTTTTGTTGTTTGTTTGTTTATTTGTTGGGGGGGGGATTGGAGGGGGGAGGTAGGGAAATTGGGGTTAAGTGACTTGCCTGAGGTCATATAACTAGTGTTGGGTGTTTGAAGTCAAATTTGAACTCAGGTCCCTCTATTCACTGCACCACCTAGCTACCCCTTAGATATTTCTAAAGCTTTTCAAGTCATCCAGACAAACTCACGTTCTGAATACTGAGGCCATTGTATCCTGGGTCAGGGAGTAAGACTGAATTCTTGGGTCCTCTTTCTTCCCTCCCTTCCTCCCTCTCATTCTCCATTGATACTGATGAAGGAGGGCATTTTCTTTTTTTTATGAGCAATCGGGGTTAAGTAACTTGCTAAACGTTACACGGCCAGTTATTTCTGGGTTTGGTGCTAAGTGTCGGAGCCCGGATTCGATCCCCAGATCATCCCAACACTGGAGCTGGTGCTCTTACTTGCTAAGCCACCTGGCCGCCCCGAAGGAGGGCATTTTCTTGCCACATTTTGAATTAGTGGAAGGATTTTCTAGAGAAAAGCAGAGCCAGGAATCAATGGGCATTTACTGACCTTCCCCACCTGAATGAAGCATGTCATTTTTATTTCCCTCTGTGTATCATCCTGAACTTCTTTTGGATGTAATGGTGCTTGCTAAAGCAGTCCCTTGGAAACTGGATTTTGCCCAGACAGTATCACTGGAGGACTTTTTCTAGAGAGGGATTCATTGGCCAGTGTTTCAAAAGAGATCTTCTGATAGCATTTGCAACCCACAATCCCTCACCTCTCCATGGAGAGAAGACAAGTGATCTTCATCATCTGCTCTCCAAGAACAAAGACTGCTCATCACAATTAATCAGAATTCAGCTGCCTTTTAGAGGTGTGTGTCTGTGTGTATGTGTCTGTGTGTGTATTATAGTAACTAAATATATTATTTTCCTTGTTTTGCTGACTTTATTCTGCACTAGTTCACACAAGTCTTTCCATGTCTCCCTGGATTCTTCATCTCATTTGACCCAATGGAATTCCATTGTACTTGTCTGCTACACTTATTTCAGATAGTCCACAGTTGATGGGCATCTATTTTGTGTTTAAGGTTCTGCAACTTCTCCAAAGTCCTACTATGAATAGTGTTGTGTGGACAGAGTGCTTACTTTTGTCTTTCACTTCTGTGGGTTTTATATCCAGTAGTGGGCTCACTGGGGCAAAGCATGTGAAGAGTTTAGTGCTATTCTTGTATACATATATGTATGTATGTATGTATAGGTTTAGAATGTGTGTATGTATATATCTTTGTATTATCAATATGTGCAAAATATATACATATATGTGTATGTATTTCTTTGTGTTATCAATATGTGTACATACACATATACACATACAAGTACACATACATATACACACATATATAATATATGCTTGTGAATATATATACCTATTCTCATGTACAGGTGGTATTCATCCTATTGAATGTAAATTGAGGACAGGGTTTGTTTTAGTGCCAAGCAGGTGCCCACTAATGCTTGTTGAATTGAATTGAATTAGGTTGAATTACTGTCTATATGCAGCCGGCTCCTCCTTTCTCTTCACCTCAATCTACCAAAATACCATTTCTCCCCAAGACATTTTAAACTTGGATTTTTGAGACTTAAGGCACAAAGTATTTTTCTCACCTTTCCCCATATTCCTATAGCTTATAATGTCCCTCTGAAATACTTTCTCAATCTCTCCATTAACATTTTCAGCAAATTCACAAATTTGGAATCACCTCTCCCCCTTCTGTCTCCACAACCTCTCATACCTATTGTATTGCCAGAGCCTACTGGTTCTTTCTCATTGAAATCTCCTATAGCCATCACTTCTTTTTTCTCACCACAAATACATTTCTGGTCAAGGCCCCCTTATAAGTGGACCAGTATGAAAGTCTTCTAACTGCTTAACCTGCTTTCAGTCTCTTCTTGTTCTAATCTATTCTACACACTATTGCTACAGTCAACTTCCTTAAATTCCAGTGCCCCCAAAGAACAATGGATCCTTGAGGTCATTGATGTGGACATTTTCTCTAGATAAGAAGACTTCAACCATGCCAGTACATCTTGTGCAACTGTTTTCCATATTGCAAATTCATCATAGGAGGTTTATTCAATGTCCCAGTAGTCTTTCTCCAGTTTCCTTTATACTGAATGAATGCAGATGGAACATGTAGCCTGTGTGTGTCCATCCATGACCCTTCACATTCTTTGGACAAGTCCTATATAATTTTTCATTTGCTGAAGTGTATTTATTTAAACAAATAAATATCATCTAGCTCTTTTTTGGGATGATTCTCAATTTTAATTCTTCAAAGACATATGCTACATAGCCATACAACACTATAAGAAGAATATTGGTATTAAAAATATGGGGCTTTGTTTTAAAAGAAAACAGGATCATTAAAAGAACTCTGTGATTTCCCAAAGGTCTGTTCACCTGATTCTGTTAATTTGGGGGCCAATTTATCACCCACTTGCAGTGTCTGTCTCAGATACAAGTATTAATGGGCAAGGTCCACAGGTAGTCCATCTATCTGACTATTACAATCTGGATAACAATCATTCTTCATTCCTTTAGTTTTTCCTGTGTAGGTAATTAGGCCAAAATGCTTTTGAGTTGTTAAGGATCTCATTTAGCAGGCTCTGTAATGTTCTAGGGTTTGATAGAATCAGTCCAAGGTCATCTGCACACAAGAACATTGGGAGGACCTCACCACCTGAAGAGAGTTCCTTTTACCCTGGATGGAATACTGGGATTCCTAAAAAAAAAAAAAAAAGATTAATCTTTCAGTGAGCATAACTTCCTGTTTGATTCTTTGCATGGAATTAACTACAACATTGCTGAACAAAGTTCTTCCTATCATTCTGTTTTTCTCATATATCTTTGACAAATATAAGGAAAATGATTTATCAGAGGAGATCCTTTAAACTACTGCTTTTGTGCCTGTTAATGTCGATTGACCCCACTCCACTTAAAATGACTGCCATAGCCATGTGAGAACACTTCTGCTGGATCAATCAATCCAAAGTATTCAACTAGGCGAGAAAAATCTTTGAAAGTCATTGGATAAAAGCTAGTGAGATTCCACAAGAAGAAGAGTATTGGTATTAGCTGAGGAGAATCCATTATGCTTTGTGGGTGTCCTATAAAACAAAAGTCATTTTGGAACCCAAGCATTTAAATGTCTGGTAGCTTAGAGGAGAGAGCAGTTCCAGTGAAGTTCCTGAGAAAGAATTACTTGGGAGAGGAGGCAAGATTAGATAGAGACTCTGACTCTTCTTCTCCCTTCCTTCTTGGCCAGAAGGCAACCTTGTGGACTTGAGAAGGTTATCTTGAGAAGGTTAATCAGGATATCTGGATATTGCCCACCTATAACTGTCTCCGGAATAGTAGTGACTGTCAGCAGCTGACATTAAGAACCAAACACTAACTAGACACCTCGATGCTTTAGGACTTTAAAAGGAGGCAAGAAACCCACACTTAGGAGAACTGCCTTGAGGAATTCCATAGAAGGGCTTCCAGAAGCTGTTACAACTTTGCCACAGGTGCCTTAAGCCTAAATTCTACTTTTCTATAGATTCTAAATGTACTGATGGGAGACTGAGTCACAGATTGGGGGAGGGGGATATTTTGTACAGACTATTCTTGCTATATTACCTTGGTGAAGCTCTTTTACTAAAATCTAATTAAGTCTGACTGTCTGATATCAAGTGATAATCCTCTAAGAAAAAACACGGGAAGGGGTCATATTAGACAAACACCCGCTTCCACTCCTCTGAGACTTTAAAGATCTCATAGAACTAATTATAGACCAAAATGTCACAACTAGGTATAGACTAATATCTCACACCTTATACCAAGATAAGGCCAAAAAGAGCACATGATTTAAACATAAAGGGGGATATCATAAGCCAATTAGGGGAATATGGAATAGTTTGCTTGTCAGATCTGTGGCTAAGGGAAGAGGGAGAGAGCATTAAAGATATAAAATAAGGAATTTTGATTACCTTAAGTTAAAAAGGGATTGCACAAGCTACTAAAATTAGCTAAAATTAGAAGGAAAGCAGAAAACTAGTGGTAGGGGGGATTTGACAACAGACTTCTCTGATAAAAGTCTTATTTCTCAACATATTGAGAACTGAGTTAAATTTATGAAGATACAAGTCACTTCCCCATTGATAAGTGATCAAAGGACATGAAATGGCAGTTTTCAGAAGAAGAAATCAAAGTTATCTATAGTCATAATCGCTAGTGATGAGAGAAATACAAATTAAAACAACTCTAAGGTACTACCTCACACTTATCAGATTGGCTAATATGACAGAAAATGACAAATGTTGTAGGGAATGTGGAAAAATTGGGATACTAAAGCATTGTTGATAAAGTTGTGAACTGATTTAGCCATTCTGGAAAACAATTAGGAACTATGCCCAAAGAGCTATAAAACTGTGCATACCATTTGACCCAGCAACATCAACTACCAGGTTTGTACCCCAAAATGATCTTTAAAAAAAAAGAAAAGGAAAATATTTATATATACAAAAATATTTATACATATAAAAATATTTATAACAATTCTTTTTGTGGAGGAAAAGAATTGGAAATTGATGGGATGTCCATCAATTGGGAAAGGCTGAACAACTTGTGTTACATGATTGTGATGGAACGATAGTATGCTATGAGAAACGATGAGTAGAATACTTTCAAAACACCTGGAAGACTGATATGAACTGAGGCAAAGTGAAGTAAACAGAATGAGGAGAACATTGTATATAGCAACAGCAATATTGTACAATCATCATCTGTGAATGACTTAGCTATTCTTAGCAATACAATGATCCAAGACAATTCCAAAGAATTCATGATGAAAAAATGCCACCTGCCTCCAGAGAAATAACTGATGGAATCTCAATGCTGATTGAAGTATACCTTTTTAAAAAAAATCTTTATTTTACTTGGGTTTGTTATTGTATATTTTGTTTTTGGCCAATGTTTTCTTTCACAATATGACCAATGTTTTGCATGACTGCAAATTCATCACCTGTATCAAATTGCTTATCTTATCAAAGAGGGGAGTGGGGGGAGAGGGAGAGAGGGAGGCAGGGAATTTGGAACTAAAAATTAAAAAAAAACTATTGTTAAAACTGTTTTACATGTAATTGAAAAAAAATATGTTGTTGTTTTTTAAATCCCCTACACACCTGAGGGAGAGACCTCTGGAGACCCAGCCTGCCACTCTGAGGTGGGATAGAGAGAGCAAACTACAGAGCATGTGGTCTAAAGTAGACTCAGAAGAGTATTCATTAAACCTTTCATTCAATTGTATGATTGTAAAGATGCAGTCTACCGTGGAATATAATTTGGGACAACCTGTCCATTCCCATTTAGTACTGCAATCAAGGTTGTCCTTGTCTCATGTGAAGATTATTTTAAAAAAATATATAAATAGATTAGAAAGTAAGCAAATGGGCTTTTTGATAGTGAGGTCTGAGATTATCTCTATACCTTTAGTATCTTTTTGTTTTTCATAAATCTTGAGAATTGATTCATCAGTGCCTTCACAATTATTACTTTTTTTTTTTGCTTTTTTGGAGGGGGGAAGGCAGGGCAATTATGGTGAAGTGACTTGCCCAAGGCCACACAGCTAGTGAGTGTTAAGTATATGTTTGAACTCAGGTCCTCCTGACTCCAGGGTCTGTGTTCTATTCACTGCACCACCTAGCCACCCCCCACCTTCAAATTTATTTAACTTCCATCATGAACTCCTGTGTGTGCTCTTGGTCTAGTTCTATGCTTGTTATAATTTCTACTTCCTTGATTGATACTTCTGGGACTTTGTTTAAACACAATTTAGAAAATACTACTCTTTGCTTTAAGAACCTCTAGGTACTTTCTATTGCCAAGCCCAAGTTCTGCTACCTGGTAGTCAATGAGACCTTCTACCAGCTGACTCTATCCCTATTCCCAGTTCTTACCCCTGATAAGCAAACATTCTTGTCATTCTTTGCATTTGTCACACATGTTCCTCCCTCCATGAAATACATAAAACTCAGAGCTGTAAGTTGTGGGTTTGTTTTTTTGTTTTGTTTTGTTTTTGCTTTGTGCCAGCTTCACAGAATATCTGCACATCAACATTTTAAGATAAGTCAGAACATGGAGAAGAGTATCCTGGGGTACTTTAAAGACTGTGAAAGAAGATGGAGTGCTGAACCTGGGAGAAACTCACCTGAAATGGGAAGCAGGGTAGGGGTAATCAGCAAAAAGTGCCATCTGATAGCTTCTTAACTTTAATCATTCTCGCTAATTACATTCTAAGCTTCCTTATTTTAATACTGCAGTAGGAATGGAAGTTTTGTACACATTTTCTAAATCTTAGTACCCGGGTGAAGCCCTAGTCACCCCATCAACTTAGAGCTCTGGCTGCGCCCTTCCTTCCTAGAATTTTGAATATAGTGGAAACAGATAAGTATTTTTAACTGATTGCTAAGAAAGAAAATTCTCCACCAATCTAGAGGTGCATATAGTGATATATAAATGATTCCTGCTTTAAAAAAATATAAAGTATATTTAGACCATGATTACCACATCTAGAATGAAATGGAAGATAATGATCCCCCTTTCAATAATCAGCTACAGTAAATTACAGTATTAGGGGCATGAATCAAGATTATCATATAAGAGCATAGAATTTCAGAGCCACAAAGGACATTGTATTTCAACCAGTCTGATTCCTCCATTTTCCTGATGAGGAAACAGGCTGAATAAAGCAAAAGTAACTTGATCAAGGGGCGGCTAGGTGGCTCCGTGAATAGAGCACCTGCTCTGGAGTCAAATCTGGTCTCAGACACTTAACACTTACTAGCTGTGTGACCTTGGGCAAGTCACTTAACCCCAATTGCTCTGCCCTCCCCCCTACAAAAGAAAAAGCAAAAAAAAATAAATAACTTGATTAGAGTTGCCCAGATCTCAAAAACTTACAAAATGTCTAGAAAGACTGAAAACACTTTTAATAAAGCCTCAAATCATGAAAAGATATAATGATATTGGTAGAAATCTGGCAGCAATGTTTGAGGAACTCAGAAGCAAAGTAAGACATTGATTTGCCTAAATAATGAGCAATTTCTAGGAAGACATGAACTACACAGGAGAAAAAAGTCTTTTGATTCAATAACGTGAAATAGGCTTTTGATTTTACTTAATTTGATGTGATTTAACACTTGAACAACTACTGTTTGCTAAGCTATCAAAGACTTCAATTTGTCTTTATCCCACATGTATCCAAAAAGGAGATATATCATTTTTTCCCAATGCAAATGCTCTCTCTTAGATTTGAGGCATAATAAAAACTCATACCTTGGCATTTAATTATTCAGTTGACTGCCTGAAGAATGAAGCTAACAAAAAAATAGGTTTGAATCTCAAAAGTTAAGATAAATATTTGTTTCAAAAGATGTTTGTGCATTTTTTTTTTGCCTTTTGGAGGGCAATTTGGGGTTAAGTAACTTGCCCAAGGTTACACGGTTAGTATTTTTGTGTGGGTGTTAAGTGTCTCGGGCTGGAACCGAACTCGGGTCCTCCCGACTTCAGGGCCAGCGCTTTACTCACTGTGCCTCCTAGCCGCCCCTTATTTGTGCAATTCTAACCCAAACTACTACAGAGTTGAGTTTTGGTATAACAATGACACTTTTGTAATTATGCAAATGAGTCAGGAATATTTTTTTTTTGTTTATGTTTTCCTTTTGTCTTAGGATTCCAAAGTATACATTCCATCTGACTTCCTTGAGATTGATGGTGATGCGATCTCAACCATGGACATACTCCTTCTTGTGATGAAAATTATAGCCTATCCTTTCTAGCTCTTCTCCATATTTCCACATAATTCCCCTGTGAGAGATTTTCCAAACATACTAAAGATCTTGTTCTAGTTTCTTGATATTGCATAGATATCAATAAGTGCTCCAATTGTCCATCATTTATTCCCTGTTCTTGCTATGGGACAAGCTGATTTTTTCTTCTTCTAGTTGTATATTTCATCCATGGCGTCCTTTGTATTACTTCTCCTTCAAAATTCTTTGATAACACATTATAGCCTTCTCATGCCCTCCATGAACTTTTCCACTAAACTTTCACATGATATATGTTTCTTGGAGCTACTAAAGTAGAAAGTTTTACTGAATAATTACAGAAAAAGTTATTGTGACACTCATTTATTTATAATTATTCTGTGTTTTCCATTCTATAATTGATCTTCTATATGCAGAGTTCAATGTAGGTTTAATACTAGCCCTGCTATGAAAATATGGCAATAATTAAGAGGGAAATGCATTAAAGGAAAGCATTGTTCCATCGATATTTTACAAATCTTTAAAATATTGTTCATTAATTATAAATAGGCTACCCTCTTTTCTGTAATATATTCCTATTTGTTTGACACCTGGCAGTGCCTATGCCAATTTATTAACCTCTTGTGTTACTCTCTATTCAATCCCTGGGGACATTATGCTTGAGGGAAATTGTAGTAATGGTAACTAGATGCATGCATGAATGATTCATGTAAGAACACTCTCTTATATGGTGCCCAAATGGGATATGCTGATCAGTTTAACCTTACCAAAATTATGCCTCCCCTTTCCAGGGAACTTCCCCTTCCCAGGTTCTTAGAAATTAGTGAATATCTGTATCAAATGCAATCAAACAATCAATCAAGCAGCATTTATTAAGTACCTACTATGTGCCATGTCCTGTGTTAAGTGCTGTATACCACTGAAAAACACGATTCCCTGCCCTCAAGGAGCCCACAGTCTAATGGGGGACAACAAGCAACAACTATTTACAAATAAGATATTTACAAGACAAATTGGTAGTAGTCTCAGATGGAAGGCACTAAGATTAAGGAGGATGGAAAAAGGCTTCCTACAGAAGGAAGGGCATTAGGTGAGACTGGAAGGAAGTCAGGGAAGCCAGAAGGCAGAGATGAGGAGGGAGCTTTCCAGGTAGGGGAAACAGGCAGTGAACATGCTCAGAGTTGGGAGACAGAGTGTTATGTTGGATGAACAGCTTGGAGGCCAGTGGCATTGGATTACAGAATACGTGAAAGGGAGTGAAGTGTAAAAAGACTGGAAAGGGGACATCTAGGTGGCACAGTGAATAGAGTGCCGGACTTGGAGTCAGGAGGACCTGAGTTCAAATCCAGCCTCAGACACTTAACATTTACTAGCTATGTGACCTTGGGCAAGTCACTTAACCCCAATTGCCCTGCCTTCCCCCTTCAAAAAGAAAAAAAAAGACTAGAAAGGTAGAATGAGGCTGAATTGTGAAGGGTTTTAAAAACCAAACAAAGGATTTTATATTTGATCTTGGAGGCCATAGGCAGCCACCAGTGTTCATTGACTGGGGAGAGGACACGATCAGACCTGTTCTTTAGGAAGATTCCTTTGACAGCTAAGTGGAAAAGCACCCAGGATTAGATCAGCAACATTGAGAAATTTAAATGGCATCAGAGGCCAGGTAAGCACAAACATGCAACATCATTCTTTGAAATTCTGAAAGGTTTTTTGTAATGAGGTATGAAAAAGGAAAGGCAAGAAACCCAAAGCTCTTTGATGAAGACCTTATAAACTTAGGGAGTTCACCTCTCATCTTAAGGGGATTTATATATGTATTGCTAATTAGAATGTAAGTTCCGTGAAGACAGGGACTATTTCACTATGGTCTTTGTATCCTCAGTGCTTGGCAGAGTATTTGAGAGAGTGTTTAATAAATGATTGTTGATTAATTCATTGATGATGATGATGATGATGATGATGATGATGATGATGATGATGATGGCGGTGCTAATGGTGAATATGATGATGATATAAACATTGCTGGGACAGTAGGACTGGATGAAAGAGTGCATGGAGGGGAGTGATGTGTAAGAAGACTGGAAAGGTTATAATCATTAGTGTAATCAAGGATTTATTAAGCCCCCACTTAGGGGCTGGTACCGTATTATATATTCTACAGCACTCTAGAAAGTAAAACTTTTATGACATCTCTCTTCTGGTGTCCTTAATTTATAAAGACAATATTTTGGGCCAAATAAATTATTTTGAATTTGCTGCTTTAGATCAAATTTTAAAGTGATTCTATTTGTTTTTGGTGTTTTCTTCACCTCTATCTCTCCCAGAGTCCCATCTGCCCTTCCATTTGGCTGTTATCCTTCTACTCCCAATAGCACCCCATATCTTAGACTAAGAGTTGGCAAACTAAGGCCTGAACACCAAATCTGGTACCCTGCCTGTTTAACCAGGTTCCATTCTTAGCTCATGGGGCACACAAAAACAGGTAGCAGTCCAGATTTGTCCCATGGACCCTAGTTGGCTGGCTCCTGTCTTAGACCTTTACTGGTAATTTCCAAAACTCTTCAAAACTTGTGTGTCTATTCTATGCTCTTTAGGTTTTTACGGGTAACATTTTATCAAACTGTCCTGTTTGTTGTTGTCTAAATGGGGCATTCACTCTCTCTTTTCCATGACTTTTCACAGACTGCCTCACATACCTGGAATGCACTCCCTTCTGATCTCTGCCCAATGGAATTCCTGGCTTCCTTCACAGCTCAAAAAGGTGTGTTACTTCCTATAGGAAGCTAATCCTGATTCCCCTGGGATCTTACTTTGCATGTATCTTGTATATGATTTTTACATACCCCTAATTTTTTATGTGTCACTCAAACAAAATTCAAGCTTTTTAAAAGTATTTTTTCTTTGTATCTCCAAATTCTAGAAGCGTACCTACTATACATAGTGGGTACTTACTAAATACTTTTAGAACCACATAATGCATCTGATAAACTACTTGGAACTCAGACATTTTAAGTTTTCATGCAAGTGTTTCATGTGAACATAACTTTTGCTGCAGTGTAACATAGCATAGATGTAACCTTTAGGATTTTGTCCTTTCTAATTTGCATATATTATAAAGAGCTCATATATTGTAAGAGTGGCATAGCTTCTAGTTACAGAGAATACAGTCTCACTGACCTCTGCCATGGTCAGACCCATGGAGTATTATGTTCACTACTAGGATCCACTGTTTGGGAAGAACAGAAGAGGCCCCAGTGAAAGTCAACCAGGATGATAAAGGGCTTCAGGACCATATGTTGTGAGTCAGGATACTGATGGAACTGGGGAGGTATGAGTTAAACCCTCCCCCCATACACACACACATACACGCTTCTGCACCACCAGCTGTGATTATTGTAAGCTAGGAAGCTATAGTGTGGACCGGGGGCAGTTGTATGGGGATAACTCTGCCCCTAAGTGACTCAGCTTTGGACTCATTGAACAAGCCAGATCTAGAAGGAGTTTTTAGGGGATTGGAATGCTAAAGTAGGAAATCAAAAGATAATTGGAATAACAGGCAAGTTTGGCTTTGGAACACAAAATGAAACAAGGCAGAGACTAATAGACTTTTGTCAAGATAACTTTGCAGCCACAGCTAACACTCTTCTTTTTCAGTATTCTTTTGTGTGTCCTTTACCAAGCTACTGACTTTTTTCATGATTTTCTTGAATCACTCTCATTTCTCTTCCCAATTTTTCTTCTGCTTCTCTTCTTGATTTTTAAAATCCTTTTTGAGCTCTTCCATGGCCTGAGACCAATTCATATTTTTCTTTGAGGCTTTGAATGTAGGAACTTTGACTTCATTGTCTTCTTCTGGGTGTGTGTTTAAGCTTCCTTGTCATCATAGCAACTTTCTATAGTCAGGGTTTTTTCCCACTGTTTGCTCATTTTTCTTGCCTATTACTTGACATTTAACTTTTTTATTAAGGTAGGGCTCTGTTTCCAGGGTGGAGTACTGTTCCAAACTTCAGGGGTTTTGTGCAGCTGTTTTGAGATACTTCAAAGGATACTTCAAGATTTCAGTTCTTTGAAGGTGGTATGTTCTAAGGAGAGGTGTGTTTACTGCTCTCCTGGCCTGTGCTCTGGTCTGTAAGCAACTGCAAAATTCTTTTTTTTTGCCCTGGAACTGTGGCAAGGGTTCATGTTCCCCTGGGGCCACAAGCTCTGGTGTGCTGCTGCTGTTCCTTGTGCTGGGACTGTCACTCAGGACGGTAACTTGAATCTCTGTATGGGCAAAGCAACAGAGTCCTGCCTCCAGTGTCATCAAAGAGACCCCTGCAATCTACTTCTGACCAGTTCTTTGACACAGACAGAAGGAAACAGGTTATTTCATAGGTTACTTTTAATGTTTCTTTTGTCTTCCCCGAAACAAAGACCCATTTCTTTAGTGTTAATATTCTTCTGATGACTGTGAGTCATAGACCAGTAATCTTCTGGGGAATTGAAGGTGATGATCATGGAAAGGACCGCGGAAGAAGAGCTTAGGTGTGAGTAGACTGTATCACAATACAAATGACAAATTGTATGGGAGAAGCAGCATAACAGAAATCAGCAGAGAGATTTTGATAGGATAACTAACTCAGCTACTGATGAAGTGATGGATAAGGATGATCAGTGGACAATCCACGTACTTATTTGCAACCACATGAAGTAAAGATCTATAGGAAGGATGCCATTATGGTGGGTGGATATGGGCAATAGTCACAAAGCATGAAAAAGTATAGATGGGCTGCTGCATGCATTGATGGAAGATGTACCCCCTTCCCTTATATGTTTGTTGCCAAGTCTTGTCATTTCTACCTCCAAAACAACTTTTATGCAAGTTCTCTTTTTTCTACCGACACGACTATGACCCTAGTTTAGACTCTCCCTATTTTTATATTCCAAATGCCTATCGTAATACTAGGAACACAGTAGCTACTCAACAAATCTTTATTGAATGAGTAAAGGCATTGCAATGCATAAAAGTATATAAGTAAAAAAAAAGCTTCAACAAAAGAAAGCATGGTGGTATAGTGGAGAAAACACTGACTTGGAAGCCAGGAAGCCTTGCATTCAAGTCTTGCCTATGAAACATTCTAGTTCTGTGACCCTGGGCAAGTCACTTGACCTCTTGGTGCCCTAGAAAACTTTTTAAGACTATAAATTGCAGAGCAATTGCTTATCTCCATCAGGGAAGGAGTTTCTTACTGAATTCCTTGTGCCAATAAAATCACAGATCCAGGCTCCTCTTTCCCATCTCTCCCCTCAAATCTTTAGCACCTGCTAATGAGATATATGCAACTAAGGTGTGATGAAGAAATTCAGGAAAGATGAATGCATAGTAATAACATCACTTTGGTTAAACTTATTTATTATTAAGAACATTTTAAAAAGAAAAATGAGTGACAATTTAATTTAATTTATAACACTTTAATGAGATCATTTTTATTAAGCTGTGAACCATGCATATTTTGAGCGATGCTATTCCCATTTGCCTGTGGGGAGAAATTCTGCTGCTGAACAAAAGATATTAGACCACTGAACATTATTTCTCCTTAACAAATGAGGCATTGTCCTGGAAACATGAGCTACCTTTTCCCATGGGGGTTCTGTTATCCTGTTAATTGCTCTAAATGGCAGTTTTGAAAGAAATCAATGTAGGGAATGATGCTAAGGGAAATTGTGCCTTTGCTTATAAAATGTGGCATGGATCTGTTGAAGTGCCCTGCTGAGAGATGCCCTGTACAACTTGCAACTTCATGAGCCATTAACTGAACTAAAACTCTAAACATACAGACATATTTCTTGATAATACTATAGTGTCTTGGGCTATTTTCTTGCTGCTTGGACTGTTCACTGCTTTGTTTTTTTTTTTTTATTACAAACCGCATGAAACAAATAATGCTAAAATGACGCACTTTAGAAGGCTCTTGTTAGGGCTGTCTCCTTCCCCAGATCATCATTTACATGCTTATCTATAGATTCTTGGTCTTCTTGCTGTTCCCCAAACTGAGAGATTCATCTCTCACCTCCATGACTTTGCACAGGCTATCTTGTCTTCCCTGGCTTGCACTCATTTACCTGCACTCTTAGCTTCCTGCCAAGTGTATCAGTTTCAATGTCTGTCAGGAAGCCTTTCCTGATCATCCTGGTGGTTAGTGCATTAGTGCATTCATATTCTCTCTCTCTCTCTCTCTCTCTCTCTCTCTCTCTCTCTCTCTCTCTCTCTCTCTCTCCCTCTCCCTCTCTCTCCCTCTCTCTCCCTCTCTCTTTCTGTCTTTTTCCTCCTCCTCCTCCTTCCCATATTATCTTGTATTTTATTATTAGCATAAGTGTCATTTCCCCTCAGTGAAATGTAAGCTAGTTGACGGCAAGGATTATCTTTTTTTTATTATCTTTTAATCCTTTGTGCTTAACACAATACTGTGTATATAATAGGTGTTTAATAAATGCTTATTGAATTGAATTGGATATTGCATGATCTTTCATTATTTTGTTTTTGAGTGTTACTATAACACTCATGTCAAAGAAGGCAAGACCTTTTCAATCCCAGAATCCTTAGATGGGAAGAGATCTCAGAGGCTACCCAGTTCAATTAATACCTACAAAAAATATCCTTATGAAGACCTCCATTGAGCATGATTCCACTCTGTCCTTGTGCCAACCATTCCATATGTGGGTAGCACTAATTGTTAAGAAGCTTTACTTTATGCCAAGTTTAAATTTGCCTCCTGGTACCTTCGAGTCCTTACTCTTCATTCTGCTTTCTGAGGCCAAACAGAATGCATCTAATCTCTCTTCTACCATATAAAATCCCTTCAAATACCTGAAGACAACTGTTATTCTGCACAACCCCTCCATAACTATGTTTTCTCCAGGTCGAGAATCCCTAGCTCTTCAACCAATCCTAATAGAGCCAAATACCAAGTTCTTTCATCAGCTTGGTTTCCCTTCTCCAGACACTTTCCAGCTTATCACTATTCTTCCTAAACAGCACACAGTTCAGGAGTGAGTACAATATCCAGGGTATGGTCTGACCAGGGTAGGCACATCAGGACTAATTTTCTTATTCCTATTATCTGGTAACCAAATGAAAGTGAAGGGCATTGTAGGACCTAAAGACTGAGGGAGGAAGCAAAACACTATCACACAGATTCAGAGAAACCAGTGGTGGTTGAGGGCATGGAGGATGTCTAAGTCAGGGAAATGAATGACTCCTAACCTGTCTATGACTGTACATGAAACTTGGCACTCAGCCACTAATAGCAAGAGGGAAATCCTTCACCACAAAAGAAATAGATACAGCAGATGGCTGAAACCTTCACACCACTCTAAATAACAAGGTGATGAAGAGAGGCTGTTCTAGGTAGATTAGGTTTAAAAATCTGTCTTGGGTCTTCCTCAGATAGACTGTGGAGGGAGATAGTTCCTAATAAATGTTATATAGTAAAAGAAAGTTCATTGTAGAAAGAGAACTGACTCTTCAAAAAATTGCCTTGTGGGGTGAAAATATACATAGCTGAAAGAGATGATCTTATGGAATGAAATATAACTTATGCCTCTTGGCAGAGAGGTGGGAAACAAGGTGGCCAGAATGGTTTCTGCATTGTTGAATGAGGTCCGTGGATAAGATATTTTGGTTTAACTGCTTTTCTTGGTCATGAGGAAAGCTTCAATTCCTGGTTGAGAGTAGAGGCAGGTTTCCCAAAATGATTGTGATGTTAAATAAAGAAAGGAAAAAAGTATCAATAAAATACTTTTTTCCAGAATAAATAACACAATGTAATGGGAATATCCTTGAATTTGGAGTCAGAATTCCGGAGGTTTACTACCTCTGAGACCTTGGGTAAGTCTCTGGACCTCAATTTTCTCATTTGTGAGATGAGAGGTGATTTCTAAGATCTTCCAGTGCCATATCTATGATTGATGTTCCTACGTTCCTGTAAAATGGTCTCGTGAATTTTGTGAAAATTACATTAAAAATTTGTCTCCCCCCACAAAAAAAAATACTTAGGTGAGCAAAATAACATTCAACATTAGGTAGTAGATTCTACCAAAATGACAAAGATTTTTTAAAAATGAGATGAAAAAGAAATTTGATTTGAAGCTAAATGTATCATTTATATCATCACTACAACTGAAAAGAAAAGAGGCAAGGATGAACAGGGCCTGTTTTCAGTGACATTTTCAGAGAGCCCAGCTCATCTTCTTAGCTTAAAAGAAAAAGCCAAAACAAAACATTAGGGAATATCAATCTTGTTTTCCCCTTGCCATTTCCAGTAGTTCTTTCTTCCTTGCCCTCTCACCCACTGTGTCTGGGGAGAGGGTCCTACTTGCTGTCAGTCTCATAGGACAGAGCTCTAATTACATGACCATGGCCAACTACAACGTTCCCCATTGACAGCTCAGCAACTCACCCAGCAAGTGAACCATAGGGCTTGACACTGGTCATTCTAAATTAAATTGCCAGGCGAGGGATGAGAAACATAGCTGGGAGACAGCACTTTCTGAGCACTTCAGACCTCTGATGCTGATCCCCTGCCAGGTTTGAGCTCTTCTCTAATTAATATTATGCCAGTGCCAAATGATGGGGAAATTATCACTGAAGCCTGGTTTCCACTAAAAAGAACTACAGGAAAGCTCAGGGGTACAAGTGCTGGGGAAAAAATAGGGTGATTCACCCAAGTTTCTCTTTCACTCCTACACTTTTTTACAGTCACAAAAAGGTAGAGGTTTAATTTGTTTATTTGTTTGTTTTTAATGGTGAAAGCATTTTCCCAGCCCTGCTCACTGTGCCTGTGGAGAAAAGATATTCCAATGTCTTTTACTTAGTTGTTTGTCTGATGTATATGAGCATTCGATTAAATTCAATCCAACTAGTGTTTTTAAGCATCTACTTTATGAAAGTCACTATGCTAGGTATTTGGGATCCAAAGATGAAAAAATAGAAATGCTTCCTGCCCTCAAGGAACTTGTATTCTATTTGTATGCATACAAGTGCTAACCCGTCCACATCTTTCATGTTCAATTGATTGCTGTCTATGAAGTCCCATAATTCCCCCCCGCAGGGTTGACCACATGAGCTGGAGACCTTCCTCTAAATATTTGGCCACTACATTACAGAAGCACTCAACCTTTCCATGTGGCATACCACACTCACTTTACATGAATAGTTCATCTCCCTTTTTTTCATTCTTGAAAGCCCTTGCTAGGAATATGGAAAGCTCTCCATTGCTCTTCAGGCCACTCAGAGGCAATGAATTTTATATGGCTGCAAATCATGAAATCTCCCAATTTCTGAAGGGAAAAGAGATTCAATGTTTAAAAATATATAGGGTTTTTTTAAATCAACTTATTGATTTTTTAATTAAATTTGCCAGATGTTTTAGCATTATTCAAACACAGCTTTTCACTAGGCTCAGAGATTCTCTCATAGTAAAATAGAGTATCATCAAACCCATCAGATGATGCATGAAAAGGATCCAAAATACTTCAAAATGACCACCCTACAGCAAGGAAAGGAATGAATTATAAGTATGCATAGTACATTTCTCCAATACTTCAATCTATAATCTCATTAATGCTGGCATGCCCCCAGGGGTACAGAAAGCAATACTTTCATGCCTTCTTATCCAGCAAAACCCTTGTCCATATGCTCCTATAAATCCTCCATGAAGACACTACAAGGGCACTGGGGCTCATCTTCTAAACCTTTTGACATTGTGTAAATTGGTAGGTTGATTGACTGATCCCAGGGGAGCACGTGAGTTATCAATTTATCCCTTGCTCTTATTAAATGACCAGCCCATCTCCTTTTTTAGTCATACATCTCTCAGATGTTATCCTTTGTCCCCTCGTGCTCCCTGAATACTACTCCAGATTTAAGGCATGTTGTGAGTGTGGGTCAGTATCCACTCAAAACAATAGTTCATGAGCCCCCATCAATATGCTTTTGTTAACCAGCCTACTAGATATCTCATGAGTTCAAACTCATAGACATTAGATTAAATAGAATCCAAGAAAAAAACTTCCCCCATATATGCAAGGATACATTCTCTTGGAAGTTACCACATTACAAGTGGGGGAAGGAACATAACTGGAAAAAAAGTATGACTGGAAATATGCATGGCAGTATACATGTGCAGGAATACAATGTGTAGATTTGCTTCCTCAGTTCAGCTGAGGTCTTCTGTCTCTGTTCTCTTACTACTCTTTGCTAGACATCTTTGCTATAGAATGCATCTGCTCATGCCTTTACCTTCTACTACCACCTTTGGTAACAATTTTCATTTATTTTTGTGGCCTTGGATTGAAGACTCCTAGCTCTTTAGACTGCTGACAAAAACTTCTTTAACTATTTTGTGATGCAAATCCCTATCTAACTAACTAGAGAAACATTTCAAGACATTTAGCTATGTCTTTAGAGCTCACTTTCTCCTTATGATGCTTGTGGGTGCCTTGGTTTAAACTCTTTTCTTGGCTATAGTACATGATTGCTAATTAAGGGTCAAGAAACTGTTCAAATATCACCTCTGGTGTTTAGTAGCAGGAAGAGTCCTAGATTTAAAAGTCCTTAATGGGAAGTTAGAAAAATTAGGTTCAAATCCTGACTTTACTCCTTAACACCTGGGTGATGTTGGTCAAGTCATTTATGCTCCCTAATCTTTAGTGTCTTCATCCATAAAATGAAGCAATTGAATTAGATGATCTATAAATTTCCTTCCATATTGAAATCTATAATGCTTTCATTATGAAGACCAACTACTTCCTTGAGTAACTTGCTTTCAAAATCTTGTCACTGATTGGACTGCCAAATGGTCACTAGCAGGGAAATCATAGAATGAACCGTACTTTTGTCATAAATCCCGACTACTGTAGGAAATTTCTCATTTCAATTTGCATAGGCCTATGCATATTGGCAAAAGTGGTCAGTCATTACTAGAATGTTGTTTGTCTATGTTCTTTGGGTCTGCTTTCAAATATCTCAAGGCTATCATGTATCAAGGGCAAGTTTGTTGCTGCTTATGCTCTCCAGAAAAGTAACTTAAGTACTTTCTTTTACACTTACTCAACACGAGTTCCAAATGCAATCTGGGGCCAGTAGAATCTGTTCTGCCGTAGAGCTACCAATTTCTATTGACCTAAGTGTCCTAAGTCATCATGGAAAGCTTTTTAGCTACTGATTGGTGAACTTTGGGAAACACTCTTTTCCTTCCTACATATTAGTTAGCGCCTTTAGTTTTTCAGTATGATACTCTATTAAAAAAAAAAAACTTTCAACTTCTGCCTTCCCTGTAATTTTAATTTGACTTTAGGTGTTGTTGTTGTTCAGTTATTTTAATTGTGTATGACCTCATTTGAAGTTTTCTTGGCAGAGATACTGGAGTGGTTTGCCATTTCCTTTTCCAGCTCATTTTACAGATGAGGAAACTGAGGCAAACAGTGTTAAGTGACTTGCACAGAGTCACACAGCTAGAAAGTGTCTAAGGTCACATTTGAACTCAGTTCTCCCTGAGTCCAGGTCCAGTGCTCTCTATTCACTGAGCCAACTGGATGCCTCAGGTTCAATTCTCAGGAAATCATATCCCTTCCTTTTGGCCAATAATTCTACTTAAACAGATTTAAACTCTAACTGAGCCTTCTACTACTCATTTCTCCAGAGATCATGGATTTAGAGCTGGAAGGGACATTGGGAGTCATCTAGTTCAAGTTCATGCAAATGAAGGGACTGAGGACCACAGAAGTTAAGTGATGCCCAAGGTCATGCAAGTAGTAAGTAGCAGAGTCAGGACTCGAACCCAGGTCCTCTGACTCTGAACTCAATGCACTCAGATGGCTATAGAATAAGTACATGGTGGCTGGGAGCAGGTTATAACATAACAAATAAGGAAGTAAGAGGAAGAACTAGGATAAAGGATGTCATTCAAGACAAGTAGGATAAAAATAAGCATGAGTTTAGTCACCTAGAGAAAGTGAGGGATGACCAACAGATAACACACGAGCTCCACTGGCATCCTGATGTCAAGAGAAAGTGAAAAAGTCCCCACCCTAACACAGCTCTCCACTCGAGTCACAAAGGAGGGGTCCATCATTTGAAGGAGCACCCACATCCATTGGTTCACAGATCCACTTCAGTACTTGATTATTCTTTCGAGGTAGGCAAGGGTGGGAGAGGTACAACCCTAGGCAGTCACTCCTCCAACACCTGCTTGGCGGACCAGAGAGTCTGCGTTGGTTTTCATAATGAACACCTGCTAATCCTGATGCCACCTGTTGTCTTTAATTCTGGTTCTTGTCTCTGTTGCACGAAGTCTACGGGACAGGAACTGTCATCCATGCTGCTCCTTCCTGGACTATAATTTACAACGCACTCACAGTTGACCATGGTAGTTCCAATGTGGCATTCATTAGGATACAAGTCAATAGGTAATCATCTGTCTATATGTGTACTGTGCTTTATAAACTTTTTGTGGTGACAGTCTCCACATTCAAACTCATGAATGGGCATTCAAGAGGTCCCCTTGTCAGTGATGTACTGGCCAACAGATACAATACACTTGGCATAGACATTTCTTTCCTTGTCTATAACTTCTCCCAAGATAGCATCTGAGTGTAACTTACTTGAATTAGCAAAACCCAACACTGGAACACTGTGAGGCGGTTCATTAAGTTCTTGAAGACTTACTCATTCCAGTGATCTACACATGGGCTGCCAAGGAATCAATTTTATACTGTGCCCTTTGACCAGAACACTGTCTGAACTTCCTTTCTGCCTTTGATTCTTTCTGAGGACCTATACACTAGTGAGATCATTAAAGAACTTTGGAATGATGCATAGTTCCTCACAAATCTCTGATAATAATCACCAATCCATGACAAAGCTTTGGATGTGGTCAGGTAGTGAGTGGGCCATCTTTTTGAGGTCCTCCCTCTGTGTCTGTGTCTGTGTCTGTCTGTCTGTCTGTCTGTCTGTCTCTATCTATCTATCTATCTATCTATCTATCTATCTATCTATCTATCTATCTGTTTATGTTCTTATAAAATTTTGCTAGACACATTAAATTCATCCAGGTAAACTAGTACCTCTAAGGAGATCGTGTTATCTGCCTTCTAGATTCTTTGTGGCATGATCCCAAGCTGGGATACCATTTCAGGACAAATGAAAGTAGTACCTTCCTCATTATCCTCTTCCATAGGGATTTGGAAGAACTTATGGAGGAAAGGTAATACTTAGAGGCACTGACTCCCCATTAGCCAAGTCAGAGCATCTTGAATTATGTCATGGAGTAATGATGAATTTTAGTTCATTTTTTCAAGCAGGCCCCCATGCTCCAATATGCTCAGTCTTTTTCCATACCACTCTTATGAGAATTATAGATATCAAATCTAAGACACTTAGTAGTGATGCCACTGATTAGTAGCTCTTTCGCTAGGACAAGTTACTTTTGCTATCCTTGGCAATATTGTTATTAACAACTGACACCCTGTTACCTCCTGGTTGCCTGGAATGAAGAATGGAGTTGGGTATGTGAATAGTTTGTCAGTAAGAAAAGTTGGCTCTGATGAGTTGTGTTTGCTGGCTGAATGAAATGGGTAGATTATAGCAAGATATTCTGGGACTCCCTTAGGAAAATTGTTTTTGTTGTACAAATTTTGGTCATGTCCAACTCTTTGTGACCACATTTAGGATTTTCTTGGGAAAAATATTGGAGTGGCATATGCCATTCCCTTTTGCAACTCATTTTGCAGATGAGGAAACTGAGGCAAACAGGATTAAGGGAATTACCTAGGGTCACACAGCCAGTAAGTATCTAAGGTCAAATTTGAACTCAGGAAATGAGCCTTCTTGACTCCAAGCCCAGTGCTCTGTGCACTATGGTGCCCTCTATTACAATCTCATCTTCCAGCTCTATGCCTTGACACCGGTTAATCTCAGAGTCTTTAATCCTCTCCCTTCCCTACCCTCCCACCCAAGTCTCTGACTCTTAAATTTCTTGGCTTCCTTAAAGTAGAGCTCTAGTCCCACTCCTCTGGGAGACTTTCACTCATAGCTATTAGTGTCTTCTCCTCCAAGGCTAACTTCCAACCACTATGTATTTATCTTGTATGTGTTGATAATTTTGTTTCCTCCATTAGAACATAAATTCCTTTAGATGAAACATGTTTTTGTTTCGTATTTTTCTTTCCAGTGCTTAACAGAATGCTTGACATGCTTACTTAATAAATGACTGATTGAAATAGGTAGGTTCAAAAGAGAGGCAGATTTTTTGGGAAAAGATAACGACTCATCTTTTTGACAAATTGAATATGAAATGTCTAAGGGACATTTCTCAGGGACAAAAGTCTGCATGCCCCATAAGCAAATTGGTGATAGAGGACTGAGACTCAAGAGAGAGGAGAAGGTTAAAAATGTAGGTCTGGGGGGTAAATAGGATTCCAGGAATAAGGAAGTGAATTAATAATTCAGGTACTGTGTTCAGTTCTGAACATCCTGTTTTAGAAAGTATTGGCAATCTGGAGAGAGGCAAGAGGAGACAACCAGAATAGGGAAGGGTTTGGAGTTCATGCTTTACAAGGATAAACTGAATAAATTAGAGATGTTGAGCTTAGAGAAGGAAAGTCAAAGGGGGGGGGACCCTGAAAACTGTAGTTAATTATGTAATATGTAACAGAGGAGGACCACTTCTTCTACTTGTCCAATGCGATCCATGGCAATTATACCAAAGCATATTTAGATGTGAAATCAAAACAAGCTTCCTAACGATAAGAGCTACCCTGAAGGGGAATGGGCTGTTGGGCGTCTATGATAGAGACAGAAGAGAAAGGCAGAAACACTGACAAACAGAGGGTTCAGTGGAATATAGGCAATATTTGAATCAGCAGAGGAAGTTGGGGGAGGAAGTTCACAAGACTGAAATTCAGAAAATACAGAGACAATTTCAACAGAGAGAGGGGTGAACTCCAAGGCGACTAATACAAATGTACTCAGTGGGGCTCACCAACCAGCTAGAATTTTAAAGACATGCACAAGATATAGAAGCAAGGACAAATAACATGGGATGGGTACAGAGATGAGGCCTGGGCCAGGAAGAAGACCATCAGGAGGGCTAACCCTCAGAGTGAGCTCAGGCTGCTGAGGAAAGCAAGAACAACAAAAATGGTTTTGTTTTGTTTCTTGTGTTTTTTTTTAAAGAGGAGGATCAGAGATCCTCACTACTTGTGATATAGGGTACAATAATCTCTAACAATTGACAAGAAAGAGCTGCTTTATTATTTTTCTACCATCTTTTTTTTATTAAGAAGAATGATCAGGGGCAGCTAGGTGGTGCAGTGAATAGAGCACCAGCCCTGGAGTCAGGAGGACCTGAGTTCAAATCTGGACTCAGAAACTTGACACACTTACTAGCTGTGTGACTTTGGGCAAGTCACTTAACCCCAATTGCCCTCCAAAAAGCAAAAAGAAAAAAAGGAAAAAAAAAGAATGATCTTTGGTCTGAAAAAATTGAAACAAATATAACTAATCAGACATTGATACCGAAGATAGATAAGGAGAAAGTAACTGCCCTTTAATGAAATCAAGTCACTTGGTCCAGATTAATTCAATGCTGGGGTATTGGTACCTATGTGGTTGCTGGTCCATTCTCAGTGGTCTTAGAAACAGAGAATGAAGAGGCGTATAGCTTAGCCTTTTGCTTCCATTTCATCTACAAAAGGAGCAAGGCAGACTTTGTGAAAGGATTTGCAAAATATCGGTAAATTATGCTGGGTAGCTAGGGATCACAATAGATAGAGTGTTGGAGTGGAAGTCAGCAGGATCTGAGTTCAAATCTGTCTAAGATCCTTAATAGTTCCATGACCTAGAAAAGTCACTTAACTTCTCTCAGTCTGAGTTTCCTCATCTGTAAAGTGGGGATAAAAATAACACTTACTTTATAGGGTTGTGAGGATCAAATGGGATAATACATGTAAAACATTAAATTTTGTGCATGGCATTACTCTGTTCCAGTAGTTTATTAATTCTGTCTAAACAGGAAACAAAATTACACCAACACCAACCTGTTCTTCATGAACCCTTACTACTGGCTCCTGATCGCTGCTTCCTTTTCTAAAGATGTGCTAACCATCTCTTTAATAATTTATCTTAGAATTTCACTGATGGTGGTACAGAGGAGCTCTAGGCTTGTAAGTTTTGGTGGCAGGAGGAGGACCAGTGAATGGTAGTTATTAGGGTGGTGACAGACAAATAGCTGAGGAGGTTGGCAGACAGAGTTCAGATCCTCTAAATGACATGGGTAAAACTATGAGAATTCACTCAGGCGATTAGGAGGTCCATTCAGGAGGTGACATAATTTTGAAAGTGTTGAAGGAATATGAAGTATCAGAAACAGGGGAAGATACCAAAAATTGTTATTGTTCAGTAGTGTCTAATTCTCTGTGATCCCCTTTAGGGTTTTCTTGGCTAAGATACTGGAATGGTTTGCCATTTCCTTCTCCAGCTCATTTCACAGATAAGGAAACTGAGGCAAACAGGGTTAAGTGACTTGCAAGGGTTGCACAGCTAATAAGTGTCTGAGGCCACATTTGAACTCAGGTTTTCCTGACACCAGACCCAGCACTCTATCCACTGTGCCACCTAGTTGCCCCCACCAAAAATTACACACCCATCCCCATCAAAGCATTACAAAGTATTAAAATGTCCCATCAAAGCATTATAATGAATCATGGAGAAGAGAGGAAATAAAAAAAATTTCATATATACATGTATACATGTATATACATATGCCTACATATACATAAACATACATATGTATATATGCACATGCATATACACATACATACACATATGCATATACATACACGTGCATATGCACATGCAAATACACATACACAAACATACACATACGCATAAACATGTACATACACACATATACATGGGCATATACATATATACACATGTGCATGCACACACATATACGTAAACATATATACGCACATACATACAAACATATGCACATGTGTATACATATACATACACATGTATACATACACACAAACACATACACATGCATATGCAAATGCACATATATACACACATACACATATACACACATATACATACACGTACATATATACATCTACACATAAATATACACATCCATATGCATATGCATATACATACACATACATACATACACATGCACATACACACACATAGGACTCCCCTATGGGTGAGTTTGAGGGGACTGACACTAACCTTTGGGCACTTACTAAGTCACGCTATGATGCCAATGCTTGCTCTGCCCACTAATATTTCCAAGTAACTTTTGTGCCCCCAAAAGTATCTTACATGCAAAGTTCATGGAAGCCTTTGATTGTTTGTTAGGTCGAGCACAGTAAAAAAAAAAATGTTGATTGTGGAGTCAGAGAAAATGGATTCAAATTCCCTCTTTACTACTTACTACCTGTGTGACCTTGTGAGAGTCATTTCAAATTTTGTTTCCTCACCTGTAAAATGGCAAGGCTGGACATAGCCCTGTAAGTATGCTT
Organism: Petaurus breviceps papuanus; assembly: GCF_028583685.1. Taxonomy (NCBI): domain Eukaryota; kingdom Metazoa; phylum Chordata; class Mammalia; order Diprotodontia; family Petauridae; genus Petaurus; species Petaurus breviceps. The sequence continues at coordinate 41,399,050 of NW_027185761.1, read as the reverse complement.
TCAGCTCTAAATAATTTATTCAATTACCAGTAGAAACAAACTTTAAATAGTCAGATTGTGATTGAAAAAATGTTCCCTGTTACATATTGGCCCCAACTATTCACACAGGATGGATCAAAGGAAGGAAGAATGTTTATGGTCCAGATTATTTTTATATATAGTGTTTATACTATAAGTATATAAGCGTTTATACATATACATATATAAGTGTTATATATGTGTTATATAAGTGTTTATACATGTATACATATATAGGTATATGTTTACATATGTATATGGGTATGTATCATATATACATATGCATATTATGCACAATCTATTATATATAATGTTATGTAGCATAATATATACACATACATAAATCTATACATTAGATACAAATTTTGGGACAGACACTGTAAATATGCCATGAACAGTGTCCAGAACTGGACATGAGATAGATATTGGTGTAGATTGACTTTGAGAAATAAAAAGTTCTTTTAATAACCCCAAACATTTCCTTGAGACAAATTCCTCTCTTTTTAAATACCAACATTTTTCTAGTAATATTTTAAGTTATGAGCCATGGAACATAATAATAGCTAACATTCATATATTACTCTAAGGCTTGCAAAGGTTTTTATTATCTTATTTTTTCCTCAAATGACCATAAGAGATAGGTGACGTTATTACCCCCATTTTACAGTTGAAGAAACTGAGTTTACATTTAAATATCTTCATCTACAAACTCCCTTTGCACTTTTCTCCCTTGTTCATTTATTTTCTTAATTCCAAAAGTCCTTCCATGGGTCTTGACTTGTTCCATTTTAGGGCCTATTCCCTTTGTTTTCTATTTTGGGGAGTAGAGGGGTTCCCTTTTCTGGAATTTTCAAATTTATTAGTGTCTAGGAAAAAAGTTTTCTTTTGTAGAAGGACAGATATATGAAGATTTCAAAAAACTTAGATGAGAGGGGGAAAAACAACTAGAAATGGGTTCCTTGGCATCAAAGCTTTGGCTTTGCCAACAACCATCCTTGTCTCTGCCGTCATTCTAGCTACACAAACACTTATTTCTGCCTTTTATTGTTCGTCATCTCTCACCTTGTTGTATAAGTTCGGATGACAGGGTGTTTTTCCACTGATCATTTTAATAGAAGTGGGAATTTTAAAATATTTTCAATGACTATATCCAAAGGTGAATCAAAAGAATTATTATACAATTTTAAATTGGGATGATATTTCATACAACACTCAAGCAGGCCTGCTGTATCCAAAGCAATTTAGAAGGTGTTGTGGAAGATACAAGGCAGAAAGCACAGTTCCTGTCTTTGAGGAGCTTACAAACTAGCCGAGCACTGGAGACAAACATATTTATGCAACAACTAGTAAATACTCAGGCCTCATTGGAAACACCCCAGAACTCTGTGCCCAAGAACTCTGGGAATAACTGGGTCCTCCCGGACACCAACCCAGATCCTTCCTTCAGCATGCAGGGGAGCAACCCAGAGAGATGCAGAGATGGGAGTCATCAACTGATTCTGCAGCTGCTTCAGCCCCTGATTCCTCTGTCAGGTGGTTCAACATCAGAAAGAGATATGGTTTTATCAATAGAAATGGTACTAATAAAGATGCATTAACATCTGACTTGCAAGTAAATCCTAAAGGCCTAATCTGTCTATTTCCATTTGACTTACAGCTGAACCTCCTTTTGGTATTGTCTCTCCCACTAAAATGTGAACTCTTTAGACTTAGGACTGCAGCACTTCTCTATCTGTACCCCCAGCACAGTGCTTTAAATGTAGTAAGCACTTGGGGCGGCCAGGTGGATCAGTGAGTAGAGCGCCTGCCCTGGAGTCAGGAGGACCCGAGTTTGGTTCCAGCCTCAGACACTTAACACCCAGACAAAAAAACTAGCCGTGTAACCTTGGGCAAATTACTTAACCCCAATTGCCCTCCAAAAGGCATAAGGAATGAATGAATGAATGAATGAATGAATGAATGAATGAATGAATGAATGAATGAATGAATGTAGTAAGCACTTAACAAATGTCTTCCTTCTTTCTTTCCTTCCTGCCTTCCTTTCTTCTTCCTTTTTCTTTCTTTTTCTTCTTTCCTTCCCTTTCCTTCCTTACTTCCATCCACCCATTCCTCCTTCCTTCCTTTTCTTTCTTTCTTTTTTCCTTCCTTCCTTTCTTTTTCTCAAAAGGAACCCTTTCCCACAGATACCAAAAAAAAAAAGTACTCAGTGTACAATATGGGTATCAGGCACAGAACTGTTGTTTATTTCCTTCTTCACTGAAAATACTTAAAATACAAATGACTCAAAACATATATAAACTAATATAGAAAAATATGAAACAACAAGTCATCACATTCATTACATAATCCCAGGAGGTAAAAACAACTTAGGGGGATGGCTGAATAGATATTTAAGCTATTTTACATTCATGTCATGCTTTCAAAGTCCAAATTCATCCACCTCTTTGATGAGAGGTCTGTGCTTTCTGACTGACATACACTTTATAAGACTTTTCTTTGTTTATAATATGTTGGAAGCTGCTATGTCCCCGAAAGCACCTCTGTTATTCTTTGAGTGACCTTAATTTCAATTCTTCTGACACTATAAAGATACCACTAGCAAATTCAAGGCACTTAAATACAAATTGCACATAGAACTCTGTATTAAGTGATTAGAATAGACTGAAATGAGCAAAAGAGAGGCTTCTCAAAGCCAAGTTTTAAGGCAGGATTTAAAGGACCTGATAAAAATGAATGCTAAAGAGTCATTTCAGGCCCAAGTAAAAGCATAAGCAAGAGATCTTAGAGCAAGGACCAGTAAGGCACATTCTGAGGACACCCTCATTCCTGGAGGAAGCAAATTAATGTAGGCTACCATGGAGTAATTATACACACACACAAACACACACACACACATAGCTTTTTGGTGAGCAGTTGGGGTTAAGTGACTTGCCCAAGGTCACACAGCTAGTTTTTGTGTTAAGTGTCTGAGACTGGATTTGAACTCAGGTCCTCCTGACTCCAGGGCCTGTGCTCTACCTACTGTGCTGCCTAGCCACCCCAACCATGGAATAATATTGATGGCCATTGCCTGTTATAATACAATGTCTCTGCTGCTGACCAGGAAAAAGACTTAAAAACATGTATAGCAGGACAAAGCATTACCTACAGTGAATTTGGAGTTCGACTCAGACATTAACTATTTAACGATGTAAGTTTATAAAACAATAGCTGTAATATTCTCGTTCTCTTTTCCCGTAGGCCATGTCTAACTAACATGAGATTACCCCATCACACCTGATTATAACAGAAAATAAACTGTCCAGACCTGTAACCAGGATGAAAAATTAAGTCCTTGCTTCAGGATGCTAAAACTTAGAGAATCTAGAGGGTGAAAAATTTGAAACCCACATTCTTTCAGAAGAGTAGGAACCAGAGGAGTGAGTCATTCCTTTTCCTGCTCAACTGAATGTGTGTTAGCTACTGCCTGTGTTATGTTCACATTATGGATTTTGAAGTTTATTTGAGGACGTTTTGTGATTGCTTGCCAAAATTACTGGTTTCAGCTCTGCCTGCCTTGCCCACCCTCTGAACCGAGGTGATTTTGAGGCAAAGTTGCATGGACGTCATGTGAACCTGATCTGCTTTCATTTCTGTTTTTGGTGGGGAGGTTTTGTTTGTTTGCATCTGAAATGGCTTTGCCTTTTACTTGAAACTGAAACTGGCCCCAGCCCTTTATTTATGAGTGTTTCATGACCCTATTTTACAAAGGGTCAAAGGGAAATAGTTAATAAAATAAGTACAAATACAATAAAACGTAGATAATATTACACTTAAAAATTAAGTCAACATGCAGTCCGGGGGGGAGCCTTATGTATGGTTTAATGTCCCCTGTTTCTATGTGAATTTGACTCTACTGCTGTGCACCTTCCCCACTGAGAACCTTAGTTCACTGGGAGAGATGGTGAGGGTCAGATAATTTTTTAATCTTTCCCCTAAAAAGCTGCTTCTTAAACACTCTATTCCTCTATCCCCCCCCCCAAAAATGCCAATTGTAATGAACTACAATGTTATTAAGAACTGAAGTTCACAGACTTCAGCTTAAGAATAACTGCCTCTGAAATCCGAAAGAAAGCCACCATTCTCCAGTGTCCTGTAGCAGAGGTGAGGAAAGTTCAGTAGTCTCCCAGAGCAAGACTCATGACCCAGAATTCCCCGCGGTTCCTAATGCTTTATGTCTTGCAGCACTCCCACCAATAATTCACTCCTTTCTTCTTTTGCCCTTGGCCCTGGCATCGATCTAGCAGAAGGCATTGATTAAACACTTATTATATGCCAAGCACTACGTTGGGTGCTAAGGGTACAAAGACAAAATCCAGTCCCATCTTCTTTAATGCTAATGGTAGCACACTCCGAGATTACTTCGACCTTACTCTCTCTCGCCTGTCTGTCTCTCTGTGTGCGGATGTGTATATGTGTGTGTGTATCTAAAATAAGTTGTTTGTACATAGTTATCTCTCCCATTGGATTGTAAGCTCCCTGAGAGCAGGGATTGTTTTTTTCTCTTTGTATCCCCAGTTCTTTGCAGTGTCTGGCACATAGTATGCTCTCTATAAATACATGTGTGTGCCTAAGAAGCTTATATTCTTTCGGGCGAGGGTCCATGTACTACCCATAAATATATATGGAGTACATACAAGATAAATAAAAGGAGGGTTGAGAGGGAGGGAAGTTAGGTGGTACAGTGGATAGATAATCAGGCCTAGAGCCGGGAAGATTTGTCTTCCTGACTTCAAATCCACCCTTAGACACTTACTAGCTGTGTGATCCTGGGCAAGTCTTTTTAACTGTTTGCCTCAGTTTCCTCATCTGTAAGATAAACTGGAGAAGGAAATGGCAAACTACTCTAGTATCTCTGCCAAGAAAACCTGAAATGTCACCAAGAGTTGGTTATGATTGAAATGACTGAACAAGAGCAATGCATTGAGACAGAGGGCACTAGCAGTTGGTGGGGCCAGTCAAGGTTTCATGTAGAAGGTAGTGACTGAGCTGTCTTGAAGGATGTGAGGATTTCTACAAGGCAGAGGTGATGAGAGAAGGGACGCTAATCATGGTGGACAGCCAGTAAAAACAGATGAGCATTACATGTGAGGAAGAGTGAGAAAGCTGGTTTGACTGGACCATGGTGTGTGAAGGGTTATAATGAGGGAGGAAAGGCGTGTTGGGGCCAGATTGTAATGAGTTTTAAATGGCAGCAATTGGGCTTTCTATTTGATCCTGGAAGGTCATAGGTAATAGGGAGCCACTGCTGTATATGGGACAGGGGCAGGGCATAAATGGTCAGAATTGTACCTACGGACTGAATTCCGGAGAGCTTTAAGTCAGGAAACCTAATTAAGAGGCTTTTGCAATTGTTCAAATGAGAGCCTGGATTAAGGTGGCGACTGTCTGGACAGTGAAAAGGGATTAGATATGAGAGATAATGTACAAGTAAAGCTTGGCAATTGACGGAATATATGAGGCAGAGGAAAATGAGGAGTTGAGCCTAATGCCAAAGTGATGAATTGGGGACACTTAAAGGAAGATAACAGGAATAGGGAGGTTTCGAATGAGCTCTGTTTTGGACATATGAGCCTGAGTTAACTGTCGGACCCCAGATTGAAATATCAAATAGAAAATTGCTAATGCAAGGATGAAGCTCAGGAAAGAGACCAAAGCTCAATATATGTATGTGGGAGTCACAGAGATGATCAATTAACCCATGGAAATTGATAAAGTCAGCACCTGAGAGAGTGCATAGAGAGCAAAGGAGAGGACCCTGGGTGAAATCAGTGGCAAGGAGGAAAAGCCAGCAGAGGCTCCCAAGGAGCCTTAGCAGAAGAAGTAGGAGAGATTAGTATCTTGAAAACTCAGAGAAAAGAGAATATTCAGGTGTAGACAGCATCAAACAACGACAGTGTCAAATACTGCAGAAAGGTCGAGAAGGATGAAAATGGAGGAAAGACCACTGATTGGCAATTAAGAGATCACTAATTAATATTTGGGGAGAAAATAGTATCCGTTGAGTGGTGAAGTTCAAAGCCAGATCATAATCAAATTATCTGGAGAAGTAAGAGGAGAGTAAGTAGATTAAAAATATGTAGACTATTTTTCCTAGGTGTTAGGTTTAAAATAAGGAGAGATATTAGACAGTAGCTTGAGGAATCTAGTGAAGATTTTTTCAAAGAATGGACAAGACTTTGGCATTTTTATAGGTATCAGGGAAGGAACAAGTAGATAAGGAAACATTGAAGCTCAAGGTATTTATGTATAAAGGAAAATAATAGTTATGTAAATGTCCATAACTAAAATTAATAAGATTCAATACAGTAATGATATATTTATGTCAATAATAATGATAAAATAGAGGCAGTCTGACATAGAGGACAAAAGGCTGCCTTGGAGTTAGGAAGGCTTGGGTCAAGTCCTGCTTCTGACATATAACTGTCCAGACCAGGGGTGGGGAACCTGTGGCCTCAAGGCCTTCTAGGTCCTCAAGGCCCTTTGAATCTAAACTTTACAGAACAAATCCCCTTAATAAAAGGATTTGTTCTGTAAAACTTTGAGTCACAAAACTGCACCCAAGGCACTAGAAGGTCACATGTGACCTTGAGGCCACAGGTTCCCCACCTCTGGTCTAGACCATTGACAAGCCACTTAAAACATAGGTACTCAACAACTCTCTAAGATTGTAAATTATAGATGGGTTGCCAATGTAGATTAGTGAAAAGAGTTTTGAGGCCAGGAGTCCCTTTTATCAATTAAATCATAGGACTATACCAAAGCCACACACATATAGCATACACACACACAAATACAATACATATGCACACATATATATACAGTTATATCTATTTATACACATATGTATATATGTATGTGTATATGTATATTTGTATGTGCCTATGTATATATGTGTGTGTTGTATGTGTATGTTTATATGTATATGTAACATGTTCATTTACCACCTGGGCACTAGCAGAGGGAGGATAAAAATGGTAATGTGTTTCCATTAGGCTATGTGAGGCTGGAGACAGACTCATTTGTAAGGGCAAGGAGAAAGTATTCCTGTAGGCCCCAAGAGACTTCTTGGATATGTGAAGTCTAGGACTGTAGGGACCACACACAAAAGAAAGCTTAAAGAGAATAGAGGTCTATCTGAGCCAAAAACTCGTCTGAAGAGTCTCTCCATATGTGTAAGGTCTTTAAGAGCAGGTCCTCTGGGAAGGTGAAGAGAGCCATCTACTGGAGATTGAGGAGAATGGGAGAATACAGAGATCAATGAATGAGGACTAGAGAGGCGCCTAATTGGCCTGAGATGTGAAGAGAGTTTCCAGAACAGACACAGAGGAGTACTTTGGAAGGGGCACTTAGGGGATCTTCAGAAAGGAGAGGTACAGAAAGCTTGTCTATAGAAGACAATGGCACACTGGAATAACTTGATGTTGAGTGTTGGGGAGAGCTTTAGGAAGGAAAACCTGAGTTTCACAGCCAGGAGCAGGTAACTAGTGACACCTTCTGAGAGCAGCCAGAAGTAAGAGAGATAGAAAACAAGAAAATTCTGCCTAAAGAGGCTGCAAAGAGAAGCACAGATGTGGAAGAGTGAGCCTTAATTACCCTTCTTCCTCTCCAGCCATGTTTAGGGCGTCTCTGTAAGTGACTGAGACTGTACAGGCCTCTGGAAGAGGGCCTCTCTCTCTGATGCAAATCGTTATTTCTTAAGGGCCCCGATGTGAATCTTTACTGTTTCCATTAACAGGAAAAACATAAATAAAACTTTATCTTGTGAGCCTGTGTGCTTATAAAAGGAGTTGGTTACCTCCCTTCGGAGAGGCATCAGATAGTAAAGTGCCCAGGCCAACTGGGGTAAGAGCAATGAGCCAAAGGAATGAGGGATCCCCGAAGTGTACTTAGTCTTGTCATGACAAGAGGGAGCCCCCGACACAAAGCTTACATGTTTGGTTTTTTAAAGGGTGTTAAGAAAATCTTATCCAACCCAAACTGAACACAGTTGTTTGCATGGTGTCTACCCGATTATACTGCGAAGGCCTTGCGGGTAGAAAATGCTTTTTGCCTTCTTTGTATTCCCAGTACCTCAAACATAGTAGGTGCTTACTAAGTGTTTGACTTGGGTAGTTTACCAGATTTCTAAACCATTCTAACAAGATAAGAGCTCCAAGTCGCCTTGCCGTGATTCCCTTAGTGTTATACCCACAACCTAACTCTGGCATAACTCAAAAAGTGAGTGCTCATTGAATTGCAGAGCACCTCTTATAAATTTGGGATTGGCCCTGAGAGCCAGCTTCCCTAGTTTCTCTTTCTAGCCTTCTGTATCTAAACACTTGGCAGGTTTTTCAATTCTATCCCCACATCTCTTGCATCTGTCCTCTTTTCTGCATTTATTTGGTCACTATCTTAAGATCAAGTTCTTGTCTCCCATCTGGAATGTAATACTGTCCTAATTAGTTTCTCTGACTTCATTCTTTCTCCCTCTCTAAACCATTCTTCATGCAGTGGTCAAAGCAATATTCCTAAGACCCAGGTCTAATCAAAGACCTGTTCATAAACATTGTTCTTCATAAACTCTGTTCATAAACATTCAGTGATTCTCAATTGCCTTTTATTCTGGTATGTAAGTTTTACAACAATCTGGTTCCAAACTTCTTTTCTGGACTTATTTCAGGTTACTTCTCTTCAGGTATTCTATGACAAAACAGACCTCATTAGCTCTTCCTCCAACCCAACATCTCATTGCTTGTTTCCTTGTCTTTACTCATATTGACTCCCATGCCCCTGTGCCTTCCTGTCTCCACCCATCCAATCCTTATCTTTCCTTAAGGCCCAGCTCCGATGCCACCATCTACAGTAAACTCTTACTAAATCCGTCTATTCTTTGTGCTCTCCCCTTCCAAAAACTCTCTTGTATTGACTTATTTCTAAAAATTGTTGTATTTCCACTGTTTTATCTTTTATCTTTTTGTCAGTGCCTAGTAGAGTCTGGTACGTAGTAGGTGCTTAATAGATGCTTGTGGACTATTTAACTGACCTCCCCCAGTCCCCTTAGAATGTAAGATCCTTGAGAGTTTGTAGTGTTTCATCTTTGTGTTCTTCTTGCTTAACACAGTGCCTAGACATAGCAGATGCTTAGTAGATCTATATTAAATTGAATTGAAGATGGAGCTCATTTGTAATGCTCTATAGTCCTAAGAACACTCTGAGTGAGTCAGGAAGCTATCTGGTTATTGTAGGCTTTTGTTGTTGCAATTATACATTTTCCCTTTAACATTTACTTTATTTACTAATACCCGCTTATTTCTCTAGTGAGCATCTACGTGATTTTTTGAAGAACCACCACCATATGCTTCCCTCAAGGAACAATCCCATATGGCATATTACAGGAAAAGCCACAACATGGGAACCTAGATTTCAAGTTTAAAGGAATCTTAGATGCCATTAAGTCCAAACCCCTAATTTTACAGACAAGGAATCTGAGGTCTAAGAAAGTTAGGGTCACACAGATGTGCGGGGGGGCAGGATTTAAACCCACATCATCCTGACTCCAAGGCCAGCATTCTAGGGATACAGAGATACCCTCTAAAGGTGACAGAGATTTCCTTCTCTTACCACTCAGCATACAAAACTGGCTTCATTATAATTTCAGTCACTGTGAGAAAATGCCCACAGTGAATAGTGGACATAGAAGAAAGAAACTTCTGAATCTTCCCTGGTCTCTCCTCCAGAAAAAGCAGTGCTTACCTTGAAGCATATCCAAATGCTAAAAGCAGAAAGGGAAGGGTAAATCAAACCCATCATTCACTCATCATTCCCCTGGACTCTGACAAGTGTGTGACACTCAAGTCTTTGTATGTGTGTGGATCAGTCAATCCCTTAGAATGTAATGTGGCAGCCTGAAGGGTCAGTGAGTCATGAGCTGGCTTAGAATACCTAATTGACAGGTAAAGTTGCAATAAAGCAGTGATCAGATAGGAAGTAAGCCACTTCTATTCCACCTAGAGGCTAGGCAGAAAAATTACTATCAGGACTAAAACAAGTCTCTCTCAGTGCTGCAGACAGCAGCCTTGTTTGTTTGATTGAAAAAAAACAAAACTTCAGTGGATTTGGGATCTCTCAGTGTGATCATTCCCTCCTTTGGGACAGATTGCAGCCCGTCCACCACCTTCTCCTTCTGCAAGGTTCTTGTCCATATTTTCCCATAGGGTCCCACGGAACCAATGGGATAGAGGTGCCATCCCTAAACTCTTGTCACATGACTGTACTACATCGTTTTATTAGTAAATGCATCCTGGACCACATCCCTTACACCATTTCTTATGTGGACTGTAGGCTATTGTTACAAATATAAAGCCTCTGCTTAGTCCCATCTGTGGCTCTGCATTGCCCTTTGGGTCTGTACCTTTTTGGCTATAATTTTGATTCTGTGTTCCTGCCTAGAGGTAGCTGGTGGCTCAGTGGACAGAGTGCCAGACCTGGAGTCAGGAAAACCTGAGTTCAAATCTGACCTTGGACACAATACCTGGCTGACCCTGGGCAAGTTACTTTACCTTTTTCTGCCTCAGTCTCTGCATTTGTAAAATGGTCAAAATAACAACACCTCCCTTCCAGGACTGTTGTGAGTTTCAAATGAGATAATACCTGGAAAGTGCTTTGCAAACCTTAAGCAATATAAAAATGCAATTATTATTATTAATTATTACATAAAAATGGTCATTTGTATCCACTTATATATTTTTACCTTGCCTCCCCCAATAGAATGTAAACTCCTTAAGGACAAGATCTTTTTTTTTGGGGGGGGGCCTCTTTGTATTGCTTAGTATATAGTAGGTGACTACTGAATGCTTATTGGTTGATTGATTGAACTAAGATCTGTAACCACACAGCTTGACTTGGTGAGTGTTTGCAATCCTGAGGATACAGCCCTGGTAATGACTTGAGTCAGATGGAGACACTCCAATGTAGTTAAGGACGTGGGGGAGAATCATCACCAGAGACTTGGCCATTAGGTGAGGAATTCTTTGTCCTTGACACCTGTGAAACAACACATACACATGTGCACACATATATACACACATACATGTATATATACATATATACTCATATCAATTGCACACGTTCAAATGGCTCCAGATAAATTTCACTGAATAATTTTAAATTATTAGAACAAAATCCTCTATTAGAGGTTTTAATGTTTGTTATTCTCACCTTGTGTTTCAAGAGTCTGGAATTACATCCAGGTGGATGTGCCCTCTATCAATAAAGACATGACCCCCTTCAAGTCTTGTGTGTGTGTGTTTTGGAGGGGGGAAGACAAGGCAGTTGAGGTTAAGTGACTTGCCCAAAGTCACACAACTAGTAAGTGTGTCAGGTGTCTGAGGTCAGATTTAAGCTCAGGTCCTCCTGACTCCAGGGTCAGTACTCTATTCATCCGTCACTGGGGCTATACTTAAAACTTTCTAGTTTTGTAGGACCTGCCAGAGTTTGTGATATGCTGGTATAGCTTCCAAGAACTTAGCATCACTTTTGTGCTATGATCCAGTATCAGAGGAGAACTTTTGAGAAGTGGGAGAGTAAGTTCCTAATTCCTGAATGTGCAAAATAGCTCACCAATAAGTTTCCCTCTTCCCAGCAGAATTTACTCCTTGCCCCTGAAATAAGCTCCAGTGGTATATATTGGCTAGTCTCTTTGGCACCCAGAATAGATTGTGAGCTACATAAAATAAATCAGGCTTTCTCTGAATTTGAGGTGATTAATTAAACTTATTAAAGTCTGGGTGAACAGACTTTGGGAGAAAACAAAGTCCTTTGGAATTTTGGAGACTGGAGAGAAAAAGGCTTGGGACCATAATTTGACCTTATAGATGCACAGCTGAAAGGGGTCTCAGAAGCCAGCTAGTTCAACCCACTACTTATATTGGAGGAAACTGAGAGAAGTTATATAACTTACCCAAATGAGCATCAGATGGGAAGATTTGATCCCAGATCCTTTGATTCTTTGTTGCTGTTGTCCAGTCATGTTTGACTCTTTGTTACCCTATTGGAGTTTTCTTGGCAAAGGTATTGGAGTGGTTTGCCATTTCCTTCTCCAGCTCATTTTGAGTCAAGGAATTCTTCACTGTATCCCTTGAAGGGTACTTAACTACATAATAAAACTGAGGCTTAATATTCATGTAAGAGGTAAAAAAAAAGTTTTGAGTAATTTTTCTCTAGGGGATTACATTGATTTTCTTCTCATTTCTTTAAGTAAAATTATTTCACTTCTAGGCAGATTCAGAAATATTCTCATTATCTTGTTTTTAAGCAAAGATGCTATTTGACCTCTTAACATTTTCAGACAGTGAAACGTAATCAAGATACGGATGTTTTTAGGTCCAGTGTTAGAGGGGGACATAGAGAATACTAATTCATGCCCAGCAACAGTAGAAGTTGTCAAAATAATAGTCGTAGCTCTCCAAAATTAGTCATGATTCTAAGCTGAACAGCTTGGAGCAGAGGAGCATGTAACTGAAGGGATTTAATGTTCACACACCGAAAAGAAAATGGACCTTGATTCCAAGTCGAGTTTAGTAACAGCAGGCTGGGAAGGCATGAGAACTGCAACACTGTGACAGTGGTTAGCCTGTTTTGAGCCAGGGGGCTTCAAGCTAGAGCCCTCTCTTTGGCTTTAGAAAGTTTTTTTAGATAAAAAGTTTTGAATTCTGTAAAATTGCTCTGAATCCCTAGTTAAGGGAACTTTCCTGACACCTAGTGAGATGTTGAGTTATCTGTCTATGTTTCTAGTTAACTCTTTCAGCTAGGTGGCACAGTAGTAGCACCTAGGGTGCTAGTCCAGGAACCAGGAAGACCTGAGTTCTAATCCAGCCTCAGAAACTTACTACTATGCGCCTCAGTTTCCTTTTATCTGTAAAATGAACTGGAGAGAGAAATGGAAAACTGCTCCAGTATCTATGCCAAGAAAATCCCAAATACGGTCATGAAGAGTCAGACACAACTCAACAACAACAACAACAAAATGTTAACTCTTGGCCACTTTGTGGTTGAGGCAAAATTTAGTTAACTAGAAACATTCAGGAAATGAAAACATATTATATTATTTGTTGCTGTTGTCCAGTCATGTCTGATTCTTCATGACTCTTGTTTGGGGTTTTCTTGGCAAAGATACTGGATGGTTTTCCATTTCCTTCTCCAGCTCATTTTACAGATAAGGAAACTGAGGGTTAAATGACTTGCCCAGGGTCACACAACTAGAGGGTGTCTGAAGTCATATTTGAACTTAGGAAAATGAGTCTTCCTGACTCCAGGCTCAGCACTCTATTCATTGTACCACCTATCTGTCATATTACATCGTATCGTGTTGTGTTATGTTGTGTTATATTGTGTTGTATTATATGGCATTGCATTATATTACATTATATTATATCGTATCACATTACTATATTATATTATTCTATTCTATCATATAATATCATTTTATATTATATTATGCTATATGTCATATGATATCATATCATAACCTATGAATACATAGACCCTGGAAGGGGAAGTTGGGGTAGAGCCCACTTTTCCTTGGCACTCCATCAGTCTGGTTTCTCCTCTCTGATTATGTCTCTACAGCCAGTGACTCCTTAATACATCTCTTCTCAGCCACAGCTCAGTCATCCCTTCGCTTACTCCAACCTCTGGAATCCAGATGTTCAGGATCTCTTTTCACTCTATTCTGGGATAGCGTCTCCCTTTTACACAAATTGTTTAGGGCATGACCCAGTCTCTAGCACAATAATTTTGATCCAAGGTGTGTACAGGACCTGTTCATACTCAGTTCTGATCACTAGATTCAATCAAAAAAATATTTTTACTCAGTCAAAGCACTAGATCCATATGGGAGTAGTTTAAAACCCATCCCTATATAAGTCTGAATTTGCTGATTTAGAAAATCAAACTCTGGGGCGGCAAGGTGGCACAGCGAATAGAGCACCAGCCCTGGAGTCAGAAGGACCTGAGTTCAAATCCAGCCTCAGACACTTAACACTCACTAGCCATGTGACCTTGGGCAGGTCACTTAACTCCAATTGCCCTCCAAAAAGCAAAAAGAAAAGAAAATCAAACTCTTATAATGAAACAAATATCCTACTCTCAGCAGAGAGGTAAGTGATTCCCGGGATAGAATGTTGCATATATTGTCAGACTCAGTTACTGTTAGCATTCTTTCTATGCAACTGGTCTTCTCCAGTATGTGGGAGGTTTCCATTTTGGTGCTGGAGAGGTATAACAGAAATAACTTGATATAAAAAACAGGAAGCATCAATAAAACATTTTTAAAAGAAAATAAAGACCTAAAATAACAATAGAAAAAAAATTGACTTCTTTTTTCTTGTCTCCCATAGTTTCCTATTCTGATGCTGTACCCACACTTGAGTTTTCCTGGGCAGTGCAGAGATCCTCATATTTCTGATGCCTTCTCTCCCATTAAAATAAAACCCAACATTTATCTTGACCTTTATGGTTTTGAAAAGTGTATTATGAGGGGCAACTAGTTGGCATAGTGGATAGAGTATCAACCCTGGAGTCAGGAGAACATGAGTTTAAATCTGGCCTCAGACACTTAGTAGCTCTGTGGCCCTGGGCAAGTCATTTAACCCTGATTACCCCTTCCCCCCCCAAAAAAAAGAAGAAAGAAAAGAAAAATGTATTAATCTCATTAAAATCTCATAACAGCCCAGGGACTATGGTATACTATATCATTATCATCATTCTACAGACAGGGAAAACAAGTCTAGATTCTTCACCTAAGGTGACACAGAGTAAGATCTGAACCTAGGTCTCCCTTACTCCAGGCTCAAGTCTCTATGTATTATGTCACATGGCCTCTCAAACCTTTTTTTGGTCTGTTTTCTCCTTGGATAAGTCAATTCTCCTTTCTGGGTTGTGGTTTCTTTTTGTATAAAATGGATGACTTGGTCCATATGGTCTCAAATGCCCACTTCTAGTTCTTAATCTTCAAATTCAATGTTCCTTTTGAGCAGAGTAAAGCAAGATGCCAGGAATTTTTGATAATTTACATGAGAAGAAATAATCTGCTGTTTGTTCACTTGAAGATTTTCAAACTTGGGTGACAGAGACAAACCCTGGTGCTGGTTTATGGCAAGAGATAGGATACAGTGGGGCGGGGGGAGAGACAGAGACAGAGACAGAGACAGAGACAGAGAGAGACAGAGACAGAGAGAGAGAGAGAGAGAGAGAGAGAGAGAGAGAGAGAGAGAGAGAGAGAGAGAGAGACAGAGAGAGAGAGAGAGACAGAGAGAGAGAGACAGAGAGAGACAGAGA
>NW_027185761.1:41308100-41383575 GCF_028583685.1 Petaurus breviceps papuanus | reverse complement strand
AGAGAGAGAGAGAGAGAGAGAGAGAGAGAGAGCACTTTTACTCCCAAACAAGGCCACATTTATATCATATGCTGCAGAACAGAAATTACAGATAAGTGCCACTAGATGGCGCCAGGCATAGACCTATGCTGTGACTGAACTTCAATTTGCTAAGGATGATTCAAGGAAGTGATAGGGTTGATAAGAAAAATGGGAGTTTTATCGCCGTCTCTGACTGAACAGAACTCCCAAGGGGTTTGAGTGGGGAGGGGCTTCCCTGAGGAGGAGGCCTTCTATCCAGTCACTCAAACATCTGTTCCGCCCTTGCCCTGTGGGTGCAGAAGCTTAACCACAGCTGTCCAAACCCATAAGTAGTTTCTGCGGGGAGGTCAAGCTGGACAGGAACGTCGCTGTCCGGACCAGCCCTCCGCCTGAGTGAGAGGCTCAGGGAGCCTGGAGAGGCTTGTCTCAGTTCACGCAGTTAGCTCGGGCCAGATGGAGAGCCAGAACCCAGGTCTTCAAGCTCATCTATGCTGCTTCCCACTTTTTGGTGGTGCTCAGTTTCCGTGAACTGGGATGCATTTGTCTCCTCTAAACACAAGACTATAGTCATGAGAATGGGAGAGGGCACAGAGCAGATCTGACCCACCTGCTTTGACTGGAACAAGAAGATTGCAAAAGCAGTGGGATAGATCGATTTGGTGCTTGATGAAACCTTGAAGGTCATCAAGTTCACCCCCACATTTTACAGATGAGGAAACTGAGGCACTGGGAGATTATTAAGCTGCCCAGCTCCAGAAGATCCCCGAAGGTTTCTGGAGAAAACAAACTCTTATTACAAACAGAATGATCACCTTGGGCTAGAAGCAAGGGAGCTCTTAGCATCGTCTTTAAATGTCAGTTCTGGTACCTGGGGAAAGTCAGGTGAGGAAGCTAGAAGTCTGTGGGTACTATTGAAATACTTTGAATCCCCGTTTCTGGGGGGCTGCCATCTGGGTAGGGAGGGGCAGCTGCAGAAGAGCTCACCTGGGGCAAAGCTGCAGTGGCAAGGGAGGGAGCCCACCATCTGGAAGCTTCCGATTGGAGCTAATTATTCTTGCTAACTAGACGCTTGGATGTTGCTATGCTGCAGAAAGAATGCCAGGGCTGTCAGCACCCTGAAGCAAATCCCCAGTCATCCCTAATTGAAGTTCTCCCTTCCTCCACCCCCTCCAAGCTCACTTCTTTGGATTGTAGGGTTTAGATAAAGAAGGAACATTTGAGATTTTTCTGAGCATGATGCCATGGTTGGAGCTCCCAACTCAAGGATTCCACTGCTTGTACCTAGAACTGAAAAGGACAGATGAAACAGACCAAAAGTCCAAGTGTGTTTCTCAAGGCCACACCAGGCCTAAAGGGAGAGGGGAGAGGCAGCCTTTCCTTTCACCTAATGTAGTGTGTGGTGCCCATGCTTCATCTGAACAGATCTTCACCTCCAGGATTGCACCAGCAAAGGAGAGAAAGATTGTCCTAATCTGGTCATTCTAAAGATATAGTTTTTTCCTCCATGCAGCCAATGGAAAGAGGCTGGGAAACGAGTCCCAGAGAAATGATATGGCCTGTGTCCAACATTATACAGATAGGAAGATTCTTCTTCCATATTCCATTCTCTTTCCATTAGAGACCTGGCCTATAGTTCAAACAATACAGGAGTTCTTAATCTGGGATCTATAAACTTTTTTTAATTGATAACTCTACTTGGATATAATTACCTTCCTTTGTAATCCTGCATATTTTATTTTATGCATTTAAAAAAAACATTATTCTAAAGGGTCTTTAGGCTTCATCAGACTACCAAGGAAGGGAAAGGAAAAGGAATAAGCATTTATAGAGCCCCTACTATGTACCAGGAACTGTGCTAAGCACTTTTTACGAATATTATCTCATTTGAGCCTCACAACAAGCTTGAAAGGTATGTACTCTTAGCAATCCAATTTTAAGCTGAGGAAACAGTGTAGTGGTTAAGTAAAGTACCCAGGATTACAGAGACAGCAAATTTCTGAATCTAGATTTGAACTCAAATCTTCCTTACTCCAAGCATAGCTTTTTATCCATGGCCCCACCAGCTGCCTCTAAAGGGGCATGAGAGAGAGAGACAGACAGACAGACAGACAGACAGACAGACTTCAGTGGCTTCCTATTGCCTCCAGGAGCAAATACAAACTCCCGTTTATCATTCAAAGCCCTTCCTCACCTAGCCCCCTCCTACTTTCCAGTTTTCTTACACCTTACTCCCCAGAGCATACTTTCCAATCCAATCACACCGGCTTTCTGGCTGTTCCATGGACTAGGTGTTCTGTCTCTTGGTTCCTGACATTATCTGGATATAAAGCCTGGAATGCTCTCGCTCCTCAGCCACAACAAAACCCCAGCTGCTACAGGCAGCCTTCCCCAACCCCGCTTAATTCCAGTGCCTTACCTCTAATTCTTTTTTTCTTATTCATCCTCTATATCGACTGTGTTGTATGTATTTTTTGTGTGCAGCCTTTCCCATTAGATGGTAAACTCTTTGAGAGCAGAGACTGTCTTTGACTTATTTTTGTGTCCCCAGTGCTCAGCACAGTGCCTGGCACATAGTGGGAATTTTAATAAATGTTTAGTGATTGTTTGAAGAGTTACATTATCTCCCTCCCTTTGTTGCCACCATCGTGGATAGTAATCCAACTCCTCAGGAAAAAAAATTATTGACTATTATGCCCCGGGGGGGGGGGAACACAATTACACCTACCATCCACACATTTGGTCATAACTACCATGATTCTACTCTACCATAACTCCCCACCCCCTAACTTTAGCTTTAAATGATTCTCAGTAATGAAATCACCATGACCAATCCTGGAAAGGACATATCAATCAATTGTAGTCAATCGCCCTATGACTCCAATCACCATTGCTTCTGACTCCCCAGTCTACAACACTTTTCCTTACTGCCACCCTCCTCTGTGGGGTATTTTCTCATTAGGATGTAAGGTAAATTGAGGAAAGGAATGCTTTTGCTTACCCAATTTGTAGCCACAACACTGGGTTCACTATCTGACCTTCAGTAAGCACTTAATACATGCCTTTTCATTGATTCATTCATTCAAAAGCAACCTCTGCCCTCAAGGAACTTATATTCTTTTGGAGGATAAAATACTTACACAAAGAAATAAATGCAATATAATTTGAGAATGGAGAGGGCATTAAAAACCCCAGAGAATCAGGAAATATTTTCTCTTGGAAATGGACTATAAGTTGCTGATGTCAGAAGAGAATTCATTCCTCTGCCAGCTGGGTGATCCTTGACTAGTAATTGAATTTTCTGGAGCCTCGGTTTCCCCACTTGTAAAATGAGCACATTACAGTGCTCTAGAAATGTGAATGAATCAGAATTTGGATAAATATTTATTCAGTTTCTGCTCTTCAATTCTCAAAGGATTTGTATTTTGGTTACATGGAGAAAGCAGAAGGTAGAAACCCCATTCACTGATGCAAAACATAATATCCAACTCTAATTTAGTAGGTCAGTTCAAAAGAGTGGCCTGAGGCTCAGTGGTGTTAAGTATCATGGCTGTAGTCCCATAACTAGTGAATCTCAGAAGCAAGATGGAACCATATCTTGATTCCCCAGTCGGGGACTCTAACCACTGTATCACACTACTTCTCCATACAAGTCTAATAAAAACCTTTCAAGGGAAGTAAAAGCCCTTGAAAAGCATCTTATTATTTTGTAGTTTTAATGAAACCTTGTCAGAAAATCTCAGAAATGAAAGACTAGAGCCTCATTCTAATGTCAGTTTTGGAGATCTGAGCCTGGTAGTTATCTTGAAGGAGACCCTGCTTTCCCATGAAGCTCTAGGCCCACCTGCCTGTACTAAATTTTACCTTATTATGAAGAGTGTCGTCAGCAAGCTTTAGGTCAGTACTATGATTTCTAAGTCCCATGTGAATAGTCAGAACATAAATGTCAGTGGTAAGATGTGCTAGTTTGCACAGAATGTCAGAGCTTCAAAGGTCCTTGGAGATCACCTGGTCCAACCCCCTCATTTTAATGATTAGGCTCATTATCACTAACCCTCTACAATGGGAAGCTGACCCTTTACCAGATGACTCAGCCGAGGATGAGAGCTGGCAGGGGAAGCTCTTTTGAATTCTCCTTCTGCATGTACCCCCTGAGACCTCTCTCTCTGCCTCTCTCCCTCCCCCCACGAATTAGAACCAGAATGCTGTTCTCCTCTGATATGGTAGTTTTGGAGAGTTAATAAGAAAAAGGAAGAGTTTGATAGATTGTCAGTGTTTTTTTTTTTAAATAAGAATTAAGGCCTAAAATACCAAAGGGATGAGACTATTAAATTTTTGTGTGCTTTGTCTTCTTGTCCCTCCTCCCTACACATGCTTCTTCCTTGTTTAGCCCATGGCTCCCCTGGTATAATCATAAAATTTACAGCTGGAAGGGACCATAGAGACGGTCTAATTCTACTCATCCATTTTGAAGAGGAGGAAACTGAGACTCAGAGAGCTCAAGTAATGGAGTCAGGAAGTAGAATTCCAAAGTGCTAGATTCAGGTCTCTGGACCATCACTAACTAGCCAAATGATTTGCCAGTGACAGGAAATGAGCTGGTGAGGCAGGTGAGATGCCAGCACAGATCTCCTGACTCTTCCTTCAATTCAATAAGCATTTATTAAATGTCTGCCCTTTGCCAGATGCTGTACAACAATTCTTGTCCTCACAGAGCTTACATAATTCCTGAAGGGGGAACAGCATTTACAAAGGTAGTTAAAGCAAAATAAATACAAGGCAAATACGTAGGGTACAACTTCCAACAACTGATGCCATCTGTGTAGGTAGCACTTGAGCTGAGACTGGAGTGTAACTAAGAATTCTGAGAGGTTGAAGTGAGGAAGGAAAGAATTCCAGGCTACCCCATCTAGCTACCCAAGTAAAAGTCGATGCAAACTTTAAAATTCAATGATCTTATTATTCACTCCAACAAATGTTTATTAAGTACCTCTGTGACAGAGTGTTGTGCTGGAGATGGGAGATGAAGATGAATGTTAGATCAGCTGCTTCTGCTGGACTCTTTTGAGAGAATATGATTTTAGAATCCTTAAAAGCTAGATAAATTTAAGCTGTTTCTACCATGGGAGTTTAGAATCTGGCAAAGGTATAAGATATAAGCACAAATAAATTATAATATGCAAAATTACTTAACTAGAGACACCAGAAAGGGGCAAAAGCAAGTATTATTTGCGGTTTCGTGATCGACTGATTTGGGGAAGATTTCATGAAGGAGGCATTTTTGTGAGTGGGCAGGAATTCAACTAGTGAAGAATGAGAAAGGACATTATACACAAAAGGATAAGAGTGTGAGCAAAGATACAGAGGTGAAAATGTATGCAGGGTGCATATGGCCAGCGGAGTAGTGACTGGTCTATTTTTTGCTGCAGCAAAGAATTCATGGCAGGGAGTAGTAGAAGATAAGTTTGGAATCTACGCCGGTGTCAGTTCATGAAGGACTTTGAGTGCCAGAAAGAGGTATTTGAACTTTTCTTGGGAGGCAATGGGGAGCCACTTAAGATTTTTGAGCACAGGAGTGATATAGCTAGATATATGTGCATGAACATTATCCTGGTCATAACGTAAAGGATGGATTGGAAGGGGGAAGGGGGATCTCGGGCCAGATATTTAGTTGGCAGAGCAGGGACTGAAATGAAGACATCTAATTCCTGGTCTAGTGTTTGTTTGGTGCCATAATAAATCATTGAAGGAAAGCAAAACAAAACAACAAAACCCCATCAATTTCAAATTCCATGAGATAATCTTGATTTTAATTTCAAAAAAAGCCCTAATGTTTATTGTACTCATGAAGCATACCCCCTCTTCAGATTTAAATGGAAAAAATAAACTGCAGTTGATAGGACTGTGCATTACAAATGGGAGGTACTTTTGAGTGAGTGAATAAATGAATGAATGAATGAGTTAATGAATGAATGATTTCCTGGAATATCTGGTAATTCTGGTTATAATAATTGACATTTACATTGTATAGCACTTGCAAAATAATTTACATACATTTGAGCCTGACAATAATCTTGATAGACTATTCCTATAGGTATTATGATCCCCATTTTACAGATGAGGAAACTGAGATTAGAGATGCTAAATGCTCATCATCAAAATGTCATAATGAAGATTTGAACTCTGGTCTTCTTGGCTCCAAGTCCACAATTCCTGTATAAGTTTCTCCAGTGTGCTAAGGTCATTTTTGCAGGTTGAGAGGAAGGGGAAAGAGTGAATTCACTATTACTCTGTTCCTGCATTACAGTAATGACATTAATTGTCTACTGGTATCAGATTTGACCAGCCCATGCAGTATAACCCCAAAGAAACACAATGTTCTCATGAATAATCCAGCCCAAATCTTTAGAGACTTTTTTTTTGCAGTGCTATTGACTAAGAAAGATGTTCAATCTGCAGGTATGATATCTGCCCTGTCAATGTGACTATTTGAAGGAAAATCTAAAAGTCACAGAATAAAGTTTTTCCTTTGCTCTTAATGATAATTAATAATAATAGCTGATTTCTCTATCATATATCAGTGTCTATGAGGCATTTGGCAATCATTACCTCATTTGTGATTTACCACAACCCAGTGAGGCAGGTGTTGTATCCCCATTTTGGATAGCTTAGGATGGAACCTGTGAACCCATTGCTATACGGAATTCCCAATGAGGAAGCTCCACCTACCAGTGTGGACTGACTCCTTTTCTGCAATTTCTAGTCTGCCTTGGCCATTGGGTGGTTTTAATTTGCCTAACATCACATAATCAGTGAATGTCAGAGGCAAGATTCGAAACCATATCTTCTTGGCTACAAGGCTAGCTCTTTATCCACTATGTCAAACTCCCCCTCATTCCCATTTTATGGAGGAGGAAACTGAGGCTCAGAAAGGTTACGTGACTTCTCCCCAGGTCACAAGGCTAGTAAACCAAGATTCCAACCCAATTGCTTCCAGATTGCATGACTAGTGGTCTTTCTATTATACATGCCACATTGCCTCTCAATGACTGTTCTCCTTCCCTACATGTATTTTCATGTATTATTAGCCTGGGGAGATGGGTGAGAAGCAGGTTTTATACAGGGTACTGAGCTTGCTAGACAACTCATAACTAGTCATTCCCAGTTGGAGGTTAAAAATAGTGCCTTGTATAAAGATTTCTATTCATAGTGTTACTTCTAAGGGGTTTACAATCACAAGACTGTATTATTTTTATAATGTGGTATATAATCCTTCCTTTAAATGGAAGAGGGTTTATTGGGCTAAGAATGGGCGTGATTCAGAGGCAGGGTGGCTTTGAAAGTCACAGAAATAAGTGACCCCCTCCCCCAGCTTCTTCACCCCTTCCTCCTTGGGTCTCCTCCCTCTCCTCTCCTTCTCTGAATAGAATGGATGATGGGGTGTTATAATCTCTATAACAATATGTAATTATAATAATCATTCTGCAGTCACATGACTGCTTTTCTTCCCAAAGCTCAAGGCAATGGTAGCAAAAAATTATGAATGCTAAGAACCCTTTAGTTAATCTGTAAAGTATGCAAAAAGGTGCATTCATCATTGGGAAAAAGAAGAATAATCAACAAATCAGGCAGAAGTATTGGGAACAATTTGTTGTTCTCAGTAGTAATAACTGGGTGGTCATCATACCTATAGAGAAGTGACCAGTAGAGAAAGCTGAGAAAATATTTAGGCTGCATTTATACATAGCCAAGAGAACTGTCTGGAAGTTAAGAATTATGAATTCTTAATTATTTTACTTCGTGCTGACCAAAAAAAAGTATAGTTAATTCAGTCTTTTGATTTTTGCTGAATTCAGTTCCATCAGGTTAAATATAAATAAAATGGCAAAAAAATATTATGTGAATAAAACAGCAAAAAAGGGTGGTTCATAATCCTCTCAATTCTAAATTACTGGAGTACTGGGTTCAATGCAGGGTGATTGAATGAGAAATATGCCACATTTGACTCAAGCCCCCATCCATCTCATCTCGGAATCTTTAATTCTGCTTTCACCACATACTGCTTGTACCACCTTGGGCAGGTCATTTCACCTAACAAGGTCCATCACTCTCCTTCTCTAGATAACTCGCCATTGCCCTTCCTAAATCATAGTGCTAGGCACTGAACACAACTAGCTGACAAGGGCAAAAAGTTCCATCTTATAGGAGAAGATCCTAAAGACCACATGTGGTTACAATAATTATAGTAATGAAAGTATCCTGGATAATTGCATTCCAGAAAATAATTGGACAGAGCCATTGCCCCCTCAGGTCTAATCAAGATTAGGTTTTTCCAAAGATGTAATGCATTTAGTATTTCATTAGATGTGTCCAGCTGGGTGTTACTGCCCTGGGACAGAGGAGGAAACAAAGTGTCTGTGGCGCCAGGAAAGAGATTTTAAGAGCTTTCTAAGTCTCTTCTCTGCCTTCTTCTCAAGGAATTTACACAGAAGTCTTTGCATTTAGAGTCTGCTGCAAGATGCTTATTCATTATCAAGCTATTTGTCAAAGACTGTGCCCATTTTGAAACTCTGAACTGAAGTAACTCCTACACTCCCTATAAAAAGAATGAGCTGCACCCCGCCCTCCAAATAGTGGGTTTTTCCTAGATGGAGGTCATCAGACAGAATCTGAATGATGACTTGTAGGTATATCTTATTAGGAATTCCTTTTTGAATAGGGGTTGGACTATATGCATGCTGAAGTTTTGGGGTTTTTTTTCTAATTCTAGAATTGTGAGCTTTTTTTTGTGGAGAGGTTTCCTCCATTCAAGTTGTATCCTGATGCCTGATTTCTTGAAGGCTGTGCCCAAGGAAACCAAGGTCTCATAGGCTCTATCAAGCTGAAAAGATGTCTAGTAGAGGTCCCACAACCCACTATGCCCATCTCCTGAGGACGTGTCTAGCTAATACATGGAAACTTCTCTTGGGATTGCCTGCAGGATTGCAGAGTGATGGATTTTTTGACTGTGGCAACTCCCCCAGACTATCTCCTAAGTCACAACGGGGTTGCAATTTGCATCCTTGGTTAAAGGACTGCATAGCAATTTAGGGATCCTTAAAGAATTAGAGTGTGAAGTTTGAGTTGCTGTAGCAACTGGGGCTTCAAGGAATTGTGTATTTCCTTCTGTCATCACCTTCCCACAGTTTGTAAGAAGTAACAAAACATTAGCTAGTACAGAGGTATGGCAGCTAGAGTGCAGTTATCTACTGATTCAAATATATGTCACGAATCTATAGAAAAGAGGCCTGCCCACTGGGGGCCTGGACGTTAAAGCATGTGCAGATTGGCCCTTCCTGCTTGGTTCTACAGGGCATACTCAGTATTCTCTGCTGGCTGCCAATCCCAGGCACTGAACTTTGGAGAGCCAGTTTCCAGCTATGACCAACTGAGGGGCCATGAAGCTAGGCGATGCTTGAAAGTCTTCTGATTGACTGAGGAGCCAAAATCCACTTAGTAAGGGCTAATCTGGATCGAAGTATGCATGCAAAGGGTTCCATTGTAGAATATCTCATTCTCTGACAGGTTTGACTGAGGAAGAGGGTCCCAGGTAGGGAGGGGACAGGCATCTCCCATATGGCCACTTGAGTCACTGAACTCATAGTTCTTTGTTTTTTTGTGTTTGTTTTTGTCTCTTTTGTGTCCATTCTTTGTTGTTCAGAGCTGAATGAGTACCTGGAAATTGAATTTCCCAGGTTACAGTCTCAGAAGAGCCATGAAAATTCCCCTCCACCAACGAGAGAAAACAGGGCCTTAGGGCTAGTAATAGCAATAATTGATTAGTAGGGTGTCTCCTTCTAAGGACTCAAGTGCAAACTAGGGGTTGGGATAATTAACCCAAAGGGAGTGCAAGCCATATATGGGGCATCTATTGTGCTCCGAGGCCTGGGCTTGGTGCTAGAAGCCTCAGGATGGTCGCTGCCCTCAAGAAGCTCAGAATCTAGTAGAATGAAACATTGCCTACACAAACAACTATGATTCACAATGGAACCTTCCAGGTGCATGCACATGAGGATGATGTGTGAATTTAGGATACTAGACAGAGGTCTCACTTTGGGGACATGCATTTATTAAGCAGATCACCCGCTCTCTCCGCTTCTTTGGTCTCATAAAACTAAAAGATGGATCCTAACCAAGTCATTGGCCTGAAAGCCAAAAAGTGGGGCCAAGAGTGTGAGGACATTCAACGTAGGCTATTGACCAGCAACAGTAGGGCCTGGATATCCAGCTGCTAGTCACCACTTGCCAGGATCCTCAAGCTGGACATTTGTAAATCCTGGCGTTTCTTTTGTTTTGGTGTAAAAAGGGGAAGACAGTTTTCAAAGGGCTGGGGTAAGAGGAGAAGCTGTAGCTTTCCTTGTGTGGGCCTGAGACAGTGTCTTCACTTTTCGGAACCCCACTATCTTCATCTAGAAAATGGCCTAGATGGCTTCTGAGGTCTCTTCCAGGGCTAGATTCGTGTTCCCACATTCCTCTGGTAGAACCGGTTGAAACTGGAGGAAAAGGGGAGGAGAGAGTCACGTGCCGGATCTCCATGTTATCATCATTATCAAAGGCCATGAAAGCCAACTACATTCTCAGGCACCACTCTAGCCCTAAATAAAAATTAATTTCCCAAGATGAATGTGAACAAAGATGTTTGTGCTCAAGGCAAGAGAGTCTTGGGCCTGGAGTCAGGAAGACCTGAGTACAATTTTGGCCTGAGATATTTCCTAGCAACTCACTTCACCTCTGTCTGCCTCAGTTTCCTCTTCTGTAAAATGAGATAATAATAGCGCCTGTCTCACAGGGTTGGTCTTGAAAATTGGATGAGATCATGTTTATAAAGTGCTTTGCACAGAGCTTGGCATACAACAGGTATTTATTAATTTCCTCTCCCTTCATGATACTCAGGTATTCAGCACTTTCCCTTGCCTAGAGCCTGTACCTTCAGATTAATTTTACCATAGACTTTGCCACTGTACCCTAACAAGCACAGAATCCTTTTTCTGATTCTCAACTAAAAGCTTCTATACATGTGGCATCCTCCGTTAGCATGGGAGCTCCTGGGGAGCTCCTTGATTTTCTGTTTGCACTTACATATTTCCATTGGGTTGGAAGCAATTACCATATTCTATGTAATTATAACTTGGAAGGGCAGAATTTGTACATGTGACCACTCCTTATTTGCACTAATCGGGACCTAGCTGTCCCCTCCCACCAGCATTTAGAATGCTGCTTTGCACAGAGTAAGTGCTTGATAAAGATTTTCCCATTCATTCAGCACCCCATATGTCTTATACTAAAAAGGAACCTGATAAATGATTTCACATTCAGGTACTAAATACTGACAAAAGTTTAACTCACAATCTTGGATGGGGGAGGGTCAGAGAATTCATTGGAATGATCCTTGAATCTATAGTGGCACCAAGCATTGTCAGAACTGTCACCAGCAAAATGTGGAACAGAGCTTGGATTTGTTCTATTGGTCAGCAATAGGTAGAAGTCACAAAGAGGTAAATGTATCCTGGATACCAGAAAATGATGTAGTAAGGATTAAAACTGTCCAAAAATACAATAGCTGCCTGGAGAGGGGGTGGGCTCCTCATACATGGATGGCCATGTATTAGGTATGTTACAGTGGGGTTCCTTTAATGTGGGGGCTGGGGAGTCTCTGCCTTTTTGTATGTTGTAGATCTCTTTGGATCTTTTTCTCAGAAAAATGTTTTTTAAATATAGTAAATAAAATATATAGAACTATGAAAGTTATTAGAAAATATAACTTTTCCTCTTCCAAGTTCACAAACCTGAAATTCATCCAACACTCCTTTAAGGGTCTATAGAACTAAGTCAAGAATTCCTGCTTTAGAAGGTGGGTTAGAGTGAAAGACTTCTTCCAATTCTCAAATTCTCTGATTATGGAATCACATGGGGAATGTGAAAAGGGGTATTTATGAATTTAAAAAAAATGGTTTCTGCTGTATTAGGCCAAAGGAATTAACTTTAATTTTATCATTTCAGCCTGTGTAGCAGGTTATGGGGGGGGGTGGTGTTTGGGTCAAGGAAACTTTTGAATGCTCTCAAATCAAACTACTCCACTTCTACGTAAGACGAGTCCTGGTTCTAAAGCTTAACCATCCAAACCAACAAGATTTTGTCCCATAAATCCAGTCAGAAACACCTGGTCTCAGTTTGAAACTAGGATTTATCAGTATATCAAAGACCTGGGATTTCATTAGCAGGTCCCAAGAGTCTATCTACAATTTATAATCTTAAGAGTTTCCTGAAGTTTGGAGGATTTTAATGACCTGCTCATATTCACGTAAGAGGCAGAATTTGAGCCTAGGTCTTCAAGAGTCCAAACCCATCCCTCTAACTCTTGTACCACACTACCTTCAGCACTCTGTCATCTCCTCTAGAGACTATAATAGAGTGCTAACCAATGTGAGAATTCCACATTTTTCACAGTCTTAGCACCACATTGTCTTCTCAAACTGAAACACAAGTAAACCATTTCAGAGAATGTTCATATTAATCACATCTCCAAAAAAAAATAATCCTTTATTCCAGGGTATTCAGTGGTATTCAAAGAGATTTTAAGAGATCTAAAACTAGGCAAATGTCATGTAGACTCAAGCACTCCTTTGATGTATTTTTTTAAACACAAAAAGGAAACTCTTCTGTCTTTAATTATTATCACTTCTTCTGGGTGTCTCATAGCTGTTCTCTGCAGGGTGTCTAACAGAAGCTATTGCCCAAGGCTTCTGAGTTCATCTTATTTCGATGTGTAGGAAACATTTTGTTTAGAGTGTTTATCTCTAGCATAACTGTCATGTTCATTCTGCTAAAGGTCCACATAGTCAGAATCATATTCAAACAGGAAGGAAATTGGGGGATCAGCTGGTCCAACTGTTTTGTTTTCAAAGGAGAAAACAGGATAGAGGAGGTAAAAATATGTGGCTTGATGTTAGTAGGTGATCCCTGATCAGAAGTCAGTTCTCTTTGTTATTTCTGTATCCCCAGAGCCTGGCACAGTAACTGGCACACAGTAGACACTTAATATTAGACACATAGCAAGCACTGATTGGTTGATTGATTAATCTCTGGACTCCTAGTCCAATTCTATTTGGCTTCCACCAAGAGTGGTTGAGAGCAGACACTTGCACATAAAGTAGCAAGTGATTTAATTAACTCACTGATTAAGAGTGATTGTCAAAGAATCTTTCTTTTTCATTAGAAACTCAGATCACTTGGGATGGAGCTGTGACTGACTGAGTAAACAAAGGTTCTTAGATATTGGTTGAAAAGCCAATCACAATTTTGACATATTTTACTGATCGTTCAGCAATTCCATATATGACGAGGATGTTTCCAGAAAGCAAAAGAAAACCACCCCTTTTCTACTTCCACATTTATTTTTTTAAGCCTTTCATTTTTATTACATTGGGACTTTGGTTGCCAAGGAGACAGTTATCAGCAGAAGCAAACTGTTGTTGAATAATTAAATCACTGCATCCAGAAACTCTTCCAGGCAGGGTCAGCATCTTCCTAGGGCCTTTGCCTGGTGTTTCATGTTGACCCATGGTTCAATACCAACTCCACTGAGACGAGGCAGATGGAAAAGGAGAGAGAGACCCATCCCTCCCTCAGTGTCCATGTTTGTGGAGAATGGCTCAACCATAGGAAGCAGGTATCATAGA
The DNA here is from genome assembly GCF_028583685.1 of Petaurus breviceps papuanus. NCBI lineage: Eukaryota > Metazoa > Chordata > Mammalia > Diprotodontia > Petauridae > Petaurus > Petaurus breviceps. Next base: position 41,369,839 of record NW_027185761.1, on the reverse strand, counting down.
CCAACACCTTTATAGATTGCAATTACTGTCCAGGACCAAAAAGTGTTCAAACCCTACACTCCCTGGGTCAGATCACATCTGGGGCATTGTGTTCAATTCTGAGCGTGACACTTTAGGAAGGAAATTGGTAAACTGTTTATGTATCCAATGGAGGGAGATAATGATGGTCAAGGGCTATGCAAAGATTAATTGAAATTACTGGAGATTTTCAGTCTAAGGGAAATGATTATTTGAGACATAAATGTTAACTGTCTTTATTTTGCATTCACTTACATGTGTAGATATCATTACCCTTATTGGAATCTAATAAGACATCTGAAACAGGGTAGCCATTGGAATCTTTGGCACTCTTGATCACTTTCTTCTCCTTGATAATCTTTTCTTTCTATGTTTTTATATCACTCCTCTTTTCTAATTCTCTTCCTATCTGTCCAACTGCTTCTTCTCAATCTCCTTTGTGGGATCTTCATCTTGGTTCCCCTAAAAGCTCTGTCCTGAACCCTCCTCCTTTCTCCCTCTACAATATTTCAATCAGTGATCTCACAGATTCCCATGGTTCAGAGGTCATCTCTGTGTTGGTGATTCTCAGGTCAACTTAATCTAACCTATCTCTCCTGATGTCCAGTTTCACTTCTCCAACTGTCTGTTAGATAATATCTCATAGATGTCTGAAATTCATGGCGCCCCAAATTGAAGTCATTGTCTTTTCCCCAAAATCTTCCCATCCTCCTACCTTCTCTACTTCTCTCAAGGGCCTTACCATCATCCCAGTCACACAGGTTTCCAAGCAGCTGGTCATCCTTGACTCCTCATTCTTACTTCTTTCATCTAATCTGTTGCCAAGTTCTGTCATTTTCACTTACATAATATCTCTTCTATGCATCCCTTTTTTCTTGTCTGAAATTGCCACCACCCTGGTCCAGACCCTCATCACCTCACCCATAGACAACTGCAAGTCTGTTGGTTAATTTCCCTGCTTCAAATCTATCCTCATTGCAGCCCATTCTCCACTCAGCTGTCTGACTGAGTTTCCTAAAACTCAAGGCCAGCCATATCACTCTCACTTCCCTCTATCCCCATCAATAAGCTCTAGGGGCTTCTGATTACCTCCAAGATCAAATCCAAAATGCTGTGTTTGGTTAAGCTCTCCCCCCATAACCTTCCTACCTCCCTTTCCAGGCTTCTTACACCATATTCTCCTTTACACTCCTGCATGCACTCTGTGCATTCTGTCTCTTCTATTCTGGGCATTTTCACTGGTTGTCCTCTCTCTCTCTCTCTCTCTCTCTCTCTCTCTCTCTCTCTCTCTCTCTCCCTCTGTCTGTCTGATATTGAAATGGATTTATTTATTATTGAAAAAGACTTATTTTACTTGGCCCCAAATAATGGAACTACAAGCAAGTCGAAACAAGCCAAACTTCAGCTCACATCAGGAAAATAATATCTCAACAGTTTTTATTTAGTCATTTTTCAGTAGTGTCAAACTCTTTGTGATATTTTTTGGGGATTTTCTTGGCAAAGATGCTGGCATGTTTTCCATCTCTAACTTATTTTACAGATGAAGAAACTAAGGCAAACGGAGTTAAGTGACTTGCCCAGGGTCTCAAAGCTAGGAAGTATCTGAGATCAGATTTGAACTCAGGTCTTCCTGATTCCAGGCCCAGAAGTCTATACACTACACCACCTACCTGACCTATCTTAACAATTAGATCTGTCCAAAAAGTAGCACAGGCTGGCTTGGGAGTTAGTAAGTTGAACAACCACTTGTTGAGTGTTCCTGTTCACATTTCATTTGGACTTGGCTTTATGGATAAGTTTCAGAAATTACATAGGGGGAAAAACTATATTTTTATTTTCACTAATCGCTAACTGAAAAATTTGCATTTCTTTTAATTATGTAGTCTAAATGTTTATGCATTATTCTATATATACTATATGTATGTATATATGTATTTATACATTAGTCTATATGTTTATACATTATTCTGAGAAGGGTTCTATAGGTTTCACTAGACTGCCAAAGAGGTCCATGACACACACACACAAACACAAAGATTTCAAACTCCTTGACTAAATGGTCTCTGAGATATCTTCCAACTTGGAGATCCTATTTCTTCCCTTTCATTGTGTAACACAGACCCCATTTGATTTCAAAACCATTGCTACCTTTGGTTAATCATGGAATGTTTTGGCTAATAGAAGTAGAGACAAGACCTGTGATTTCATTGATATAGAGAACTCCCAAATAAGGAAATTCACTTTACCATGCAGATCAGCATTTTTTCTACAATTAATAGTTTAAGATAGTTGTCAAGGGGCACTGATAGGTTAAATGGTTTCAGTTACATTGGCTTTACTTGTCAAAGGTAAGATATGAACCCAGATCTTTCTGATTCCAAGTTCAAATTTCCACCATTATGACATGTTTCCTCTTTGACTAATAGAATATGCAGATATGGCTTAAGTCCTCAACAAACGAATTTTTAACAACATAGAAAGATATGAAGCATAAGTTAAGAGAAAAACTCATAACTTGAACAAAACAGAAAAGTAAATAACGACAACAACAAAAGATCAAGCAATAGAATCATTCTCAGTCATGTCTTCCTGCTCTCCCTCCCATATATGAAAGAATACTATCTTCTAAAGATTCCCACTCTGGTGGGAAGTGAGAAACCCCCAAGAAAACTCATACTCTGAAATAGAAAATCACTGCCCTACAGCTGGAACATCTGTCTGAGTTTTATCTCCTGGAAGCTGGCTGTTCATTATTGCTTTTTCCTTCCTCCCATTGTTGTTCTCTTGGTGTGGTCCCAGAGATCTTCTTGCCAGCATCATGTCTGCACATCTTGTTGTTGCTCCTCTGACCTATCTAATGAAAATGTCTTCTGCTCTTTTTAGTTGCTTCTTCCTCAGGGGAGTGTTATGTTTCTTTTGTGAGACTGCCCCCAGTTCAGCACGGTTCAGGGCTAATCAATCATCGCATTTTCAGCTCTTTTCTTAACCTTGCCAACATCATACCTATTAAACTCACAAAAAATGAGACACTTGGATATTGCTTAGTAAACTTCCCCACCCCCATAATCACTCCTACATAAGACAGGATATACAAATTCCTCCTGTCTCTGTCCTAAACCTCACAATTTGTGCCATCCACTGTCCCTTAGGACCATTCCTTTTGTTGAATCTTTCTGAGGCTGGGGATAAACATACACATTCTTCCATTTTCCTTCCTTCCTTCCTTCCTTCCTTCCTTCCTTCCTTCCTTCCTTCCTTCCTTTCTTCCTCCCCCCCTCTCTCTCTCTCTCTCTCTCTCTCTCTCTCTCTCTCTCTCTCTCTCTCTCTCTCTCTTTCTCTCTGTGTCTCTCTCTTTCTTTCCTTCTTTCCTTTCTTTTTGTCTTTTCAACTCTTAGGTCATGCAGATTGAATATAAGCTTCAGTCAACCTCAAGGAAACTGTAGAGGGGTGGAGAACAGAACTGGTGACCTTTGCCATGCCTTCATTCCTATAAGCACTACAAAAAGTATTCATCCCTTTATGACATTTGCATCAGCTCTCAGACTGAATGATTGGCAAATGCAGACCAGGAAGGCACTAAACCAAGCAATCAGATGAAAAGGGCTTTTTCTGAGCTAACGTGTTTTTAATATAATTTGAAGTCTTAAGAATATCTTGCTCAGACAACACATATTCAAACAAAATTCAATTTACAAAATGTTTACTGAGTGCCCGCTATGGTCTTAGCAAGGACGAAGATGAACTCTAAAGCCAAATGTAAATGATATTTGGATTATCCCTTCCTCTGGTCCCTTCCATTAGCATAGATAATATTGTTAAACTGTATTATTTTACCATACTGGATTTCTCCAAGAGATTAATGTTTCCTGAAATCAGAAAACATTAGAAAGAGCAGGAGGTAGGCAAAACTCTAAACCACTCCCACTCCCCAAATAAATGTGTATGTGTGTTGTTTCCTTTGGAGCCATATTCAGGGAGCCTTGTCTTTCTTATTAGTGAAATGTCGGAAGACTTAGCCATTTTACTCCCTACCAAGCAGTTTCTTTCTTTCTTTTTAAATTCTGGCACATTTTGTTAATATCTTTTGTTTTTTTTTTCATCACCACTTCCAAATATACCCGTCCCTTTTCTCCTACCCATAAAGCCATTCCTTGCAACAAAAAACAAAAAAGAAAAAAAGTTCAGCAAAACTAATTAACATATCAAATGAGTTCTGTATATGCATTGTTCCACATCTAGAGTCTTCCACCTTCCTTGTGAAAGGAGAGGTTCATTTTCTTACCTTTTCTTTGATGCCAACCTTGGTCATTGTAATTAAATTGTATTCCACCAGCAGTTTCTAAAAAATGATTTTTGAGACTGAGCAAACAACATGCATGTCGTTTATTTTCTGTATGCTTTTGCATATTTACAACACTTAATAGTGCGATGATATTTTAACTGTACCCAGAAAGGTTCTTTCATATATATATATATACACATACATATATATATATACATACACATATATATACATATATAATCATATACAAAATGCTGAAAAAGTAGTTTGTAATATCACAGAATCATTAAATTTCAAAGTTGAAAGGACCTTCACTGACCATCTAGTTATCCAACCCATACCTAAAAAAGGAATCTCTCTCTGACATACCTGACAGGTGGTTTTCATGAGAAAACCCCCAGTTACGGGAAACCAGCTATCTCCTGAGAAAGCCTATTCCACTATGGAATAGTTTTAATTATTAGAAAGCACTTTCTGACATTAAGCCTTAGTTTGTCTTTCTCCAACTTCAACCCATTACTCTTCTTCCCTTGGGTGTCAAACAGTCCAAGTCTAATTCCTTTTCTAGGTGATAGCCTCTATCATTGGTTGCCATGTCCTCAGCCTTCTCTTTTCCTAGCTAAATATTGCCAGATTCTTCATCTGATCATCATATACCATGAATTAGAATCACATTCATCATTATGATTGCTCTCCTATGGATGGTATCCATTTATCAATGTCCTTCTTAAATTATAATGCCCAGAACAGGGTACAACAGTCCAGAAGGGGTCTGATCAGGGAAGAAGAGAGTTAGACCATGACCTTGCCATTCCTGGACCCTGTGCCTCCCTTAGGACAACTCAAGTTCATATTAGTTTTTTATCATCTTTCCAAAAATGATGATGATGACAGCTGACATTTAAATAGCACTTTAGGGTTTGAAAAGCATTTTATATACATTATCTCATTTGATTTGTGAGCCATGACCTGGAGGTAAAGTAATTAACTCAAGAATCCTAAATTCCAGGGGCTTAAAGGTCACAAATCTGAAGCCTGAAGGAATCTCAGAGGGCTTTTCTCAATCCTCTTTACAAATAAAGAAAATAAGGACCAGAGTGTTTGAGAGAACTAAGTCTGTCTAGGTAGTAAAAAGCAGAGGTGTTATTCAGTCAGTTAATAAAGGTTTATTAAATGCTTACTATGTGATTGGCACTGTGCTAAGCTCTGGGGATACAAAAAGATGCAAAAGACAATCCTTGCCCTCAAGAAGCTCACAATCTTATGGAGGAAACAACAAGCAAACAAATATGTACAAACAAGACATACAAGATAAACAGGAAATAATTAAAAGAAGGAAGGTACTGGAATTGAGAGATTGGGTACTTGTAAAGATGGGATTTTGGTTGGGACTTGAAAGAAGCTAGAGAAGCCAAGAAATGGCAATAAGGAGGGATAACATTCAGGAGATGGGGGACAGCCAGAGAAAAGTCCAGAACTAGATGTTATCTGAACCTAACTCTGATTCTAGAGTAGGGGCTCCTGACCTGAAGGTGTGAAGTTGCCTTTAAAAATATTTTGACAATGGTAATATTGGATCTTTTTGTAATTCTGTATATATTTTATTTCATGCATTTAAAAGTTATTATTTGAAGGGATCAAGAGTGTGCTGGAGCACAAGTGAGCTCTTATGGCTTATGAAACCATTGTTAAATTTTTAGAAGGAACATTTACACCTTGGAAATCAGCAAATGCAACAAATTAGGGCTTGATTTATTGTTCTGCTGATTGTCCAGGTTTAAGAAAATAGTGGAAAAAATGATCATAATTTATGTTAAGCTTAACAGTGTGTCTTTTCCCACCCATTACAATTCCCCACCCCTGGTCTGAGATCTGGTTGTTAAATACTTTCTAGTATAGTAATACTTGATTACTTGATAGTAATACTTGCTCCTGGAAGGGATATGTAAGCTTCACCAGACTGCCAAAGATGTCCAAGACATGAAAATGGTCGGGAAGTCTTACTTTTAGAGGCAGTGACCTTTCTACCTTACCTCTATCCTTTCTGATGTGTATCTTTTACTATATGGATCGCCTTGCTCAGAACCAATGAAAGGAGATGGGTTTAGTTTGCTGTTAATTTCCATGAGCAACACTACTTGTTTTCACCAATAAATCATACCATTTTCTCAATTCCTAACTGAAACCTCCTTTAAATGAACAAGGTCAATCAGATCTAAGAGAGTACAAACCCTCTGCTTTGGCTAAATGAATTCCCATGGTGTTGTGTTGGTCGTTAATCCTAGTGGCACTTCTGGAGAGGGTCCAAGTGTTGATCACCATCTATAACAAGTTAACATGTTGCAATTCTGCCTTTTTAGGAGTCTGATTACATCTCACTGAGCTCACTGAAGTAAGTAAATGCAGTTCTGAAGAGAGCAAGAGAGCCTTGAGGACCATTTCAGGGTCTAGTAGATACGCAGTAGGTAAACTAGGGAATGAGTTTTTAATGAGATCCAATGGGGTTCCTTGCTCTGGCCCTGGCCATGGAGAAGAACAGTACTGAGGGAGTATGGAAGAATCAGTATATTCATTAATAAAGAATTACCAGAATTGTGTGGGGTCCATATTCATGGGGAGACATGATCCTGCTGTGAATCAGGATTTTGTAAAGAATGTTGCAGCCATGATGGTCTGCTGTCAATGTTGAGTTTAAGGTCTAGCCTGGTGATGGTCAGAAATTCATGGGGTTGCATGGAGATTATATAATGCCTCTACATTTTGATGGAGGACAAAGGAGGAAGAGACAATAGGTAGGTTACAACTCTAAGATATAGAGAAATAGAGAATCAACCATCATTAAATTAGCATAAGGACCCTAACGTTAAATGTAGCACTGGAGGCCTCCTAGTCCAACCCCTCCCCTCACAGCTTACAATGAGAGAAAAACTCCAGAGAGAAACCCCAGAGAGAAAAAGGGACTTGCCCAAGGTCACACATGTAGCAAGTGTTGGAGGTAGGATTTGAACCCAGATCCTCTGACTCCTTAGCCAGTGTTCCTTCTTTTGTGCATGCTGATCTTAGGTGAGATAAAGATTTGACTTGGTAAAGCTAATATATTCATGGACCTGAAGTCAGGAAATTTCTGTTCCAAATCCCAACCTCAGGCCCTTATTATCAGATTATGTAATCTCAGCTTCCTCATTTATAAAATGAGGATAATAAAAAAATTTGTTATTTCATTCAAATAAGCATAGAATTTGAGAGTAGGGAGACTCTTGCAGCCATCTAGTCTACAAACCATACTCCAAACAAAACTCCACTATAGCCTGAGTTCAACATCTAGCTGTATATTATACTATCTTGAGGTCAAATTCTAGCTGTATTTTATGCTCTCTAGACCTCATTTTCCTCACATATAAAATGAAGAGTTGGTCTAGAAAACCACTGAGGTCACTTCCAAATCTGCATCTGTATAATTCTATGATCTGAGGATTATTTCATTTTTGCTATTGTGTCCCAGCACCTAACACAGTGCCTGGCCCATAGCAGGCATTTAGTAAATATTGATTGATTAATTGACTGTCACAATGAGTTAGTGACTAGCCAATGAATCCAGCCCTTTTGAGCCAATGCAGAGTTCTACACTGATTTGATCTCCTTGAATACTTCAGAGCATGCACAGACATTCTGGTCTGTTAGACACATGATAAAGAAGAGCCTCTTGAATTTTTAAGGAACCAGAAGCAGGGTCCGTCCCAAAAGGTCTAAGTGTCTTTGGTGAAGATTTTTTCCTGACTTTGTAAGATTGGGGAATAGCCATGAGTTTGCTAAGGGCTTCTGGGAAGGGAGAGTCCAAGGATCCTCTCTCACCTAGAGATGCCATATAGCTGACAGCACATGGTCCAGCTGCTGCTTCTGATGCTATCATGATAATTCTTCCTACTTTTAGGTAAAATAGCTATGACCCTGTGAACGGTCAGGGGAGCAAGCCATCAGGAAGTCTGGGAATAGAGTTCATGCTAGTCTTAGAAGTCAACCAATCTAGTATCAATGCCCTCAAAGAATAAGGAGCAGATTTCAGGAGCCAATCCAGAGAGAGCTGAGATGCAGACTCATCTGGTGCCTATATTACTTTTAGAGACTGACTTGATGAGACCAATGCTATTTAGATACCATGTGTAAACATGTATTTTTATTCATCATAGTCATATAATCTCCTGTCACAAAGTATAGCCCTTTCTCTACAAGACAAATGCATGTATCATCCCAGAAACAATTTCATAAAGCGCTGTATTAGCCAGGAATGGAAAAATTCTGATTTAATTTCATTAACATGCAAGAAGGAAAACTAGACCCAGGAGCCACTGTTACAAAGTAATCAGAATTATAGTCTATAAAAGTGAGCCTTCCTGCCTGGGTTTCTAGAGAACTCCATTCATTCAGTCTTTGAGAACTTCTGAGAGCTAAAAATGTCAGCATCTATAAGTAGTCATGTAATTAAGTAGCCTGAGCCGATGAGTATGTCATCTCAATGGGTGGTTTGCTTTGAAGCCCCATATGAGTCTCTAATTAAGGGCATATTAGGAGGATACTTCCATAAATTTCAGAACTGGATTTAATTTCCTTGTTTGACAACTGCCAAGGAAGAGAGTGGATGGCAAATACATGAAATATTATAAAATAAAGCTAATGCACTCTCAATTTCTTCAGTGAAGTATTTAACTATCCTGGCTATGGAACAAGAATGATAAATTTGAAAGTACTCTGAGACTTGCCTGCTTTAATTCACATTTGTAAAATGAGCTATCAATACAGACCTTGATCTAGTACTTTATTTTTGGAAGTAGAGTTAACTCCCCTAGGACTAAATGCCTGTGCCTACAAAATGTCTAACTTCTCAATGCAAAGTAGAAAATTCAGTTAATCCTTAAGCTGTTTTCAAATATCACAGTATTTGATGTGATATAGACCAAAGATGGAGATGATCATTTCCTTTTTTTTTTACTTTTAATTCAATGTTCTGGCATTGTGTCTATATAGGCAAAGATACCATAGGAATGATTTGAAGATAATGTGGCACCTAAAAGTGTAGGGTGAAGAGTAGGGCTAAAACTAAGGTGAGGTAACTGGAGCTCTGTCGCAGGGTGGGAAATTTAAAGGACAGGAGGAAATTAAATGCTTGTATTCTTTTGGAAAAACAGAAAAAAGTAAAGGGAATATGATCTCAGACAGTGAATGATGGAAAGGGAAGAAGAGGTTCAGGGTCTGAGTGTCTATGGGAGCTGTGGACTTCAACTTGTTTGCTACTTTTCCCCACCCTCTGTCTCATAAAGAAATCCTCAGTCTAACCTTCTTCACCCCTTCCCTTCCTGCTTTCCAGATAGAACTAGCATCCTCCCATCCTTCCTCTGCAAGCAGCAACACTTCATCCCCAACAAGAACAATCACAAGAGTCTGAGCAACCTTCCTCCTTCATGTTGTATGGTAGGGAATCCCAATGAGACTTCTCTGATGGTACAAAAAGAGCATGGGGCTCTAATTCCTGTGGACTGGATTCGATAACTTCTGAGATGCTATTGCTAATCTAGTAGAGTAATTTGTTTTCTTTCTTCCTCAAATGAATTTGTTTAAATATTCTTTATATGATTTTCATATCATGAATTACAAAGTTGATTCGACACTCCCTGCGCCAAGCAGTTGTTGATCTTGGCATTGAAATTTCTAGTTATAGCTCTGGAGAAGACACAAGATAGAACACAACTGTCATTTTCATACCCCTGTAGGCAAACACCAATCAGGAAATTGGAGACACAATCATGCCTTTGGCTACACTTAAGATTAAACCCATGAACTTTGATATGATGAATCTTGTTATACAACCAGCCTTCTTTCCATATCCAGAAATAAAGGCTTGAGTGACATCATCTTTTTCTTTACTCATTGCCCTGTTAGGACTCATTGGACTCTCCCCTCCTTTTTTTTCAAATCAAATTTTATTTTTTTCAATCAACAAAAATCTGCCTTCCTTCCCACCACACTATTGAGAAAGAAAAACAAAACCTTTGTTACAAAGATGTATAGTCAAGCAAAACATATTCTCCTATTGACCATGATCAGAAAAAAAAAATGTCTCTCTCTTCACTTTGAGTCTATCTTCTATCAGGAGGCAGGTAGTAATATTTCATTGTGAATCCTCTGGAATGTGTGGTTGGTTATTTTGTTAGAGTTTAAAATTTTCAAATTTGTTTGTCTTTACAACAATGTTATTGTACAAATTGTTTTCCTGGTCCTGCTCACTTAACCTTGCATCAGTTCATGCAAATCTTGTCAGGCTTCTCTGAAACCATCCCCTTCCTAATTTCTTACAGCACAAAAATATTCTATCACACTTATATACCATAAATTACTCAGTCATTCACCAAGTTGATGGACACTTCTACATTTCTAATTTTTAATATCACAAAAGACATGCATTTGTGCATATATGTACATAGACACACATATATACAAACATGTACAAATGTATATATGTGTGTGTATGTGTCCTTTACCTCTTTTATCTTTTTTTACTTTAAGTAATAAAATTATATATTTTACTTCCTGTGAACCTCTTTGTCTTTTGTTTGGTCATAAACTCTTCCCCTATACTATCTGACAGGTAATTTCTTCCCTGTCTCTCTATTTTGACATCACCCTTTATGTCTAGGTTATATACCAGTTTAGAGCTTATTTTTGGTTTGTGATATAAGATGGTGTTTTAGACCTGGTTTCTGCCATATTGCTTTCCAGTTTTCCCAATAGTTTTTGTCTAATATTAAGTTCTTTTTTCTTGGAGGAGGGAAGGCAGGACAATTGGGGTTAAGTGACTTGCCCAAGATCACATAGCTAGTAAGTGTTAAGTGTCTGAGGCTGGATTTGAACTCAGGTCCTCCTGACTCCAGGGCTGGTGCTCTATTCATAGCACCACCTAGCCACCCCTAGTATTAAGTTCTTGCTTCATTAGCTGGGATCTGGGTTCATCAAACACTAGGCTACATTTGTTCCTAATATGTTGTGTACTTAATCTGTTCTGATCAACCTCTCTATTTCTTAACCAGAACCAAACTGTTTTGACAATTACTGCTTTGTAATATAGTTTGAGATCTGGTACTACTAGGTCTTCTTTTCCACTTTTTTCTTTCAAGTACTATTTTCCTTGAAATTCTACACCTTTCATTCCATCAAATGAATTTTGTTGTTATTTAAGTTCTATAAAGTAATTTTCTGGTAGTTTGAATTGAATGGTAATGAATATATCAATCAATTTAGGTAGTTTTTTTTAATCCCATTAACTCCCCCTACCCATGAGCAATTAGTATTTCTCCAATTATTTAGTTAGGTTTTACCACCACAACAGGAGCCAATACTTACATACATATAAGCATACACATATTTGCACATATTACAAATACATAAAGATTATTGTGCAATTGTATTGACATAATCACTGTATGGATGTTAGGAAGAAGACTACCAAGTATTTTAAACACTGTATAATTATTTTAAATATAATCTCTTTATCTCTTACTATTGGATTTTGTTGGTAATATACAGAAATGCTGATGATTTATGGGAGTTTATTTTTGTAGCAGCAAGCACCCCAAGCGTCCTTAGGGTTTGCTGCCAACACTGGTTCTTGGATCTGCTTTGATAAAGGAAAGCAACTCAAAATGGGTTAACAAGCTTACTTTAATCAGTCAAACATATATCGTTTACCTCGTTCAGGGGAAAAAGGTCAGCACCCTGAACTTCAAAGTATACAGACAGAATTATCAAGACAGAAACAGATCAAGTAGACAGCTTTCCAAACTGTCCAACCATTACATCCGTACCAAATCAACATCTGGGTTTTTCAAAGCCAGGGGGCTCTGGACAACAGCTTCCCAGAATCCATATCAAATCAGAGAATACTTCTCAAAGTGAGCCCCAAAACAAAGACTCACATCAGGGCTTATATAGCCTTCTCCTGGCTCAGAGAATGTAACAACCTTTTGGACCCACTGGCCAATCAAAAAGTATCTACTGAGAAACAAGCCTCCCACCCCAGGCTCCAGGTGCATTTTAGCCTAGGGGCAGGGAAGATCTTTACATTTACATTCGCATTACAATTTTATATCCTTCATCTTTGCTTATGTTTTTAATTGTTTCAATTAATTTTTTTGCCTCTCTAGGGTTCTCTAAGTAAATCATCATATCTGTGAAAAGTGTTATTTTTTCCTTCTTTGCCTGTGCTTATTTCCTCATTTTGTTTTTATCGTATCACTATAGCTAGCATGTCTAGCAGAGGATGAAATAATAATGGTAATATGGACATTCTTGCTTTACCCCAGATTTTAATAGAAAGATGTCTTTTCCTTTAAAATAGTGAAGGAAAAAAGAAAATCAGAGAACATTAGTATTGAGATTTCAACTCAGTTGTTTAATGCAACCCCTGTATTTTTTCAATGAGGAGTCCAAGCAACAGAAAAATTAAATCATTTCCCCAAAGTCACCCAGATGTCAATCCATTAAGCGCAGGGGCAAAACATGAATTTCTATATGGAAAGTTTGGTAGATTGTTTATTCAAGTATTGAAGTTGCAATCAGGTATTTGATATTTTAATCCATGTTCACATGTCACCCATTTTCATTCATTCTCAGATTTTCATAGATTGCTGGATCAGTGTAGGGGCATTTTGAATATTAAGTGTACCTCACTCTTGACCCTCCCCCTTTTAAATATGCTAGAACTTTTTTTTTTTTGCCTTTAGGAGAGCAATTGGGGTTAAGTAACTTGCCCAAGGTCACACAGCTAGTTTTTTTGTGTGGGTGTTAAGTGTCTGAGGCTGGAACCAAACTTGGGTCCTCCTGACACCCGGCCAGTGCTTTACTCACTGTGCCACCTAGCCTCCCCAATGCTAGAACTTTTTAAGGTAATTTAAACTGTCTTAAAACCTTGCTAACAAACTAAGACAAGGAATATCCATTTAAAATAAAATATGTAATCAGAATTTAAAGAATTATTAAAGAAATAGGAGATATCCTTAGGTACCATCACCAAGAAAATAGTAGCTTATAGGTGGGGTAGAATAAGTCCTCCAAAATTCCAGTGTAGGAAGGGTATTACAAAATCTCTAGTGTGTACACAGATGGAAGGTTGGTAAAAATTCATTCATTCAGTGCCAGCTGTTTTCCACTATCTCAGTCCAAGGGTGGGGAGGGGGGTGATAGTCTTGAACTGCTCCCTTCAGCATTACCTCAGTAGTCAGCAGTAAAGTTGGACCTTTTAGGAACTTCTCTGGCACTGGGCTCTGCCATTTCTGTTCATGAAGTGTTGTGCTCTTAAATTCCCTCTATTCAAGTCCCTGAAACCACAATTCATGAGAGAGTGTAATATACAATGCATGCATCCCTGTTCGTCAGTCCACATCCCTGAGTCAGAGAATGAAATTTCCTTTTTTAACATGGAACTAGGAATGCGTCAGACCTGATCTGCAGGGAAGAATTGCTTTGGCTTTGACCACAAATGTTGCTTGTGGAGTTTCCCAACTCTACTGCCTGAATTTTGGCCATTTGTCCCTTTTAAAGGAAGTGCAATCTGTACTTGAGCCTTACATGAATACAACATGAGGTAGACCCCTTTTGTACCATTCCCAAAGGGGTCTATTATTTGGAGTATTAGAAGTATTGTAGATTTAGGATTTAAAATTAGAGGTCACCTAACCCTACCAGCCCCTTGGAGTCAACCAGTGGTAGATTTTCAAATATGTCTGGTCAGAATATTTCCAGAACTGAATTATACTATGACCTTGGGTTGGCAGCCTGTCCATACAAAAAAATAGTGCATGAATTGGGGGTGGAGGGGGGGCTGTGAAACAATGTGATGAGTATCTACGACTTAACAAGTTCTTAAAGTAATCCTATATTGTCACAACCATCTCTACATAATAGTAACTAACATTTAAGTAGCACTTTTAAGTTTGTGGTATTTTCCATATCTTTTATCTCCCAACTTTGGGAGATAGTCTTTGTACAAGTCTTTCCTGATTCCACTAGCTGCTAGTGCCTCCTCCTGAAACTACCTTGTATAGAGTAAATACATATATGCACATGTTGCTTCTCCTCCACTTCCACCAGTAGAATGTAAGTTTCCTGAGGGCAAGGATCATTTCATTTTTATCTTGGTATTTCTAATTCCTAGCTCATGGTAGATGCTTAATAAATGCTTGATCGATTGGCACATTATATTCAATTAGAACATAAGCCTCACATTAATTCTGTGAAGTACTATGAGAATTTTTCTCACCAGTAGAGGTGAGGAAAAATAAGTCTCAGAGAAGGTAAATAATTTAAATAGTTGGGTAGCTCCTACACATCAGAGGTAGGATATGAATACAGCTAATAAGAATAGCATTTATAAAGTAATTTAAGGTTGATAAAATACTACATATTGGTTATCTCATTTGAGTTTCACAGACCTGGGAAGTAGTTATTACTATTATCCCCATTATACATAGAAAAAGACTAAGACTAAAATAGGTCCAGTGTGACACAGCTAATAAGTGTATGTGGTAGGATTTGAATTCAGGTCTTCCTGAGTCCTAACTCTAACTCCATCATACTACCCATGACACCATTATATTAGATGGAACACTTTGGGGACTTGCCATAGGGTCAGAGATCTAGGAATGGAAAGCTCCTCAGGGGTCAGTCCCCTCATTATATTGTCTCATTATACAGAAAACTGAGTCCCAGAGAGTTTTAATGGTTTGTTAAAGATCACAAAGGTAGAAAGTAATTCAGAATTGGAACCCAGGCCCTCTAAATTCAATCAATCAACAAGTATTTCTTAAGTGCCTGATTTGGGCCAGGGGCTGAGCTATGCATTAAGGATACATGAACAACAAAAAAAATAAAGTGATGCCTCCTTATAATGAATTCATATTCAAAGACAGAGATCTCTCCTCTTTGCCATCCAGCTTTCCCTTTGGTTCCATAGGGAACCATTTCCATGTTAACCCCGGAACAGAGTCTGTTCAATGACATAGCTCATGTATATATTGAGTACTTAAATTCCTGCCTCTGGGAGTGACAACTCATCTAATGATTATTCCATTGAAAAAGATGGTAGATAGTCATCCCTGGCTTCTTATTCTGTTCTGTCATCACTCCTAAGTGAATCTTATTAGATGCCTTCCTTAACCCAGTGTTGACTTGGGCAGAGCTATTAAAATCTCTAAGCTTTAAAATTGGACCAGGAAGATTTTAGCCCGAGGGGGCTGATTTTGGGTGAGCAGTTATCTCATGCTCTGTTACCTAGTAACAAGACTCCCCGCAGCTCCCACTACCAATGTGCTATGCTGTGCTTCCGTCTCCAACCCTGCTCTGACATGTTAACATTGACAGTGTACAAGTTCCATGGAGAAAATTGCTAGCAGCTAACCAACGAGGGTTGGGATTGGGGAGCCGGGGAAGGATAGCTATGGTTAGAATCCGAGAATGATATGACTGGAAGAGACCTGCAGTGTAGGGTAAGGGATTCTCTACTCAAAACTTGGAGTCAGAAAAACCTGTGATTAGATCTGGACAGACAATTCCTATTTGTGTGACCCTGGGTAAATCACTTACTGCCTCTCTGTTTCGCTTTCCTAACTGGCAAAATGGAGACAAGCTTTTCTATGGAAAGTGATTTGCAGACCTTGGAGCACTATAAATGGCAGCTTTCGTCAGCACTGTCATACTTAAAAAATATGAAGAGGGCTCATTCAGCCTTGGCTTGAAGACACACACCCCAATGAAGGGGAACCCGCTATATCTCCTGGGGCAACATCCCAGGTTTGGGTAGCTCTATTTGCTTTCATGAAGCCTAAACCTTCCCCTTTTTTAAAACTTTGCTTCTAGTTCAGCCCTCGGGGCCAAATAGAGGTAATCAGCCTGTCAATAAACATTTGTTAAACACCTACTATTTGCCTAGTTCTGTGCTAAATTCTGGAGATACAAAATAATCTAATCCTTCTCCAGAAGGACAGTTTCTTAAGTATTTAAAGATACTCTCTCAGACCAGATTCCTAGTTAAACATCCCCTGTTGTTCTTTCCAATTTTTCCAATCCATTCTCCAGGCACTGGAGCTAGTCAAGTGCAAAGGCATGGGGAGGAGAGATAGAAGGTGAGCAGCAGCAAGAAGAACTATTTGAATGAATAATCAGATGAATGAATGCACCTTTCTTTTGGCCCCCTATGCCCTCCAGTTCATCAATGTGTTTCTTAAAAAGTGGGGCCCAGAACAATACTCAAGAAACAGTCTGACCAAAATATAGTAAAGCTGGATTCTCATCTTCTTATTCCTGGAAGCTATGCCTATCTTAATAAAGTTTAAGATTGAATTAGCGTTCATAAGCTGCCTTATTGATATCAAAAAAGATCCAAAGAGAAGGGATTTACAGAAGGTCACTCAGCTATTTCCTGGCAAAATTAGAACAAGACTAGTTATTTTCCTACTACAATTAATTACCTTTATTCAGTCATTCGAATAGTTCTTGTTGCTGTTCACCCTCTATCTCTCTTCTTCAGACCTTTGCACTTGACTAGTTTCAAAGCCTGGAACACTCTCCCTTCTTAGCTCCACCTTTCTGGAAACTCTAACTTCCTTCACAATTCAGCTCTCGCAGCCCAAGTACCACCAGCATAACCTACACGAGTCCTTTGCTAGTTATCCACAGCTGGCAGAGCCTTCTCCCCCAAAGTTACTTTCCATCTGTTTTGGTTGAAGCTTCTATATCTTATCAAAAGTATATGAGAGAGATCCCCCAATTAGAGTGTAAACACCCTGAGGGTAGGAATTGTTTCACTTTTGTTTTTGTATCCCTAGTACCTAGTATACTTCCATTTTCATAGTGGAGGTTCGATAAATTCTTGTTGATTGATTCCAATTCAGTCATGAAACATTAAGTACCTACCCTCTATAAACTTTTATGCTACATGCTGGAAGTAATATAAAGCTCAGGTAAACTATAATCATGGACTTTACTGACCAATATAGGGATAATTCATAAACATGTAATTATAATACATGACTTTAGACATTTCTTGACAATTGTTTTAGAAAGGTTGAGAATAAAATGCTCTTTTGTGGAGGTCTGGGCAGCTAGGTGGTACAGTGGATAGAGTGCGGGCCTGGAGTCAGGAAGACTCATCTTCATAAGTTCAAATCTGACCTCAGGCACTTAATAGATCTGTGACCTTGATTGAGTCACTTAACCCTGTTTGCCTTGGTTTACTCATCTGTAAAATGAATTGGAGAAGGGAGTGACAAAACATTCCAGTATCTTTGCCAAGAAAACTCCAAATGGACCCATACATGACTGCAAAAAGACTGAGCAACACCATATGAGGTTC
This sequence comes from Petaurus breviceps papuanus, assembly GCF_028583685.1. NCBI lineage: Eukaryota > Metazoa > Chordata > Mammalia > Diprotodontia > Petauridae > Petaurus > Petaurus breviceps. Next base: position 41,352,143 of record NW_027185761.1, on the reverse strand, counting down.
TGGGGGAGATCTCCAAATCCTAGCAATAAATTACCCTCAAGAAAATTTTGAAGACATACAACTACAGCAACCATATACAACTATACCTACAGAGCTCTGGGACTTAGAGTTTAGACACTCCTTAAATATATACCCTTTCAAAACTAGTCCAAGTTCAAGGTATGCTTTGAGTCAACACCCACTCAAAACCATAAATCATGATTCTGCCACTGACATTTCTTTTACCAGCCAACCATAGGATGCATCCCCTTTGAACATCATATTGAAGCAAAATCCATCTAAGTCTAATAGCAGAGCAAAATAAATGACAAGGAAAATAACATATCTTCATAATATGTAGAGAGATATATTTTCCCCCAGGTTACCATGCCGCCAATTGCAAAGGGTGCACCTATGGAGAGGTCTCACTTATTGGGAACTTTTGTGCAGAGGAAACATACATGGTTAGGATTACATGTATCATTGTCATCATTATTAATGACAATAACTAGTATTTACCTAGAGCTTTAAGGTTTGCAAATATTAATTCATTTTATCCTCATAACAAACCTGGTAGGTAGGTGCTGTTAGTTTCCTCATTTTACAGATGAGGAAACTGAGGCAAGTAGGAGTTAAGTGACTTGCCCAGTGTCACACAGATAGTATGTGTTTGAGGTCAAATTTGAACTTAGATCTTTCTGACCTGAGATCCAAAAATCTATCTACTGTGATACCTAGCTGCCTAAGAAAAGGGATCTGCATAGGAAGGAAACATGGTTAGTCAGGGCAACTCATGCTCCCCAGGTTTTAATTTCTTCTAGAAACTATCTGCCTCCATTGCCACACTTTGGTTCCCCACAAAGTTATTGGCCTTATCCTGCTACAAGTAGTTTGTTTTTTCTCTCTTTTCTTTCCCCCCACCCTGCAGTTGGAAACTGCTAGAGTCCCTTACTGGTCTTCTTTCTCCTCTATATGGCTAATTGTTGCTTTACTGATGTTGGCAAACTACATTCTTCTGATGCAAAATGCTGGGGTCTTTGCTTACCTAATCCTTCAGCTGTGTGGCTACCTGCTGCCGTCTCTGCAGAGCTGTCCTCTGATGTATCTTGCCATTGCTACCCGCTTCTAAAAGGCAGCCTTTTCTCTATGGGGGGGAGGGGAAAGTGAGACTGTTCTTCTACTCCCTACTTCCAAAGGCTATCTCAATTCTTGGTAATTCAAATCCAGAGAACTAAACAACCAAAAAAGCTCTTAACCATTAAGAGCTATGTTTTAAACAATTTTTCTTCTGCCTTGGGTGGGCTTCATAGAATCCATACTACTCTTTGAACTAGGGTGAGAAAATTATCTACAACTCCCATCAGTCCCCAGGGTCCATGCAAATCATTTTGGGATGTTTACCTAGCAAGACTAGGTGAAAGTGACTGGGTGGGTTTGCTGTCCTCTGTCTTCTATCCTCTTTTCCTGCTGGAAACAAAGTCCCCCATAAACCTTTGAATTTTATTTAATGAGGAGGAGTGTTATGGAAGTAATAACCTCAAGGCTGAAAGTCCCAAGATTAGAAAGAATTTCAAAAGATTATCTAGCCCTACATTTAAAGCTTTCTAGAAAAATGAATATCTATCTGTCCTATTTTTTAACCTCCCTACAAAAATGAAAATTCTCACCACCTATATGAGTTGCCTTTTCTTCAATTTAGCAGTACTTTCCATCCAAAAAAAAAAAAAATCTCCATTTCTGACCTAAATGCTTGGAACTGTCCTTGGTGGCAGATAAATACTTGGGGTTTAAAAGCAGGGATGAAGTTTCTCCATTGAAGTATCCCCTTCTCTGGGAAAAGGAGTAGGAGGAGGGAAAGTGGGAGAGGTAATGTGCTACTTCTGGCGCCCTTGGGGCTGAGGAACAAAAGGCAGGGAAATCACTGGGAAAGAGAGGGCCAACTTCCCATGCACACAGTGACACATTCCTCCTCTTTGTCACCTAGTACAATCCTTACATGACAACTTTTCTATGAAGGAAGGCCCCCTAATGCCCTTTACAAACTGAAGAATGTGTCTCTGAGCCAGAGAAGTAGGTCATGGTAAATAAAGAGGCTTTGAACTTTGCTTGCAGCCAGTGATGAGTCAGCACCAGGGATGTGAGGAAGAATTGAGGGCTCCCCTCCCCTTCCTCACCCTACTCTGTCCCGAGTAAGCAAAGAACCAGAGAATAAAAAACAACTGATGGCCTTGGTCAGTGGCCAGTGGATGAAGATCTCAGAACTCATCCTCTCAGTGGGGAACAAGCAAATCAATGGTGAAGGAAAGCCTCAGGCCCTGGAGTGCTCTAAAAGCCAATAATAAAATTTAAAATCAATGAGGAAGCTGACAGCTAGCCAATACAGAGGGCAGGGGCCAGGAATGATGTGCTGCCATGATGGGCAATAGGCAGGCAGCCCAGGGTGCAGAGTTTTAAATGAGCTGAAGCCTATCAACCAATTTGCTGAGCCGCGCAAGTAACATGGTGTGGCAAGAGTGTAATCCTCTATTGATCAGTGCACACAGACCTCTTCATCAATCTGGGAGAGGTGAGTGGGGGAATACAGGCCTGCCTCAAATTAGCATCCAGTTTTAGGGTCAGTAAAAACCTGGGCTTAAATCCTGCTTCTGACACCTAGCAGCTGTGTGACCATGGGCAAGTCATTTCCATCTGGTCCTCAGTTTCCTCATCTGCAAAATGAGGTCAGACTAAACGGTCTCTGAGGTTCCTTCCAGCCCTAAATCTGATCTAATGACCTTAGGTCTCAGTCTTCTTTCCGTACATACAAGATGAAGTCTACTCCTGCCCACCAGCAGAAGACACCAGCAGGTGGCAGCACAGTGGAAAGAATAGAACACCAAGGTCTCTGTGTCGCCTTTTTGAATAATTTGCAACATCTAGTCTTCAGAAGGTGTGGAATTCCATGTTTCACAGTAATATAGTATCACAAAAAGAATATCTTGTGCTAAAAAGATGACACTGCATTTCAGATAGAATCCTGAGGTCATTAAAAGCACTATACAATATCCCATATGCATTATATAAAATATATTAGCAAAATGAAATATTCTTTGAATGCCCCAAATTTACCATAGTGTCTGGTATGCAATATGTGCATAATAAATGCTTATTTGATTGAGTGAAAGTAGAGTGGGCTGATCTTATGGAAAAAAAGAATACCTGGTATCCACAAAATGTCAAAAGACTGAAAGTAATGGTTCTCAAAGTGTGGTCTGAGGACCCCTTTCATGGGGTTCATGATGTCTTCAATAAATTTTTTTGGTTTTTTTTTTAGTCTTCAATAATTTTTAAGAGTAGAAAGGAATCCTAAGACTAAAAAGTTTGAGGACCACTAGACTAGAGGATTCTAGGGTTATAAATTTAGGTATGAAAGAAACCTTGGAGTTAAAGAAACTCCAACTCTCTCATTCCCAGCCTAAGGAAACTAAGACCCCCAAAGGTCAAAGATTTAGAGCTGGGAAGACCTTAAGAGGTCACTAAGACCCATGACCCACCCTAAAGGGTTACATCTATTAATGTGTACTGTATTCAAAATGATAATGTCTTTGTATTATTATAAAAATAATGTTTCATGCTCTGGCTTTGTCTTTTAATAATGACTGACAGGGTTCTTTCCTATAATACACAGATGATTGATTTTTGTTGTTTTCGGTCATTTTCAGTTGTATGAGTGACAATAATAGCTCTCAATTCTGTCCTATTTTAAGGTTTCCAAAGCCTTTTTCTCTCTTTAACCCTGTGAGCTGAGAATGAGTTAGGCAGCTCCATTTTCCAGATGAGAAAGCTGAGGCTGAAAGAAGCTTCCATGTGGTCACACAACCAATCAAAGTCAGAGTTAGGACTCAAAATCAGTTTTAATGGATAGAATACTGGATTTAGAGTCAAGACTTGAACCAAAATTCTGCTTCAGAACCATACCAGTTTTATAGTTCTGGGGGAGTCATATAACCTCTCTGGGACTTAGTTTTTTTCATCTACAAAATGGGAATAACAATATACTTCCTTCACAGAGTTACTATGAGCTACTAAAATAAGATAACATAGGTAAAGTGCAACATATACTTTAAGGCACTATGTGATATTAGTTATTGATTTAGTCCAGTGCTCTTTCTACTCTACTCTACAGAATCCCAGGTCATTGAATTCTCTTTGTGTTTTAGTCAGTTGGTCATCACTGATTCATGAGAATTTTTGAGCTATATAGAATTGCTAAATTGGGAAAATGGCTATCATCCTAGGGGTGATTGTTAGGAACAATGAAACTTTGAAGCCCACAGCACTAAGAACTCTATTGTGTTGCAAGATTCAGAATTAGGACTGTAGGGTTGTAATAGTGTCTGAGTACTCTCTAGTCTTATTTATCTGTCTGGATTCAATGAGCAGATTAGTTTAGGTGTCTTCTTAATCCCCTGAGAAGTCAAAATCTTTCACCAAATCAAAAGATGGAGTTGATTTAGTTTTCAGAGATATCAGCTTCCTACAGGATGACCACACTACCATTGTTTCCTTAGACAAATAATTGAAAACCTAAATTGAAAACCATGTACTTTTGTCCCTTTATTACTGTGGAATTTCTTCATCTTCTTGGTAACTGTAATTGTGAATTGGAAATTTCTTCAGTTATAGAGTTTTCTGATAAATGGGAAAATCTGTTGACCAGAATTCATCTCCAAGCAAAATGCTTGTAAAATAATAAATGTCTGACAGACATTAGCTAAATGTGACTTCTATGTACTCTTCCACATAAGATAAAATATTTGGAAGTTCTTTCAAGAGAAGGATCATAGATTTAGAAGAGGAAGGAACCTTAAAGAGGCAAAGTCCAAAGTCATATGGCTATCAAGTAACAGAGCCAGAATTCCGCAAACTCCAAACCCAATACTTTCCCACAATCCATGAGAACCATCTTGAGCAAGTTACTTAACCCCGATTGCTTTAAAAAAAAAATCAGGGAAACCTGAGTAAGTTTTAAGGCAGTAGAGAAGGAACTACTAGTAAATATGGGGACGTGGAAGATTCAAGAGAGAAGGTTGATAGTTGAGAATGGCATTTACTGGAGAATATGGAAGAGAATGGATCAAACACACATGTAGTGGGGTTGGCCTTGGCAAAGAAAAGAGCCACCTCTGTCAGAGGTTAGGAAAAAAGAGAGCATGGGAGATGATTTTAAGGGATTTTGAGATGAAGAGAATAGGAGAAGAGAGAGCTAATGTTGGATGACTTCTTTCTTTTTTTTTTGGTAAAATAAGAGGCAAGGTTCTCAGCTAAGGTCAGTGGGGGGAGTTAGATATGCAGCAGAAAGCCTGAGGTGGAAATGACATGAAATCTGGAGTAGCCTCTGTGGGAAGTGAGACAGAGAATCAATTGGAGAGTAATAAAAGCACTGTCTTGCTTCAGTGAGGGCCCAGTTAGGTTGAATAACATCTATTTGTAATGTTCCCATTCAGCATGGTTTGGGGACTTCCTCTATTTTCATTCAGTGACTTGTGAGGAGAAGTGGAGGAAGCAAATGTTGGAGTATCCCAAAGCTGAGGTTTGTCAAGAGAAGAGCAATAGTAAGACAAAGGGGTAAGGGATTCCAAAACAGAGGATGGTGCTGAGTTTAAATGGCTAAAAATTGGGCTGAGGCTGGAGAGGGAGGAAAGTGAAGTTAAAAAAGGACTAATGAGCAGAGAATCTTCTGAAGGGTAGGGAGAAGAGATGTCTTGATCATGGCAAAGGAAAAATGTCAGCAGAGAAGCATAGGGAAAGGTAGAATAATGAGAGAGGTTATGATCAGATAGACGAATGTCAGAGTTTCTAATTAGTGGAGTGGAATACTTGTGCATAATAACAAAATCACATGGGCGACCATCTCTATGTAGATTTAAGGTAGATACAAAGCACAGACCTAAAATTAGATATAAATTAGATATATTTGACATAAAGTCCAGAAATTTATGACTAAAAATTAGTCATAGATGTTATCAAAACAAGGAGGTCCATGATTCAATGTAAAAAGTGAGGAATTCACTTAGAATGGTATAGTTTCTCAGACACTAAGTCACCAAAAGCAATGAAATGAACATAAAGGTTATTTAGTAACAGTAGTGACCATGCCCTTTGGTCTGTGACTGCCTATTGGTCTCTCACCTTCTAGCTTCTCCCCTCATCAAATTGTATTCCATATAGCTTCCAAACTGGCATTCCTGTGACCGTGCGTGCACTTTCCTTCTCAAGAAGTTTTGATGGCTCTCTATTATCTCCAGAAGAAAAATGTTCAAATTCATTAACTTTAGATTTGAACTCTGCTACAATTTGAGCCTCTAGGGAGCACAATGGATAGAATGCAGGGGCTAGAGTGAGGAAGGCTCCTCTTGCTGAGTTCTGGCCTCAGACATTTACTAGCTATGTGATCCTGGGCAATTCACTTAATCCTGTCCACATCAGATTCCTCATCTATAAAATGAGCAAGAGTAAGAAGTGACAAACCACTCCAATGTCTTTGCCAAGAAAACCCCAAATGGGGTCACAAAGAGGCAGATATGACTCAATAACAACAACAATTTGTCTCTCACCTCCTTTTCTCATAATATTGCCTATTATGCCTCTTTATACCTTCTCTGTTCCAGTCTAACTGACCTACTAGTGATTTCTCATGTGCAACTGGTGTTCTATCTCTCACCTCTTTACCTTTGGGCTCATGCCACCCACATCCCTGGAATCTACATGCCCTTCATTTCTACCCCTTGGATCACTAGGTTCCTTCAAGACTAAACTCAGGTGCCGTCTCTTTGTGCCCACTCCACCCCCACAACTAATCATCCCTCCTGAAATGACTGCATTTATAATGTATTTTCAATTATCTGTATACACGTTAAAACCCCAGGAAGATAGCAGTACGCTTCTCAAGGGTAGGGCCATTTTGTCTTTATCTCTGCATCTTCAGCCTTAGCAGAGTGCCTTGCACATAGCAGGTGCTAAATACATAATTGGTGAGTTGAGTTGCATTGAATTAAAAAAAAAAAAACACTGCATTCAAGTCAGGAAAGTCAGCTGCTGTCCTTTTGTTTGGTTTTCCCAATGGGTAAGTAGGTAAATAGGTACATATGCTCATTCACTAGATTTACCAGTACTAAAGGAAGCCAAGAAAAATCATTCTAAGAGGAAAGCTTGATTGTTTGAAACAAAGAACATCTACCAATGATTTTGAACAAAAATGCCAGGAAATCTTTCCAGGGCATGGAGGAAAAAGGAGAGAAACAACTCCTTCTAAAATACCCCACTAGAGACAAAGAGCTCATAACTTCAGTGAATGTTCACATTCATGTCTAATGAGCCTGCTATGAAATACGGCTCCCGCCATGAGGCTTTCCCAAACTCCACCACCATTTGCTATGTATTTGTACATAGGACTGGACATCATTGCATCTGTACTTTGGGGCTTATTGCAGCTGCTTTGACTCCAATGGCATCTAAAAAAACTCATAGAAAAATCCTAAGTCAATGAATTGTTTTCTTTGTCCCTGGAGGAAGATGACTGGAGTGGCAAGTAGACTCAGAACCACAATACACAAAGATCAAATGACAGAAATAGGGATGTTTAGTCTAGGAAAAATGGAGGCTGAGGTAGATTATATAGTAGACAGTAAGCTTCCTGAGGACAGGAATTTAAAATAAAAATCTTTAAGGAAATTAGGCATCATAGTGACTAGAGTATTGGATTTGGAATCAATGAGATCTGAGTCAAACTCTTTTTTTTTTCTTTTTGGAGCACAATTGGGGTTAAGTGACTTGCCCAAGGTCACATGGCTAGTTTTTGTGTTAAGTGTCTGAGGCCAGATTTGAACTTAGGTCCTCCTGACTCCAGGGCCGGTGCTCTAACTCACTGTGCCACCTAGATGCCCCCAAGTCAAACTCTTGCCTCAGACATTTACTAGCTATGTTATCCTGGACAATTCACTTAATCTTGTTTGTCTCAAATTCCTCATCTATAAAATGAGCTAGAATAGGAAATGTTAGTTTATCTTAGTTCCAGTGTCCTCATCTATAAAATGAGTAACCTCCCAGTGTGGTGAGTAGGAAGAAATGAGACAATACATATAAAATGCTTTGCAAAGATGTAAGTCCTGTATAAACGCCAGCGATTTTTTTTATCCTAAGTATCTAGCACAGTGACTTGTGTAAAATCAATACTTAATAAATATTTGTTGGGTTGGATTAGACATGAGGGCTGTCTTCCAAGTATTTGAAGGGCTGCCATGTGAGAAACGGATTATGTCTGTTGTGTTTGGCTCTAGAGGACAGAATCAAGAGCAAGAAATAAAGTAAAAGCACAAAGTGTTAGATTTTGACTCAAATTAATAAATAGACTTCCTGAAAATTAGAACTGTCTAAAATGGAATGGACTTCTTTGAAGGGTAGTGGGTTCTCCCATCACTTGGGGGCTTTAAAGGGGAGATGATATGACCATTCACGAGTTGTTATAGAGGATATTCTTATTTAAGAAAGAAGACCATTATAATAGTCCATGCAAGTTATAAGGAGGGTCTAAACTAGCTGAGTAAAAAGGAGGGGGTGGATTTGAGAGATGTGAAGGTAGATTTGGCAATTAACTGGATACACATGGTGAGGCAAAATGCTGAGTTGAGGATTGTATAGAAGTTGTAAAATCAGGTGTCAGAAAGGATGGTGGTGACATCAGTTGAAATGGAGAAGTTAGGAAGAGATGAGTGAAGGGAATGGATAGAATTATAATACAGCCTTTGCTTTCAAGGACCTCACAGTTTAATGAGGGAGATGACATATATGGAAGGTTTCATCTGCATGTCATGTGGAAAGGTCCCATGGTCTTTAAAATGGAGCTGTAAGGCAAATGAAAGGTCTCTGGGATATCCAATTTTAAAGGTCTAACAGGCAGTTGGAGATATGCAATTAGAATGCAAAAGGGAGAATAGGGACAGATATATACATCTGGGACTCATCAGCATAGAGTTGATGACTGTGGATATTGATGGATCATCAAGCAAAAGGGTGGAGAGAATGACCAGGACAGAACCTTGAGCTGCCATGTTGGGATGGGATGTGAAGAAGAACCAGCCAAAGAGATTTAGAATCTACATGTTCTTTAGAGTGGTTATTTCACTTTGTTATTTCCTCTTTCTTTCTTTCTTGATGTTTTTAAATTTTTTTCTTAACCTCTTTATGTGATTTTGAGATTTCCTTCAAGCTAATCTTTTACTGAATCTAACCAATTCTTGCTAAACTTCTTTGACTGGGTTGTTTATGCATTTGAGTATCTCTTTGAAGATATCTTCTGTGATTTCTTTTTTCGTCTGTCACTTTGGATTATTACCTTATTCAGTTTCCCTGCAGTATTTTAAAATCATATTCACATTATTTGTTTGCTGTGTTCATCTAAAATTTTTGGTTGGTTTTTATTTTTCTTGGGTTTTTATAGTCATTTCTCTTCTTTTGGAGTGTGTGTGTGTGTGTGTTAACATGTGAAGATTCTAGCTGTCTTTGATCCTTGTATCTTGAATCAGTCTCCATTATATATCCTTTTAACACCAATATTCCGCCAATGATAAGAGTTATGGAAACAACCCAATCTCTGATGGATCAAAATTTCCATTGGCTGTAAGGGCAATGGGAAGATATACATTAGGCCCCGAGGCGTAAATAAGCTATTGCATATTACAGTCAAAGATTTGCATTCAAGCAGTGGAATAAAGATATATCATGCAGAAATGTATTATTTATTAAAGGAATGCAAATATTATAATCATTAAAATGATAGAAAGAAGAAAAAACACTCCAACTTCACCACAATTCAAGGCTTTTCTTTATAGATATGTGGCACATTTATTCAACACGGGTTAATGTTTTGGAATAATGGAACAGGGAAAAATAATTAGCAAGTTAAGAAATAAAAGTTTCTGTTTTTACTTCTGCTGTCAAGGGAAAGAAATAAGCATCTATTAAGTGACTGCTGTATGCCTGGCACTATATTAAATGCTTTACAAATATTTCATTTGATTAAAGTTAATTATTAGTTGCCTTTTAGGAAATTAGTCTGCCTGGGCTTTAAAAAATCATTCAAGCCCATGAGTAAATGAAAAAGTGTTTAAATTTTCCAGTCACTTGTATTTCCTGGTAGAGATTCAGACTCAGTCAAGGTTTTGTTGTTCTAAGGCCTGAAATGAACCTCATAAATTCTCACCCCACCTAACAAATAATTACCTTCAGAACAGAAAGTAAGTAAAATCCCAATTCATGAGTGAGTCCTACCAGCTTTGAAACTAGCTGAAGTTTCACCTTTGGCTAAAATACATCTCTTTTAAAGACCCTTAAATCCTGACTTGTTTCTTTTTTGAAATAACTGTCAGGAGAGCAAGTTAAAACAGGAACCCAGTCTAGAAGAATTGGCCTCTTAAAAATGATTAAGGACATAGGAAGAGCACTGAGAGACCAGGACAGAATTATGGTTTCACAGAGGTGTCCCTGGGAGGACATACCTAGCCCTTTCTTTAAGCCACAGAGAGGAGAGTCTGAACAGCAGGTGGCCCAAAATCTGTGTTGTCCATTTTCAACTAACTTCTATAAAGGAGCTTAGCAAATAGTGCCTGAATGGCTTCCATGTGAGGTACACAGTGTCCCCAATTTAACAGCTGGAGAGGTGGAAACTCAACCCTAATGGAAACAATTTTCTCCTGAAAGTAATTGCTAAATTGTCGAGACTGAGCCACTGAAAAGGCTTCATTAGGAACAGATGGAAGTTGAGGCTTTAACCAAGACTGAGCAGTGGGAGGGGAAGTCCACTGACCAATTATTCCTCAGCAAATGGGAAAGCAGCCACCCTAGCACTGGGCACATTCTGTGCCAGAATGATTTCCCCAAGCAAGCTTCTCAAAAGTTAAAGCCTCAATTCTGACCTTGGGGAGTGGAGGGCTAGTGGAGACGTCACCTTGGAGTCAACAGAGGCTTTGAACCTTGCCTCTGACATGTATAATATACAAATCAAATATTTTTCTCTCAGTCTTGATTTCTTAGATGACAGTACCTGCAGCACTGATTTCGCAGGATTATTATAAATTTTAAAGAATGTAATCTATGTAAAATGCTTTGCAAACCTTAAAGCAATATATAATTGAGAACAATATTATCCATCAATCACCCATCGCGGACTGATGGCCTCCCACTCACATTGTGTATATCTTGTATGTTTATAGCTAATTTGTGTGTTGTCTTTCCCACTAGATTCTGAGCTCCTTCTGAGGGTCAGGATGGTATTGTTTTCTTTTGTATCCCCAGGGCTTAGCTAGTAAATACTAAGCACTAAACGCTTCTTCACAGCTGACTGACCATGTGCTATGTGATGGATATTGAATGGTATACTGCTGGAACTTCTGGGTACTGCTTCTGTTCTCAAGGAACTTAGAATATACATGAAGAAAAACACATCAGGGTAGTAGATGAATGAGTGATCAGACAAAATATTCCAGGGAGTTGTACAAAGGAGACGTGCAAAATATTTAGACACCCTAGGGACATTCTGAACACTGTCCTAACTTTCGTGAATTTGAAAGTTATAGCCTCTGTAGGTGACTGTCCTTTGGTGGCTTTGAACTTTCATTGAATTGCAGAATTGGAAGTGACCTTATTGACCACCAGCTCCATGCACATTAGAACAAGAATCTCCCATCCCCCCCAACACATTTAACAAATGGTCATCCAGTCTTTGCTCCAAGACCTCCAATGAGAGGAAACCTACTGCTTCCCTTAGATAGTCCATTCCATTTTGGAATGGCTCTAATATTTGGGAAGATTTTTCTTCAACGGATTACCTCTTTGTACCTTCTTTCCATTGTTTTTACCCTCTGGAGTAAAAAGGGGACAACTCTAATTATTTTTCTAACTGAAAGTCTCTCTTAGAGGTTTGATTTGACTTATGACAAAATAACTGTGTGCCATGTAGAAAAGGATGCCATCTAGCATTAAAAAAATGGGCACTTATAAAAAAATATCCCTCTTTTGTTCTGCTGTATGTGGCGCCCTGGGCAACTGCCCATCTTGCCTATTCCTAGGCACAGATCTAGCCCTCAAGTTCTAAGCTTATTGTGAAGTTAAATGGTCATGGGAGGCTTCCTTGAAGATGTTGAGCCTCAAAGGGTAACATACCTGTGCATACCCTTTGATCCAGCAATTCCACTGTTAGGTCTGTATCCCAAAGACATCATAAAAAAGGGAAAAGGACCTACATGCGCAAAAATCCTTTTAGCAACCCTTTTTGTGGTAGCAAAATATTACCAGTCAATTGGGGAATGGCTGAACAAGTTGTGGTATATGAATGTAATTGCACTACTGCGCAATAAGAAATGATGAACCTAGGGGAGGCTAGGTGGCACAATGAATAGAGCACTGGCCCTGGACTCAGGAGGACCTGAGTTCAAATCCCAGGAGGACCTGAGTTCAAATTTGGCCTCAGACACTTAATACTTAACTAGCCCATGTGACCTTGGGCAAGTCACTTAACCCCAATTGCTCTCCAAAAAAAAGAAATGATGAACAGGCAGATTTCAGGAAAACATGGAAAGACTTGTATGAACTGATGCAAAATGAAATGGGCAGAACCAGGAAAGCATTGTACATAGCATCCAGAACATTGTGTGATGATCCGCTATGAATGACTCAGCTCTTCTCAGCAACACAATGATCCAAGACAAGTACAAAGGACTCACAAAGGAAAATGTTGTCTACATCCAGGTAAAGAACTGATGGACTCAATGCAGATCAAGGCATTTCTTCTTTCACAACTCAATATGGAAATGTCTTGCACGATAGCACGTATATAACTCATATCAAGTTGCCTGCCATTTTCGGAAGCGGGGAGGGGAAGGAATGAGAAGAATTCGGAACTCAAAATCTTATAAAAATGAACACAAATGATTATCTTGACATTAATTGGGGAAAGAAAATAAAATACTATTTAAAAAAAAGAAAATGCTCAGCTTGAGCTTGTCCTTGAAGGGTGATCAAAATTTACATAAGCATAGGGAGAGGAAGGATGTTAGCCTTCTAGAAACCAGTCATGAAGCTAGTACTAGTACTAGCCATATGTTGTTCACTTGTATCCATAGAGTTTTCTCAGCAAAGATGCTAGAGTGGTTTGTAATTTCCTTCTCCAGTGTACCCCATTTTATAAATGAGGAGCTGATACAAAATAGGGGTTAATGACTGGCCCACGGTCATACATTTAGTAAGTGTTTGAGACCAGGTCTTCCTGATTGCAGGTGGGGTACCTATCCACTGCACCACCTAGCTTATCCCTAGAACAATGCAGTCAGCTCCAAATCTATGCCCCTCCCCTGCCTTCCCAATCATCCTTAGGACTGATCCATAGAATCAGAGTTAGAGCTGGAAGGCACCTTGAGGGTCACTGAATTTAATTACTCCTCACCATTTTACAGATGAAGAAATTGAGCCTGAGAGAGTTTAAGTGACTCGCCTTGGGTCTTTCAAACAGCAAAGTTGCCTAGTGGACAGAATGTTGGGCTAGAGTTAGGAAAACCTGAGCTCAAAACTGGCATCATACAGTTACTAACAATGTGACCCTGGGCAAGTCACAGCTGCTCTCTACCTCAGTTTTCTCATCTGGAAAATGGGGGGAATAATAGCACCTACTTCCCAGGGTTGTTATAAGGATCAAATGAGATATTTGTAAAGTTTTTAGCACAGTGCTTGGCACCCAGTAGGCACTTAAGTGCTTCTTTCTTTCTGTCCTTCCTTCATTTCTTTCCTTCCTTCTTTCTTTCCTTCCTTCCTTCATTTCCTTCCTTCCTTCCCTCCGTCCTTCCTTTTTTCCTTCCTTTTTACCCCATAGACATAGTCATGTCACACTTCTATTCAAATTCCTTCCACAGTTCCCTATTATGTAAAATTTGAACTCCCTAGACTGCCATTCACAGCCCTTCCCAATGTAAAGCCATCCTGTCTTTCTAGCTTTCTCTATTAGCACTCCCTTCCATACACACCAAACTAGAGCCTGTGATCCATATGTTCCTTGTGCTTTCTTGCCTCCTTGCCTCTGTTCATACTTTTCCTTGTCCTGTAATGATGCCCCTCACCCCTACAAGTCAAGTGTCTATTCATCCATTAAAGACTAGTTAAATTAGGAAGCTCCCAAATTCCCCGACTTGAGCATGACTGTCTCCCTTGAGACCTAGCATAGCACTCTGTCCATATGTCTCTCATGCACTTGCCATGTATTATTTTCTATTATATTGATGTGTGTGCATGCCATATCCACATACCGGATTGTTAGTTCAGTTAGGGAAAAGACCATTTCTTACCTAAACCTGAGACCTCCCCAGCATCCTGAACAGAGCCCTGTGCATAGTATTATTTTTAATATTGAAATCTTAATTAAATAGGCTGTCCTAAACCTGTTGCCTAACTTGTTAATCCAACAGTGTAATGGGGTGCTTGGACCCCACTTCGAAGCACCCCATCAAGTGGTGCTCTTCAAGAACAAAGGACAAACAACATTTCTTGAAACCTACTATGTGCCTAGCCCTGTGCTGAAACTCAGCACCAAGATTTGCTTATATCAGTAACAATTGTTGTCAGAGTGCCAACTCTGACATGTCCAAAAAAAAAAGATGGAAAGATAGCAACCCTAATATCTGATTAACTGAATAGGTTTCCTGGGCATAGCATTAAATTAAGGGAGCTTGAAATTTTGCATTTCCAAGAGAATTCATTTAATGAACCATAAATACTTGGAAATAACACTGATCTGTTCAATTGACTCTTTTCTCACAAGGGAATAAAACTTAGATGGATCATGATTGTACTGTAGTTTCCCTATAAATTGCTGCTCTCTCTATTATGATCCAAAAGCATTTTTTATCAAGTGAGCTTAACTGACATTTATATAGAGTTTTAATGTTTGTAGAGAACTTTAAAAAGAATATTTCATTTGGTCCTCACTGCAAGCCTATGATGTTTCAATTTCATCGGCTTCTATCAAGCACCTACTTTGGTTAGGCATTGTGCTAAATGCTAAGGATACAAAGACAAAATGTTTTAAGCAGACCCTGCCCTCAAGGAGCTTACATTCTATGGATGAGACAACATGTACATGGCTACAGTAAGTATATGCAGAATAAATACGATACAAATACAAGGTAGGGAGAGGGGGCACTGGGAGGGGTTTTGGGGGTGGGGGAGGAAATCAGTAAAGCTTTTATGTAAAAAGCAGCACTTGATCTGACTCTCGAGAAGAGGGAGGGATTCTAGGAAGCCAAGGTGAGGTGGCAGTGCATTCTAGGCATGGGGCAGTCATTGCAAAGATACAGAGAAAAGAGAGGAAACTGTGTGGGAGGAGCACAAAGAAGGCTTTTGTTGTTGCTTACTCGTTTTCAGCTACTGCCATCTCTTCATGACCCCAGATACTGGAGTTGTTTGTCATTTCCTTCTCCAGTTCATTTTACAGCTGAGGAAACTGGTGAGGTGACTTGTCCAAGATTATACAGTTAGTAAGTATCTGAGGCTGGATTTGAACTTGGGTTCTCCTGACTCTAGGGCTGGCACTCTATCCACTGTATCCACACGTAGCTGTCCTTATTGGGGGAAGGCTAGTTTGGCTCTACCACAAAGTACAGGAAGGGGATAATGAGACTGGAAATATAGATTGGGGCCAGGTTATAAAGGATTTTAAAAGTCAAACTGAGGAGTTGGCATATATTTTATCCTAGCAATCTTGATAATAGGGAGCCTTTATTTTATTGAGTAGAAGAGTGATGTGTTCACATCTACAATGAAGGAAAATTTTTCTAGCATCTCTGTGGAGGATGGTCTGGTGCAGGCCCAGACTGAAGAATCTAGGTGAGGAAGGAGGAGGGCCAGAGGGAAAGAGGTAGCTATGGAAGTAGAGAGAAGAGATTCATATGAGGGTGTTGTGGAGGCAGAAACAGCAAGATCTGACAACTGGGATGGTGGGATTAATAAGCTCTGGGTTTTAACACAATCAATTTGAAAACCAAGCCAATACAGGGGAATCTTTATATTCCATTACTATCCCAAAAGGACAGACAGTCCTTTTGTTGAAGAAGTCCTGGAACCTGGCTGCTGGCTAAGAGATCCTGAGACTGTCCTGCAGACAGAGAGTGAATACTGTCCACTGGTGAAGGACAGTGCTGTTGTTGCAGGGGTCTGGAGACTGTCCTGCAGACAGAGTGAATACTGTCCACTGGTGAAGGACAGTGCTGTTGTTGCAGGGGTCTGGGAACCTTTCTGTTGGTTCAGAAGCCCTGAAGAAGAATTTTCTTGTTGTATGTTTACAGAAATCCTGGGAGAGGGTTTTGCTAATGTTTTCAGGGGTTCTAGGACTGTTCTACAGACAGAGGATGAATTAATGAAGGGACTGGCAATGTATCTTGTGGCCTTGCTGAGCCTTGTCTCCCCAGGAACTAAGATTGCTGAGAACTTGCCTAGTGTCAAGATGAAGAAAAGACCTCCATTTGGGTATTAAGTGCTGTGCTTAAACTTGATGTAACTCTGGGGTAGATTCAATTGTGATCCAGGGGTGGGGAACTTTTGACCTTTTTGTGTTCTATGATTGAACAAATGAATGTACTTTACTTATGTTTGGAAACTAATCTCCATTTGAGAAGAGGGGCTTTGTGGTGGACTAAATGAAGGTACAGCCTAGGGGTGGAGTAGTATTTAGAACAGGGACTTTGTAATTGATTGAATGATTGGAAGGTCCTGGGGTGGGGTAGTACTTGGAGATTATTTAATCACACTTAGTAAATGCTGTATTTTGAATGATGTCATGTTTTGATCTTCTCTGTTCTTGGTTTGTCACTGTATAAAATGGAGAGCACCTATGCTGGTATTCTGAACCTTGGGAAGTTGCCTTTCCTTGGCATTACATTACATCACTGCACCACAAGCCGCCCCTAGGAGATGTGTTTCTTTTATTAGTCATGGAAATAGACTGGCTGGGCATCTCAAGAAATTCGGTATTTTAGGGGTAGCTACAAAAGTAGCAGAATTGAGATCGCCTTATCCTCTTTCCCTAGCTTATTATGGAAGATAGGCATCAATGAAACCGCAGACATAAATGATAGTAAGGGATCAAGGCTGGCCTTTGTCTCCATTAGGGTTGTCTACAGTGGCTTCTTTAAATAGAATCCCTACTTTCCTTCAAAGACAACAGAAGTACCAACTCCATGATAAAGCTTTTCCTTCCCATCCCTAGTTGCTAACCCTCTCTCCCTCTAGAATTTACGTTGTGTAAACAACGTAAATGGAAAAAGCAACAAGGGCAAAATAATTTAAGTGGAATTTTGAGAAATTTTAATGACCAAACTTTGCCTTGAGGGGAAAAAAAATCTGAGAAGGTAACTCCACTCCTTTGCAAAGGTGTGGGACTATAAATGTGGATCACTGCATACAATATCAAGTTGTGTGTGTATGGGGTGGGGGGGTTGTTGGTTATTTTTTTCTTAACTGTTCTTAGCTTCTTTTTATTCTCTGTTTTAAGGGATTAATAGAGGTGGTAAGAGGGCTACATTGGGAAACATAGGAAATGTAAATGCAAAAATTATCGATAAATATTTGTTTCAAAACAAAATTACTTTGTATATATTTAGCATGATGGAGTAGGAGGATGATGCTGTGTGTGTGTGTGTGTGTGTGTGTGTGTGTGTTTGTGTGTGTCTGTATTATACTTACCCCAGGCTGGGTTAGCTGCAGGAGCAGAGAATGACTGCCTTTCCTGATTCTAGCATTTCACAGAAAGAAAACAGAATTCAGAGCTGCTTTTGTTTACTTTCATATTAGAAGTCCATCTGAAGCATGGATCCTTGACCCCAGGCCACGCTTCTTACTGAAAGATGGACAGTGACAAAGAAAAAAATTTTTTGAGTTTGTCTCTTGTCACAAGGACATTTCTACTGACTGTGAATACCTTTTTTAAAAAAATGTCCTTCATCAAAGAAAACTAAATCATATAGTCTGAAGAGCGAATAGTTTCTGACATTTACTGAGAAACCCAGCCAAAGCTTAGAACAGAAGATCACAATCCAAAAGACAAACACAATTCAAACCACTTTAAAAGTCCAATGAAGGCTAAAATCTTCCCTAAACTTAATTTTTCCAACTTGTGAATATTTTCACATCTTGTATTGATGTAAAACAATACAAAAGAAATTCATAATCCCATTCATTTCAAGATATTAAGATGAGATAAAGCCTTGACTTTTATACCTCTTGGAGGATTTTTATATATTGCTTTTGTATTGATGTTACAATGGAAGATAAGCATTGAGATGCACTTCGATGTGCCTAGCTACTTTTCTAAATGTATTGCCTGAACAAGACTTCGAAGCTATCAGTTCATCTTCATATTCCAGCAGGAAGAATGGAAAAAATGACTTTGAGATAAATGACTTTCTCCAGCGCCCAGAGCAAAGTTTGTATAATAAAGCAAATACACAAATAACACAAATGAATCAGTTTCATTTTTCCTTACATATTGTACTCATCACTTGGAGGATAGAGAGGCTTAGGTTTGACAAGTGAACCGCTTTAACATGAATAGTGCCAAGCTAAACTCTAATTCTTCTCTGTTCGTGATTAATATCTCTGAGAAATCAGTGCCATGAATCACTTAGGCAAATCATTCTCCTGCCATGTGCTCTGCATTATTT
Organism: Petaurus breviceps papuanus; assembly: GCF_028583685.1. Classification (NCBI taxonomy): domain Eukaryota; kingdom Metazoa; phylum Chordata; class Mammalia; order Diprotodontia; family Petauridae; genus Petaurus; species Petaurus breviceps. The sequence continues at coordinate 41,333,427 of NW_027185761.1, read as the reverse complement.
TTCACTGTCTTACCTGCACTTTAAATAGGATCTTTCTCTTACATTAAGTTAAATAACTACTGGGATTTTTGCTTCAGAGTTATCACTAGCCCCTGAAAGTAAACTAAAAATGTATTTTAATCTTTCTGTTCTCTGAAGGCAGAGAATGCAAACACACATCCAATGAGAATATCTCTAAAGCATTTTGCAAACCTTGAAATGCTATATAAAGGGAAGCTGTCATTTTTATTATTACATATTATGCATGTTGCCTAGGGAAGTGACTTGGGACAATTGGGTTTTGGAGGGTGAGGGGATGGTATTTTTTAGATCAAGTTCAATTTATCTAGTCATTGAATGGAGTCACACAAGATGAGATTTCAATGTGTTAACAAAATGCAACATGACCCCCTTTATGAGGTTCAATATCACCTCTGATCAACCAGAGAAGAAAACAGCAGCATTGTCTAACAAAATTAATTAGCCCCAGCCCTGGGGGGCTTCATACGGCTCAGTGCTGGATGAATTTCAGTAGTCAAAGTAAAGGATGGAGTTGCCCATGGAGGAGACTTATGTGGGTACAGGAATGAAATTCTCTCTCCTTCACTCACATCAGTCTTGTAGCTTTGAAGGGGAGCTAGTCAAGTGATACTCTGTCCCACCCAAGTAGAGCAGAGACACACTTATCAAATCAAGCAAGTCAGACAATAATCAGAAAAGCCTTACAGATTAGTTTAGGTGACTGAGTACACACAAGTGAGAAGATTCTGCAACCTGGGAGTGAGATGAAATTTCAGCTAGAGTGGTTAAAAAATATTCAGCCAATTAGTTCCACTCTTAGCATTCGCTAGGGGTAAGGGGTGCAGGCACTGATAATTGAGATATGTTGACATGCCAACTTTTTCTTCACATGCCTACAGTTTTGGGGGCTCCTTTGTTAGTCCAAACCTACACCTTGCCTCTTCCCTCCTTCCACTTCTGTTTCTCTGTCTGTCTCTATCTCCCTCTCTCCATCCCTCTCTCTTTTCCTCCCCCTCCCTCTCTCCATTCCCCTCCCTCCTCTGTTTCTCTGTCTCTATCGTTCTCTCTCTGTCTATCTGTCTCTCTCTCTTTCTCTGCCAATCAGGAGTCATGTCTGCCTACAGGTATTCGGTGCCTCTAAACCAATCAGGAGTCATGTCTACCAGCAAGTATTCAGTGACAGAGGACAGTCTGCCTTTCAGAGAGTCACCAGAAAAAGTTGGCATGTCAACATATCTCAATTATCAGTGCCTGCACCCCTTACCCCTAGCGAATGCTAAGAGTGGAACTAATTGGCTGAATATTTTTTAACCACTCTAGCTGAAATTTCATCTCACTCCCAGGTTGCAGAATCTTCTCACTTGTGTGTACTCAGTCACCTAAACTAATCTGTAAGGCTTTTCTGATTATTGTCTGACTTGCTTGATTTGATAAGTGTATTATATTATATCTGGTTATCTTTTGTGTAATAAGTGTTGGGTAGAAAGAGAAACTAAACTGACTGAAATGAACTGTTACGCTCCAGGTCTGGAGGTGTGTGTGTGGGGTGGGGGTGGGGGGGTGAGATCCCCTGGAGTGACCAGAGACAATTGGATTATCCCCGAATTTCTGAAGAATCACTCCCTAGATTTTAAATATCTGATTGTAATATATACATACAAACACACACATATATAATTAGTAAGCTGATTAGTGCAGGAATGTGTGTGTGTGTGATATATACCTACGTGTGCATTTGGGATCACAATAACAATTTGTTGTTCAGCAGTTCAGTCATGTCTGACTCTTCCTGATCCCATGGATCATAGTATGCCAGCCCTTTTTTGCGCTGCTATTTCTCATAGTCTGTCTAGCTCATGCTCATAGTTTCTATGACACTATCTATCCATCTCATCCTCTGCTATCCCCTTTTCCTTTTCTTCAAGCTTTCCCAACATCAGGGTATTTTCTATTGAGTCCCATCTAATAGTTATATCACACTTTAGAATTACAGATATTATCTCCAATGAACCCTTCAGTGACCCCATGATTTATTATTGTCATCATTTAACAGATGAGGAAATAGAGCCTCAGAGAAGATATGTGATTTGCCCATGATCTCACAGCTAGTGTCAGAAACAGGATTTGAACATGAACCTTCTGATGCCTACACTATTGTTCTATCCACAACACCTAGTTTTCTCTCAATTGAAATACTCTTATGGCTTCCCAAATACAGCCCAGCCTGATTGCCTATTATCTCTCAATTGTGAGCCCAGCTTATTATCCATCTTTAGCCCTTGTCCAAAATTCAAAGATTGATGGATTAATTTGACAGGCTGCCCATCCAGCCGCATGACATTTGTCAAGTTGAAATAACACATCACAATAAGGTTGTCATAAGCATGTAATGAGATAATGTATGTGAAAAGGTTAAAGGTACTGCATACATCAATGTAAGTGATTAGGCTCTCAATACATATTTTTATACCAATCAACGTGCTAATTACAAAACATTTTTGACTAGTCATCAGAGGTCCCATTCTTGATGCTATTTTCAATGGAGAGACATGAATAGAAGACTTGGAGTTAAGAAACCTGGGTTTTTTTTCTCCCACCCTCTCAGCTCTAATGCTTATTATCTGTGCAATTTTGGGTGTCACCTCAGCTTTTTTGCCTCAATTTCCCCCAAAGAATAAAAGTTAAAATTATTTGTGCTATCTATCGAACAGGGTTTTTTACTTTAGGGAAAAAGGTGTTTAACTTTAAAGGACTATATAAATATGATGTTTTGTAGTTATAAAGGGATATATAAATGTAAGTCATTGATATTTTCTATATCATCTTGAAAGTAAGAACATTTCATGTCTTTGCTCTGGTGCATTGGATAGAATGCTGGACTTGGAGTTGAGAAGGACTGGGTTCAAGTCCTGCCTTTGACATATGGTGCCTGGTGACCTAAGACAAGTCCTTGCATCAATTTGGGCAACTGGCAACTCTCTAAGCCTATAAATGACATCTTTGTTTCTGATCTGCATTGAATGTATTTCATGCCAAACTCCCTAGGCTTGACCTACACAGTAATATGTGAATTTTGATTTGTGTTGGTAAAGAGACTGCCCACACAGGGATGGAATCCTTCCATATTCATATACCTTACAATTCAAGCTTTCTACCAGGTCCATGAAGCTTGACTGTATTTCATATCAGCATAATCCAACAAGTATTTATTTTTTAAATTAATTAATTAATTTTTTTTGCCTTTTGAAGGGGAGAAGGCAGGGCAATTGGGATTAATTGGGATTAAACCCAAGGTCACACAGCTAGTAAGTATTAAGTGTCTGAGGTCGGATTTGAACTCACGTCCTCCTGACTCCAGGGCCGGTGCTCTATTCATTTCATCACCTAGCTGCCCCCCCAATAAATATTTATTAAGCACATACTATATGCCAGACATTGTTCTAGATGCTGGCAATACAGAAATGAATAGTTTGTGCTAGCTTCCATTCTAATGGAGGGGTGACATCTGTACACAGATAAGAAAATCACAAATATTTGTACTATTAGCACTATTTTAAGTTATGTTTCTTACATTAATTACCATCAGATGCACCAATTAAGTAATTAAGAAGGATTTACCCTATGGCTTCCAACTAGCACCACCTGGACACCAGGAAAGGCAAATATGAAATGGAATTGTCATGTGGAACAGAGTGACTGAGGAGGGGATTCATAAGAAATAGTGAAAACGGTGATTTGTTAATATGTCTATTTCCACAGGTCATGGAGTACCAACAATTTAGGGCTGAAAGAGACCTCCAAAGTCATCTAGTTCAAACACACCTTCTCCCATTTTACAGATGGGGAAACCAAGGTCAAGGGAAATGAATTGACTTGTCCAAGGTCACCCAGATGGTAAAGTCCAGGAAGGTTTGCTCTCATTGCTTTGCTCATTCCCCTGCTCTGTTTCTCTTTCTGAAGTTTTTTTTTTTACTTGCTTGCTTGGTATGTCTAAAGTTCATATTCTGTTTCAATGCTCTCATGAACTATTAACTGAATGAGGCATATTAAGCTGTGACCCTGTGAAATTTGTCCCAAAGAGATTCACAGGATCATGGGTTTTAGACCCTAGAGACACCTGGGAGAATAGTTGGTCTAACCCCTCATTTTGCAGATGAGAAGACTGAAAATGAAAAGATGTGGAATGAGTTGTCTAAGGTCACACATCTTGTAATGGCAGCGTTCATTTGGAATTCAAATTGTTGGCTTATGAATCTAGTACCATTTCTGCTAGACCTCACTGTCTCTGCTCAGTTATCTAGGAGGATTTCTGAAATGGAAGGGGGAAAAAAAGAAAAGAGAGGATTCAACTGAGGAAGCATCTTAGAGAAAAAATCAGATTTGAAGCTGCACAATAAGGATTGACAGCATAGAGGATAGAATTCTGTAATAGTAATGGGGATTTCAAGATCTCCCCTGCCCCTTGTAATGGCAAGTATTTAGTGCCTTGTTTCAGTTGAGCCTCGCCCTTGATTATATCAAGTCTTTGTTAAGAAATAAAACTTGTGAAACCCACAATGGAAGGAACTTGCTGATGCAACAGGAAGGGGAGGAACAAGGAGGAGCTAATGACAAGAATAAAAAGCTGAGCCCAAGCTGAGAGAGAGCCAGAATTGCTGGGAGCAAGCAGCATGGAGACTGAGCAGTGGGAGTGAGTGAGGGGCATTTTTGCTTAAAAGAGCCTATTTTGTTTTGAAGGCCTGATTGAGGGGAGGCTTGGGAATGTTGATTTCACTGCATTGCTTATGTGTACCAACTTCATGGTTATTGTAATGAATTTGGCTTTCTGGTTTTGAAATTCAGTTTTCTGGTATTTGAATTAATGCTTTGGTTCTGTCCTCCATGTGGAGAGTCTGTTACATTTTCTGGTTCACAATTACACCAGCATATTCATAGCCACCGTGGGCACTGTGAATATCACATTGGTGTTATAAATTCTAAACTGGACTTCTCAGGAGAACCGGGGTTTTAAGTCAAATCAAATCAATAAGCATTTATTAAGTACCTGCTGTATCCTAGGCAATGTGCTAAGCACTGGAGATAGCAAAGCAAGGCAAAAGACAGCAGTCCTTTGCTCTCTGGGAGCTCACAGTCTGGTAGGTGTTCTAAGAGGAGGAGATGAGAAGGAAATGCATAATAGGCATGGAGGTGTGAGACTTAGCCATGAGTAGAAAACAGACTGTAGAGAGCAAGGAGAGAAGTAATGCATAATATGCCTAGAAAAGTAGCTTGGAGCTAGGTTGTGAAAATCTTTAAATACCAACCTGAGGATTTTATACTTAATCCCAGAGGTAATAGGAAGTCACTGGAAATCAAGGGAGTGATCTCATCAAATGTGTGCTTTTAGATGGTCCATTTGGTGGCTGTATGGAGAAGGGGAAAAGGAGATGAGTTAGGAGGCCATTGAAATCTTCCAGGCCAGGGACAATGAGGGCCTGAATGAGGGTAGAAGCTGACTGTATGATTTGGGAGAAATGCTGTGGATGTTGAATTGACAAGACTTGGTACCTAACTGAACATAAGGGAGGAGGAAAAGGGAGGCCCTGAGGAGAACATTTTAGTTGTGAACCCAAGAAAAAGAGAGGCCCTGTTTTGGACAGATAGAGTTTGAAAATGCCTGTAGGACGTCCAGTTCAAAATATGCGATAGATACTTGACAATAATTCCTAGCATTCATGTCAAGGGTTACCCAATGCCTTCTACAAATCTTTTCATTTGACTCTCACAATAACCCAGGGTGCTAATATAATCTTCATTTTACAGATAATGAAGATGAGACTGAGGAAGTTAAGTGACTTGTTTGGGGTCACCCAGCTTGTCAACAGAATTTGAATTCAGGTCTTGCTGACTCTGAGTTTTGCACTGTATCTACTAAACCATCTGACTGCCAGGTAGAGGTTATGGGACTGGAGTTTGGGAAAGAGAAGGACTGGCTAGATACGTCCCAGAGGTGTCTGCATAGAAATAATAATGAAATCCCTGGGAGCTTACAAAGTCACCAAGAGAGAAAGCGCAGAGACAAGAGACAAAGACCCAGGGCAGAACCTTGGGCTACAGTCACAGTATGGAGTGGAATACAGACATCAGTCTAGCAAAGGAACCTTCATTTGGTTGGGAGTGACATGAAAATAATTGAGGCTGACACTAGTTTATATTCAAGAGAAGAAATGGGAGGTGGGGCCCTTTCCAGATGCACCAATCTGAGTCAAGGAATGCTATATGTAGACACATACATACATCAAATACAGACCAATCCAAAAATAGGGCACATGAGTTGGAAAAATGTCTTTGGTACCTTCTAGGCCCTTCCAATGAACTCATCTGCCACCTTTAACTGTTTCTGCCTATCTATTCCCCCAACCCTCTCCTCTTTGGAGTGGGGGGAGGGGTGAACTTAACCAGTTTGCCTCAAGAATATTTATTGGAGTGGGCTTTTTAGAAGTTCAAACTGATCACAGGCCTCCTTCCTTGACTTGGGAGTTGGAGGGGAGGGGGTGGAAAACAGGCGGGATGTGAGATAAGAAAATAACTTTCCTGCCCCCACAAGCCTTCCCAGATGAAGTAAAGAAAGCATCCTACAGCAACTTCAATGAGGCCCGTATACTTGGTTCAGAACACGTTCACCATCTGCCAGTACTTGAAGTATCCTGAGGCCTTGTCTGAGAAAAAAAGACAAACAGGAACCAGTCCCTGGTTAGAGCCCATCAATCAAACATGAAAGAATTCTTTCGGAAACATCCTCCTCCCTCCCCCAATTTGGCATGAATTAACATGTCTTTGCTTAGAATGGAGGTTATTTATTCTTTCCACTGCTCCAGTCAGATAGGCATATCAGGAGAAGCCCCAGGTAAAACTGGAATGTGGACAGAGCTCTGGCCCCTCTCCTCTTGGCTCCTTTCTCTCTCATCCTTCTCAAGTCCTCATTCTAGGTCTTGTAGCTTTCTAATGTGACTCCACAATCATTTATTCCCCTAGGCAGGGGTCCACTCTTGAGTTCATTCCCCAATCCCTTTTCCTCACTGTAAGATCCTGGAGGGTGGACTGGGACTGTTGCATTTTTTTCTTTATATTTGTAGTGCCTTCCACAGTGACTGGCATATTGTTAATATATGTTTGTCGATGGGTTTAAAAAAAATCAATCTGTTCTTTACACTGGAATGTCTTCTGTATTTCTTTCTACCTCAATGAATGCCCTTTGTCCTTCAAAACTCAGCTCAAGCACCAACACCTACCAAAAAAATCTTTCCTGATCCCTTAATTGCTAGTGGCATCCCTTCCTAACCATCTTCTCTTTAACTGCTTTGTACTTATTTGCAGTAGGAATGGCAAGTCGTCCTAGTACTATTTTATTGAGGCTTGGAAATATTAAATGGCCTTTCCTGAGGTCCTATGGCCAGTAAATGAGAGAGCTGGGACTTCACTTCTAGTCTTCTGATTCGGAATTCAGCACTCTCTTCTCCTGACTGTTCCATAACACTTTCATGATGCACATCTTTTTGTAGAGCAGAATGATAGCAAGGAGGCAGAATGAGTAGACTAATAGAAGATCTGGGTTCAAATCCTGCCCTGGAGTTACTGGGCAAAACACTTAGCCTCTCCTATTCTCACTTTCCCCCTCTGCAAAATGAGGACTATAATATTTTATTAGCTACCTCATAGGGTTATTGTGAGGAAAGCGATTTGCAAACTTTGAAGGGCCCTGAAGAAGCTTACAAGCTAATGGGGGAAGACAAAGCATTAAAGGAAGCTGAAAAGATGAGGGATGGAACAAAGGAGGTGCCCAGTGCCAGGGTATGGTGGAGAAGCCGATCAGAGAAGTCCCAAAGTAGTGCAGCCAGGTGAGACTGATACTGTCACGGGTGATGGATTTAAGTCAGGCAGAGCTGCACAGTCGTCAGCCTCCCTTTCTCTTCCAGAGCATCAAAGTTCAGCGGCAGGACAAAAGTAAAGATGAGAGGCAATGGCCTGGGATGCCGTGGATGACCTTGGCGTCTTTGATGTCTGACCAAGCTCTAGGTGCCTGCTTTAGCTGCCTTCACGGCCTTTGGAAGACATTGTTCTCATTTACCCATTCAGCTGAGGAAGTCTTCACATGATTGGGGTAGAAACTCAGATAACTCACTGATGGGTCTGAGGCCTGTAGGTTACTCTCGACCTGGTGTGGCTCACCTGCCAAGATGATCTTACCAGGGTGTGGAGTCACAGGTGAGGGTTGAGTGCCAGGCAGACCCCAAAAGTGGATGAACAGTCTTGAAAAGGGCTCAGCAAGCCCTCCCACCAGACATGCAAGTCCTCCCTGAACACCCCATACAGCCAATACTTTAGTAACTACAGCATTGGAGGAAGTGAGGTCTGCTGAACTTGCAAACACAGTTGCCAGGCCACATCCCCACAAGGGTGAAGGTTGCTTTCTCAGATAATTATTAGCTGTAAAATACTGGGCCAGAAGAAGTAGTAAATGCCTTACAAATCCTTGCCAAATGGAATTCCATTGAAGCATTCTCAACAACTTTCCATATTTTCACAGGGATCTTTCCTACTCCACCAAGAAGCACTATGGACCATATTTTCCATTCTTCCTTACACCCAAACTGACTTCTTTTAGATCCCAATCTGAATACTTTTAAATCCTACTTCCTTGCACATGTCCGGTGTGTGTACAGTGCCAATATATCTGAAGAAGGAGTAAAAAAATAAAATCAACCCTCTATCCCAAGCAGCTACTATTGCTTCCTTAGTTACCTAGAGAGTTCTCAGCACAAATATTCTCTCTGCCCTGGAGAAATCACAAAAGTGAATCAACAACTTTCTTCTATAATTCTGAGCCCCCAGCCAGAGATTACACTCATGTAAAATAGTGCAGTCTGAAATCCCTCTTTCTCCTCCCAGGTGCTTTCCGATAGATTCCTAACTGCATTGAACAATAACACACCACGTAGAAACACAGGTGGCTAACAGCTTTTATTACAATTGCCTGCTTAAGAGGAAGAATCAATGCCGAAAGAGCAGACATGTAAACAAACTTTGAAGAAATAGGGTGCGCCTCTCATTCCCAGGTGAAGTTATCAGGATCAGTGCTTTGGGGAGAGAGAAAAGGAAAAGGGGAGAAGGCAAATGAGAGATTCTTGGCCCTAGCCTGTGGCCCTAACTGTTTCAGTATCACTCTGTCCGCCACGTGTCTTGTGAATAATTCACAATTTGTGTGCATAATGGGCACCACCTCGGCCTCAGGAGTCCTGGTTCCCTCCCCTCGGGGTGGCTGCTCCCTCTCTATTCCAACCTTTCTAGACTCCTATGCAACTTCTCTCCAGATTCTACCTGATAGGCCTATAGCATGGGAAAATCTGTCTTATGAGTCATGTCAACTCTCTTTGCCAGTCCCGTGATTGGGGCAAAATTCCCCAGGGATCAAAGAAGAAGATGCTTGGAGATATCTGCCTGACCATCAGATATACAAGTCTAGCAATCAGATTTCCTTAGGGACATTAGGTGTGAGCACAGCCAAGATAGTGTTCTGATTTAAACATGTAAAGTGCTATACAGAATATAGAGGAGGAGAAGAAAAGATATCAGTGCTTTTGTCCCTCAAACGAGCTTGTATTCTTTCTAGTAGCATTTCTATTCCTATTAAGGTGTATCACAGCAGACTATGTCTGATTTCTGAGGAAATTTCTAATGGTTTTGTTTTTGGAGAGGCAAAGGCAAGGCAATTGGGGTTAAGTGACTTGCCTAAGGTCACACACCTAGTTAAGTGTCAAATATCTGAGTCCTGATTTGAACTCAGGTCCTCCTGACTCTGGTGCTCTATTCACTGTGCCATCTAGCTGCCCCGGAAATTTCTTACGGAAAGGCTCATCAATAGTAGGCTGGGTTCTAAGTGATACAATGTTTTGACCATTCTGGTCCTTAGACCAAAGAAAAATATCAAATGGTACTGTCCTCAGCCACATATGGCCTCCTTCTTCTACAGTGATGGTGACAGAGCAGGGGACAAAAGGGAAGAAGGTACTAAAAATCACTATAAACCACAAATATCTAGAAACATTAACTCATCTGTTGATACTCTCATTGTGAGATCTTTGCTCAGGAACCAAAGATTGGATGTATTACTGGAGGGAGGTAGCATGGTACAATGGAAAAATTGTGGGCTTTGGAGTCAGCGGTCCTGGGTTCAAACCTCATTACCATCTGTGCAACCTTGGGGGATTCACTTTGCTTCCAAGACCTCAGTTTCCTGATTTGTAAAATGAAGGGGTTGGATTGGATAGCTATGGAGGTACCTTCCAGCCAGCTTCAGATATCTGATCTCATATCAATCTCATAATTCTTCCTAGAAATGAAACCAGAAGGCAAAAGAAAGCTACAGCTAAACAAGATAGAAAGATGCTTTAAAGAAGAATTAAACAAAGAAGCCCATGGGATGATTTTATCAACTTTCCAGAAAAAGAAAAAGAAACATCCATTTTGGGGGCACTTGGTCTTCTTATTGTACAGCTCATGATAAGGATTTACATAAACACTTCGCTAAAGATGATTACAGCCCATGCTTCTTTATCTATAGGAGAATAGGAAGAGACAGAGAAATTCTACAACTCAGTAAAACCTTCCCAATTAAGTCAACACAGATATTTGGCAACTCTAACCCAAAGGTGGGTAAGGGGAGAATGACAATGAAGATATTGGAAGACATGGATCAATAGGTAAAAAAGAGAGTGGCCAAAGGTTTGTGGTGGCCAGCTTACAAAATAGGCACTCATTTGATTACTTCCTGTTCCGATTGAACCCTGTAGAATCTTCTCTACCTTCCTAGCCTTGTTCTTGCTGACAAACAAGCAGCCTCCAAACCTTTGGGGGATGAGTAGGAATGGGGGCAGGGAAGAGGGGAATGCTCCTTAATACATAAATAATAAACTGATAAGCAGATTAAATAATGGAACACAGAAAGGGAATGGGGACAAGGGAAAGAAAGCAGCTGCGAACAGTCTGTACCATGCTTGACAGGCATGTCTGATGCCAGGGTTTGGGAGATTTTCCCACCTAGAATGCAGTCTGCAGTATACTTCCTACTTTATTTACTAAATTACTAACGTGGAAATCACACGTATGCATATTGACACACATACATATAGACATATATTTGTGTATATATGGACATGTTTGCTTCCATGTGCATGCAACCACATATACATACATGTATCTGCATGCATCTATGTGTTTTATACCCTACATGCACATGTGTACCATATACACATGAATGTGGAAGTTCTCTCCTTGGGGATGACTGGCAGGGTATCTATTTAGGCATCGAGAAGTTCTAGATTTTACTATACAATGGCCCTTAAAGCAGCTCAGGAAAACTAGTCATCACCCATTGGAGTGACTGAACACCCATTGGAGTGAAAAAAACATTGATTGAATATGTTTTCATGAAGCAACCCATGAAGAAAAGGCAGTGGTATGGAACAGTAGAGAGAAATGGACAGAAGAGACAGGAGAGCCTGAGTTCAAATCCTGCTTCAGACATAGACTAGCTCTGGGACCTCTAGTGAGTCACTTAAGCTGTCTCAGCCTCAGTTTTCTTCTCTGTAAAATGGGGGTAATAATGGTATTCGCTTTTCAACGTTGTTGTGAGGATCAAGGGAGGTATCCTATGTAAAGTGTTTTTCAAACTTAAAGCACTATGTTAATGCTAGTTTTTATTAAAAAGGGATTCCTTGAGCCAAGTCACCATATAATCAATTTTATTCCTGGGGTGGTTTTTCTTTTTTTTTTTTTGAAGGAATTATAAAGTCTTTATCATCTATCAACCCCATTGACCCTGTTCCTATAGTTGAATGAAGTCCTTCATCTCAAAGCTTTTCATTTAGGGTAATAATTAAGTCTGAAACATAAACATTTTATAACATTTTGAAAAGGCATCCAAAGATGGAAGCATGAATATCTTTGTATCTCATTGCACTGAAGTAATACAGAGCCTTTTGAATCCCAAAGAAGACTTTGAAGTCTATCATTGGCTGTCTACACTGGACACATTCAGTAAACTTATGTCTTCCTGGAAAGACACCTAAAGAATTGGGTTAGTGGGCATTTTGTCTTTGTTGACTTTGCCCTGGTCAGACCTCACCCCCAGCACCCAGAAAGTTCCATTTTGAGGGACTCGCTTTAAGAAAGGACACTGTAAGATTGGAGATTCTAGAGGAAGATGACCAGGATGGTGAATGGGAATACCATACAAATATTGGTGGAAACAACTGGGTTCAATGAGTCTGGAGAAGACACAACTTAGGGAGGGATGTGATAGCATCTTTTAAAGAATCTGAACTTCTATTGTAGACAGTAACAGCAACATTGTACAATGATTAACTTTGATAGACTTACCTCTTATTAGAAATGCAAGGATCTAAGACAACTGCCAAAGACTCATGATGGAAAATGCCAATCACATCTGGAAAAAGAACTATGGAGCCTGAATACAGATTGAAGCATACTATTTGCTCTCTTTTTGTTTGTTTCTTCTTTCTTGTGCTTCTTCCTATTGTTTCTAATTATTCTTCACATGACTAATGTGGAAATATTTTTAATAGGTCCATGTATGTAGAGCCTATATCGGATTGGATGTCATCTTGGGGTGAAGGAGGGAGGGAGGAGGATAAAATTTGGAACTCAAAATCTTATGAAAGTGAATATTGAAAACTAAAAATTAATTGATTAAACAAGAACAGAAACAATCTGAAGTTCTGTTATGTTTGAAGAGAGTTTGGAATTGTTCTGCTTAGCCCCAGAATGAGGCTGGGTGGGGGGTGGGGGGTGGAAACTGCAGAAAGAGATTTAGGCTCCATGTCAAAATTCCCAACACTGAGAGCTGTCCAGAAGTGGAATGTGCTGTCTTCAGTCATAGTGGGATTCCTCTCAGGGATCCTCTTCAACTGGAGACTGGACATGACTAGGTGGAAAGAGTAGAGAGGATTCTTTGTCTTGTTCATACATGGGTTAGACAAAATGCCCTCTGAGGTACCTTCTGATTCTAAGTGTTAATTCTGTGAATCTGAATTAGCGAATTAGATTCTAAAGCAGTGGGGTTGAGAAGCAGTGCAGAATCAGAGTCAGGAAACCCGGGTCTAAATCTGGCCTCAGAGACTTATTATCTGTTCGATTTTGGGCAAGAAACAACATTTATGGCCTCAGTTTCCTCATCAATCAATTAATTAGCACTTATTTATTAAGCACTTACTACATGCCAGATATTGCATTAAGCACTAAGGATACAAAGAGAGGTAACAAAAAAAAAAACCAGTCCCTACCATCAAGGAGTCGATCATCTAATGGGGGAGACAATGCACAAACAAGTGTATATGGGGACCCTTCCAATTCTAAATCTAAGATCCCACGAAGGAGCAAAATAAGTGTGACTAACAAGTCTGATTAGCTAACGATCTGATACCTAAGAGAGGAGAATAAAAAGGATAGTTCCTGTGGGAAGTTTCCTTGGATACAGGCTACTTTACTAAAGGTCTCCTTTCCTGGGAAAGAATCGCCTCCCTTCTGCTCTATTCATCTGCCCTGGTATTTGTTTTTCCATTTCTATTGAAGATTTTGTTCTTCTCCAGCAGACATTCGTGTTCATTATCGGTGATGCCAAGTTCAAGGTCCCGCCACCTGTTCCTTTGTCTAAGAGCAACTCCCCTAACTCCCTTACGGATGTTTTTGGAGCAATTTCCAAGGCACCATTTCATTGAATGGAGCTATAGACTTCAGGGTTAGCCTTTCCTGCCACCAGGTGGAGACTGACTCAAATGTACAATGAAGACCCTGGGACAAGATGGGCTTCTCAACTTTCTCTCCCCCAAACCACTATCTGGGATCAGAGACACAGACAGGTGACCTTGAAGGTGTCATTTATTGTATCTATTTTGATATTAAAATGCTCATTAAACATGCCTGCGTGTAAGTATGCTTTAGAGCCCAAAAGAGAACCCAAGTCCTGCTCGATGGACCAATAGAACCAGGGAGGCCAAAGTTTAGAAAGTAACTCCTGTTGAATACTGTATCATGCCCTGCCTTGCCCTGGATGGTTATAAGATAGGGAGAAGCGGGATCTATCCTTCTCCTGGGGTGATCTCTGGAGCTGTCATGACAAAACTAAACAGATAGATCTTCGGGTACCCTTCAGGTCACAATACCTGGGTGATGTAGATCACAATTCTACAGTTCACGGAGACTATCTTATTTACCTCATGAGACTAGACTATCATTATGTGGAAACTTCCTGAAGATGAAATCAATGATTAGATGCTCATAGCTCTTTGGGGCCATTGCCATTTTATCTGTGATGCTCTCATTTTTCCTGATGGCCAGTTTGTTCTCTCTGGCACCTGGAATGGCACATTCTGACTGTGAGCCTAACACAACTGGCCCTACTATCCAATGCTTTGTGGGCCACTCCCAAAGATCCTGAGTGAAGCCTTCTCTTCTAACAATAACCTACATTAGACCATCAAGTTTTGGGACACCTTGAGCATCTGCAAATACACTGTTGAAAATAAGAGGAACTTAGAGTTTATGACTTATGTCCATTTGTTCACTCAACCACAGCAATACCATTGTTGTGTCCTATGACTATAATAAGTTGCTTAAGGCATGGGACTTGGCCAACTGCAAACTAAAGATAATTCATATCAATCACAGAGGCTACCTAAGTACAGGACATATTTCTCCTGAAAGTTCACTCTTCCACTAGAGACAGGGATGGTCAAATTATGCTTCAGGAATTCAGCAAATGCAAGCATCTCTATGCCCCAGAGAAAGGGGACATCATCACTGACCTCTGCTTCAGTCACCATCATAACTGGTCCTGTGTTGCCAATGAACTCAACATCAAGATTTGAGACTCCTAGGTCAAGATCATTGTAGATGGGTGAGATAAAGTAGGAAATGATCTGTCCCAATGTCTCTCTTTAGCTTGGACTAATGATGGTCAGGCCGTTTTTTGCTGGATACCTGGATTACAGTATAAGCATGACAGGTGACCATTAGTACTCAGCAAATGAGTGAACCAGAACTCAGAAATGAGAAATAAAGAATTTAATTCCTATGTTTTGGAGGAGAAAGTAAGGCAATGGGAGTCACTTTTCCACTCATTGACAGAAAAGTATCCCATGAGGAATTTTGCACTTACCATATTTCTCCTCCCCTCCCCCAACCACCAAAGAATAATTAGACAAATAGGAAGGATTCAGAGAAAATTGAGAGAACTCATGGATCTGATTCAGAGATAAGTACTATAAGCAGAACCAGGAGAATGATTTGCTTCAGACACTTACTAGCTGTGTGGCTCTGTGCAAACCATCTTTAAGAGGAAAGGATTGAACTTAAGGTTCTTTCCAAACATAAATTTAGGACCTTATTATCTTAATTTGCTGTTATGAAGGAAAACAATGCTGAAAAACTTCAGAATAGTGATCAATGCAGTGACCAAATGTGTCTTCAGAGGACAGATGATGGAACATGTCTCCTAACTTTCTGCCAAGAGAAAATTCTATGGATGTGGAATAAGGAATACATTATCTGATGCAGGCTATTTCATTTCTTTGTTACAAGGGGGCATTCTATGAGGTAGTTTTGGAAATTATAGTGATTTTTAAAATAACAAGAAAACATTAAAAGAATCATTCTTAGAAACCACAAGCTTTTCTGTTTTCTGGTTGAATTCATTCTCTCCATATTTCCAGAATAACAATAAAGACCATCTCCATAAACCTGTGAGCCTGCACACTTTCCAGTTTCCTAGGAAAGAGGGAAATGAATAAGACTAAAATAAACCAATTATTCAAATTAAAAGAATTTTCCTGCTCCTTTTCTGCATTCGACCAATGACAAAGGAGTTTCTAACCTTGTGTGCTATCGTTCTCAAGAATATAAACAAGATAACTCAGAAAATAAACATATAAAAATATCTTAAAGATCCCTCTGGCTCTGACCAATGAGCTATCTTGTCTCTGACAGCATGATCTAAGCATGTGCTACAGAAAAAAAAAAATAGGTAGCTCAATGTATTAAGTTTGGGATGGGAAAGACTCAAGTTCAAATCTGTCTCCATATACTTACCTTTTGTGTGCCCCCTGGGCAAGTCACTTAACCTCTGTCTGCTTCAGTTTCCTCATCTGAAAAATGAGGATAATAATAGCACCTGTCTCAAGGTAAGATAATGTCTGTAAAGTGCTTTCCAAACCTTAAGTGTTAGTGTTGTTGTATTTGTTGTTATTGTAGCTGACACTGACCTCACTGACCTCAAAGCAAATATCCCTAACTTCTCATTAATTCCCCCTATAGGTCAATAATTCATAAGTTTTAAAATCTATTATATTTATAGATTTACAGCCTACAATCTATGGAAGTAATGAGTGCTGTAATAGTATTATGAGCCATGTAAAGTAATGTTGTTAACTCTGGCCCAGTCCTAAAAGAGGCAATGTGGTGTGGCAGAGAGAACACTGGATTTGGAGTCAGAGTACTGCTTAAAAATTATTGTTACTATTATGACTATGCTCAGTTATTATTTTTATCAACATAATCATTAGTAATACTATGACATTACTCTTCACATGGTAGGCACTCAGTAAATGTCTGTGAAATTTATTAAAAGAAATAATTTCTCAGATTTTGATCTTCTTTTCTTTCCCTATTCATCAATAGGTGGCAAGGTTTTTGATGTTCCTCTCTACAAGCTTGAGCAGGACATTATGTCCCCATGCCCTGGACACTATAGGGAAAGGTTCTGTATAAAGAACAGGCAGCATTTTTATTTATCACCCAAATAAATAACCAGACAACAGGACACAGTGGACAGTTTGAATAGCAGCTAGTCAATATTTACAAGGGTTAGAGACAGAACTGCACTGTCTAACTTATTTACAACCCAGTCTAGTGTCTGGTTACAAGCCCCCGCCTATAACGTCTCCACAAATATACTTGCCCAGAAGTAGAATCTGGTCTGCCCCAGTCAAAGCTCAAAAGAATGGGGTCCTTCCATTTCACCAAATCCAACAGCTACTGATGCTTCCCCTTGCTGTTCTTCTTGAGTTTCTGCCACGTTTTCATATATATTTTTTTAAATGGGTTAGTTATTGAACACTAAATGCTTCAATAACAGATATATGCCATCTTGAGATGGTCCAGGTAGTCACAGTCAAAGGAAGAATATCAGAAAGTGTTGGAATACTGGATGGCAGACTGCTCTTTTTGTGAGTATATCTTGAATTCATAGCAAAATGCAGTCCATTTGTTGACAATCATATGAGGTCTCATCATTCCCAAATGCCAAGATTCAGTGCCCCCAGTGGGGTGATTTGGTGACATGAAGGTAGTTCAGAGGTCTGGGAGGTACTCCAAAATTGTCCTTTGTGAGCAACTGTGTGTCACTCATAGAAGACATCATCCATGTAAAAGGCATTGTATCTCATGAACAATGCTTGGTGAGCCAGAATCAGTGACATGCTGTACATTGGGATCATCATTTCAGATGTATGATCCCATTGATGTGAGGAACTCTCAATGAGGAAACTCCTTTCACTCATGCAGATCAACAACCCTTCTCTAATTTATCCTGGGGAATTTCCCGGGGGCACTGAGAGGATTATGTCACTCTATCAACCAAAATGCATTTATTGACAGCCTATTGTATACCAAGTAATATGTTAGGTACTGAGCATACAAAAACCAAAATGAAATAGTCCTTGCTTTTAAGGAGTGTATGTTCTATAGTTGGAGGCATGTACAACACATATACACACATACATCATACAGTATGTATATATCTATGTATATCTATATATGTATATATCGATGTAGATATCTAGATTATATATATAGTGTGTATATATACATACACATACATTTTGTATGTGTGTGTGTGTGAGAGAGACACAGAGAGAGAGAGAGAGAGAGACAGAGACAGAGACAGAGAGAGAAAGTATAAATACACAGTAATTTCAGATGAGGCACCATCAATTGGAGATCAAGATTAGTCTTACCTAGGAAATGGCATTTGAATTGAGCTTTGAAGGAAACTAGGATTCCAAGTTAACTTCGCTCATGATTGCATAGATAGTGTTTTCCAGAGGCAGGGCTTGAATCCAGATCTTACCAAGCCTGAAGTCAGAATTCTTTCCATTAAACCACACCATGTCTCTAATTAGGATCATTATATATATGTGTGTGTGTGTGTGTGTGTGTGTGTGTATGTGTGTGTATGTATGTATTATGTGTGTCATTGTATAAGCAGAGATTGATCCACATGTAAATATCCTTATGCCTATATACACAGGCATATGTATGCGAGACATGCATTATGCCATTTTGACAAACAAAAAGATTTATGTGTTCATATAGGTATGCATATGGATTTATTGAAACCAGACACATTAAAATATATGAAAATCTGGATAATTCAAGGAAGCTATTCAAGTCCTTTCCCCTATGTGGGAAAATGACTAGACAAGTTGTAGTAGATAAAATAATATTCTGAGTCATTTACAGTTTCTGTATCCTTCAGCGTGATCAACCTGTGATTGAGCAGTTGGCAAAGACTACTTTCCACCCATCCTCCCTCCCACACATAAGCTAGCCTGCCCAACACAACGGTCCAGAGATTCAGATAAGTAGGGGAGTTAAATAATACTGCCCTAGAAAATCTCATTTCAATGTAACCATGATATCATCGGTGTGAGTACTTCCCCCTCACCCAGTGTAAGTTGTATCTTTTCTATGCCTTCTCTTGCTTTGTAATTCACATCTATATATTTCCATAAATCTACCACCAAGATTTCACTCAATAGTCTGGAGAACTTCCTCAGATTCTGTGAATATATTGATGATACCAGTGCAGCAGTCTGGTTATATTGTCTTATATATATTGTCTTTCATTGTTTCTACAAGACCAACCTACCTTTTTTTGTCCAGTCAGACTTGTCTTTCCTCATGGCTTTTACCCAATTTCTCAAATCATTATCAAGAATTTGTGACAGTCTATTCATACCTGCCAAGTGTCTTGCATTGTCTTTTTGACTGCCTACAATTTTGACTCTTTCTAGATTGTGGTGTTCAGTACTTCACAGCCATAGAAAAAACACTGGTGCTGGAGACATGAACTTTTGTGAGTAACTGAGGATCATTGAAAATTCTCCGTAATTTCCCAAATATGATCCAACCTGACTGTCTCCTCTTATTCAATTCTGGGACCATTTGGGGTCCAAATGCAACATTTATCTAATATGCATTGAGTGGATGAATGCAATGTCCTTCCAGCTGCATGTCATCACCTGCACAAAGGATGTTTGCTTATTCACTTTAATTTTCCTAAGTGAATACTTAAATTGTTTAATTGTCATGAGCTTTAGTGAAGTTTTTTTTAGTATTCTAGGGTTGCATGGAAATAGCAAAATCTTTGAAAATAGGAGCATCTTAACAATAAAGAAGCTTTCTTTGTAGACTCTGAACAAGATGTTCTCTGAAACACAAAGACCTTAGGTGAGCATCTTTCTCCCGCTTTATGTCTTGTTTACTGACAGTACTTAATGGATAATTGGAAATTTTTCTCTTTAGTCAAAGCCATCCTAGGGTAGCTGGGCAGGAAGGCACTATTTCAAGGCAGCCTTTAAGCCTACATTTTGTTCTCTGCAGACAAATGCTTTTAAAACAACAACAATAACAACAAAAGACATAATAAGAGATTATATTCTCTGAATCTTTCAGTCAGACTATGAGCCAGCAAAATTGTGGACTACTGTAGAAAACTGTCCATGACAAAAAAACTGTCCCCCTTCTCACACTTTCATATGCTGTACCCTACCTGCATACATAAACAACTCACATGATTTTAAATGATGAGAACATATAAGCTTATGAGTCAGTAGTTGCTATTGTTATCTTCATTGCCCCATTTACAATAAAAAGTACCATTTGTCATCTCTGCAATTCTTTTGGAATTTTCCCTTCTTTGAGGAATTATGAATAGATTTCTTCCTGAGAACATTTAACATTGTATCGGTAACCATGTAGATGTCTTCTGTGTATAGTTGACAAGGTCCAGGTTTTGTTCCCCAATTGATTTTTTTTCCAAGTGCCATTTTGTAGCCTTTGCTCCCTCCTAGAGTCATGGCCCCAGGAAGGCAGAGCAAACCAGATGAAATTATTGGGACGCTTGATTTCTCCATCTTAATATGCCTAAGAGCAATCTCATCCCCCTTGCAATGAAGGCTTGCTTTTATTCCTCTTGGATCTACCCCCCAATTCTACCTGCAGGATGAAATGTTCTTGAGTGTTTCTCTTCTATGCTATGATGCAACATAACATGCTATGTCATAACATGATATGACATGACATAACACAATACAAGTAATGTAACATCACAATGTAATATAACATAACCTTAAGCCCTGAGACTTGTATATAATATACCAGTTATTAATGATGCCTCCAGAGAGTCAGTGTGGTATAGGAAAAAAAAAAGTCCTGAACTCAGAATTAGAAGAGACCTAAGTTGAATCCACTTCTAACATTTACTAGTTATGTAACCATAAACAAATCATTCAAACCCTCTGAGCCTCAGTTCCCTCACCTGTAAAGTGGAAATAATAGTTATTGTAGTCCCTGCCTCCATAGGTTGTCGTGAAGGTCAAATTAGATAAAGCATTTTGTATGCTTTAAAATTGTGTACCAACAATGTCAATGATTTTTAATACTGTGATCAATGCCTTACAATGGATATTGAAAGTATAAAAGACAAATACAAGAGTTCCACCACTATTGCTGAGGAGATGTTACTATGGAAATGTCTTGCTGGTCTGTTTCACTTGGTGTTTTTTTTTTGTTGTACTCAATCTGATTGCATCAGAGACAATGTGATGTAGTGGATGGGGGACTGAACTCTGTATGAAGGAGGTATGGGTTCAAATCCTGCCTTGGACACTTACTAGCTGTATGACACTAGGCAAGTCACTGAATCTTTTCAAGTCATGATCTGTAAAATGAGGGAATTGGACTTAATGGTCCCTTCCACTTCTAAAACTATTATCTGATAATAAATGTGCTCAGAATAGTTGTGCCTAGTTAGGTCACATGCCATGTTTTCTTTAGACTCATTTTCTCCTCAGATCTTTCTCAATGTCTTGTGAGGTGATGCTATAAAACTATTCTCCTTAAAACATAATAAACACCCTTAGGGAAAATGGAGACATGGTTATGTTAACTTGTCCAATGTTCACCAGCAGACTCAGGTTTTGAGAAGCCAGCTTAATGTGTGCTACACTGCCAGTGATTTATTTGTTTTAACATTGAAGTTAAAACCAACATATAGGAGGAGGAAGGACCTACTCAATAAATTCATATAGGTATTCTTTCCTCCTTGACCTTGTTATAAAATGTCTCTTCTATGTGATCAATGCCTCTTAGCAATGGACATGCAAAATCAGTACTAAGTTCAGAGCTGACAATATGTCATATGTTATAGCTTTGTAATTGAATTCAGTTTTGCATTTCCCCTAGTAGCACATACTTAACTACAGAGAACTGGAAAACATTTCAATTTTTTTCTCATCTTCTTTGGGTCCTAAGGTAATTTAAAATAAATTATTTCAAAATTTTCAAAAGTACCTGCTGATTTTTTTTCCATTCTTTTTCATTAGCATATTTTAAGTGGGAGAAAATGACCTGACTCTTTGCATTTTTGAATACCTTGCAAAATGAGTTTCTGTGAATGATTTAGCAGCTCACAGTGGTTCTTGGAGGTAATTCATATCAGATGGTGGCTGTCAGGCTTGACAGGGTCTGTTCAGTCCGACATTTGTATTTCTGATACATTGCCTCGAAGTGTCCTGACCTAACAGAATCCGCCCCAGCAAATGACAGGGCTTGACATAACATCATTCGACACCCAGGCTGATTGGTTATGCAACGTTCTTCTAAGAAGACAGAATGTGGCTATAAATCAACGGAATCATCCTTAGGCATCCCACGTGTGACAAGTCTTATGTTATCTCTTTGCAGAGGCTGGGAACTGCTTCCCAGCTGCAAGGTCTCTCTGAGGAAGGCTGGCATTTGGGGGCTCATGACTCATCTAACCTACAACCTGCACCATTGGGCTGACCATCTACCTTCCATACTCACTGTGCTACAGAGGAAAGATGGCTGGCAGTAGGGAGCCCAAAAGAGGAGGTCAGCTATGTAACAGATCCTACTTCCCCCATGTTGATACAAATTCTTGTTTCTTTTAGACCTATCTTTCAGGACTTGTGGGCCTTCTATAATAAATACTCAATTCCATCACTGGTATTTCTGGTGCCCTGAATAAACACCTCAAAATATACCAAAGGCAGTCAGTAAGGAAAACTCAAGTGATGGTGGGGAAAAGTCCAACTAGGAAAAACCAAGAACAGTAATAGGCAAGGACCTCAGCATCCCAGAGTTGCAGCAGAGAAGATCCCATACTGCTATGGGAGAGAGAAGGACAGAGCTAGATGGGGAAGAGCCTCCTGTACAAGGACAGGGGGAAGCCATCCATCCTTAAGTTTTCTATGTCAGCTAATCTTGCTAAGTGCAGCAGGCAGTGTTGTGTAATGGATAGAGAGCTGGAGGGAGTCAAGGAGACACTGGCTTCAAGACCAACCTCTGAGCCATATTGGCTCTGTCACCCTGGACAGGTCACTCAGCCTCTAAGTGCTCCGGGCAACTCCTTAAAACTAAAAGTTGTAAGAAGGTACTGATCTGAGGGATTTTCCTCATTGGGACTTTCCCATGCCAATGAATTCATAGTCCTGGTCTAAAAAACAGAATGACATCTGTTTGCTGAAGGAATATAGCATCCTCTCAATTCTAAAACCTTGGGGCATTCTAACACCTTGGGGCAAAAACCTGCTTATCAGCTGGACTCATCTAGTCCTTATTTGCAGAATTAACAGCAGCTGGGGCTGGTTTTAGGGATCTGATCAAAGCCAATCCAACTCAACTGAATAGAGATAAAAGGACTGGATTGAGTCAGAAGACCTGGATTTTAGCTTCAGTTCTACAATTTACTAGCTGTGAGGCCTTGACAAAGTCCTTGCTTTCCTCTCATCCTCAGTTTCCTCATTTGTAAAGCGAAAGAATTAGACTATATGTCTTCTAATAAGAAGTCCTTTCTGGTTCTGAATATATGATCCTGCCCTCTCTGACCTCTGAACATTCCGTAATTCTCCATCTGGAATTCTGCTAAGTACCTACTGACTAGGAGGTACTCTTCTGGGAAGCCCTTTTAGTAAGTGACCATATTTTTTTTTTGAAACTATTAAACAATAGAAAGACTATTTATTTTCTCTTACTACCACGGAGTCCCATAAGTAGTGGAGGAGTTAGGAAGGGGATTTGTTTTTTTCGCGACCTCTTGAATGAATTCAAAGGCAGATTTACCATAAATCCAAGTGCAATGCGTTTAAACAAGCACCGTGGCTTGAGTCAGAAGGCCTGGGGGTGAGTCCTAGATCCAACATTCACTCCTTTGGAGACCACAGACACATCACTGAATTTCTCTGAGACTTAACTTCTTTATTTGTAATAAATGGATAATGATACCCACACTACCAACCTCAACACCATAGCTGTGAGCGTCAAATGAAATGGTGTACACACCAGGGGTGTTGAACTCAACAAGCAGATTTTTGTGGGCCATGTATTGATTTTTAAAAACCACAAATTAACATTACCTGTGTCAAATTATAGTTCTATTTATTGAGTTAGACATTTCTCAATTATGTGTTAATTTGATTCCAGCCCACTTGGGAGTTTTGCAACCCAAGTGTCCCGTGGGTCCCAGGGTTGATGCCTCTGGTATATACAATTCATTTTGCAACTGAAAGTGTCATGTAAATGTTATTATGTGGGAAACAGCCTGACTCTGTCTCAGAATTCACTACACCCCTTGCTCTAACTTCCTCTCATTTTCATTTTTCCCCAACAAACAAGTGGATGGTTTGTCCTCCAGAATCTATTAATAGAGATATATCTAGCTGAATATTTAATAATGCTTAAAGGGATCAGTCGGTGCTAAAGGCCAGGACCCATTTTGGATTTTAAATCCTACCACCACTGCTCTATTGATTCCCAGAGTCTCAGAGCAGGAAGAGGCTGTGTAGTCCAACTCATACTTGAAAATTAATCCCCACTGCCACCTGATAAATGCTTATCTAGTTTTACAGTAAAGACCTCCAAGGACAGGGGACCCTCTCCCACAATCCAATTTTGGAGAGATCTAAGTGTTAGAAGCTTGGTGACACATTAGATAGAGTGCCAGACCTGGAGTCAGAATGTTCCTCTTCCTGAATTCAAATCTGGTCTGAGACACTAGCCGTGTGAACCTGGGCAAGTTACTTAATCTTCTTTGCCTCAGTTTCCCCATCTGTAAAATGAGCTAGACAAGAAAACGCTTCAGCATTTTTGCCAAGAAAACCCTAAATGGGGTCATGAAGGGTCAGACACAACTGAAATGACTGAACAATAGTTGTTCATAAAGGTTTCCTGACACAAAGTCCAAGCTTTCCTCTCTGTGACCTTCATCCATTGCTTCTAATTCTGCCCTCAGGGGCCAAGAAAAACAAGTCAAATCTCTTTTTTTACCTAAAAGTACTTATTTTATTCAAATATAGCTATTATTTTCCCCCTGAGTCTTCTCCAGGCTAAGTATTCCAACCTCCTTCTACGAATCCATACATGATATGAACTTGTTTCCCTTCACGATCCTGGTTATCCTTTTTCTGGATGAGATCCAGCTTAATACTGAGCATAATTCTCCAGATTTGATCACTTCCTTTGTCCTGGACACTAAGCTTTCTTAAGGCATTCCAAGGTTGCATTTGCCTTCTTAACTCCGATATCATTCTATTGACTTATATTCATCTCATAGAGGAATTTATGCAAACACCCAACTCTTTTTCAAAGAAGCCACTGTCTGGTCACACTTTACCAGATTTTTTTCTTATGAAACTGACTTTTTGAACCCAAGGACAAGGCTTGTACATTAACCCTCATCAAATCTCAACCCGATTTTTAGACTAAGATCCTTTTGGATGGAGAAGAATCATTTTCATTAGATATTTGAAGTCATTTCCTGGTTTATAAAACCTATTTTTGGCTGGTGGTGGGATGGGTCAAATAAGAGCAGATAATTCAAATCTCAATCCCCTTGGGCTTCCTTGAGTTCTGAGAATGAGTAATACAAGAGAGAGAGAGAGAGAGAGAGAGAGAGAGAGAGAGAGAGAGAGAG
>NW_027185761.1:41238541-41307700 GCF_028583685.1 Petaurus breviceps papuanus | reverse complement strand
TGTCTCCACAAGGGGGAAAGAATTGGCATGAGGGTTTGGAGAGGAGAGGAATTCTTCATTTCCTTCTTTGAGAGGACATCTGTGGTTCTAGATGTTATTCAGGACTAACCCCAAGGAATGGAGAAGAAAGAATACTCTGTAAGCAGCAAATATGTAGGGGAAGCAGGTGCCTTAACATGTCCTTGACTTCCAGCTTGCTTCCCTAGAGGCTTTGGGAAATTTCTCCATGGGTGAGATTGAAGCTTTTCTCTTGGTTGAGCCAAATCTCATCTTATTCTTATCTAAAGTGCTCATTCACTCTTGTGTATTTTCGGCTATATTATAATCAGTTGAATACCTCCAATTGCTGCTCAGTATTTACTTGGATAATGACCTTTTGTTTAATTTGCATTTGCTGAAAGGAGTCAAACCTGCAGGTGTAAACTTGGGTTACTCTCCCTCTTTAAAAGAGAAAGCACCATGAATCTAAAAACTGTGCCCTGATACCAGTGACATTTAAGGGGGAAGATACATCAAAGTGTGGTACCCCTCTCTCTCAGAGGGCTAGTTTCATTGCCTCTTCTCCTGCTCCCCACAATATAGGAATCACAGCGTCCCTTTAAAAAGGGGTGATCAATGTCCCAGATAAATCTATTTCTCTCCTTGAGATTCTCTCTTTGTATTTACACATTCCATATGAACATGCATGTCTTATGTCATCAGTATACACCTTACACATATTAAAATAAAGATAGGCTTTTGTTTCAGGATGAAACTTGGGGTCATTTAAAATATGCCATAATGAAGACATAACAAAGAAAGGCTTACAGATGAGCATGGGTGCAGTTTAACAGTGGGTTTGGAGAGCTGCCAGCCCAAGAATTAACATTTTGATGGAACCTTTTCACCCTCAAATGGTTACTGGCAGATGGTTTCATTGTCTTCACATATGGTCATGTCACTCATCTCAAAATTTTTTAGTGATTCCCCATTGGCTACCAAGTTAAGGTCAAATTCTTTTGTCTGGCATTCAAGGCCTTGAATAATCTATCTCTGTTCTAACTTTCCAACTTTATCACACATTTCTGTTCATAATCTAAGCTCTAGTCAACCTGGAAGAAATGCAAAGTATTGGAAAACTCACTGGATTTGATGTCAGAAGACCTAGGTTAGAATACTGGCTCCACCAGGTACTATCTATTTGACCTTAACAAGTTGCTTCCAATAGTTTTTCTATTTACAAAATTAAGAGAGTCTGAATATAGGATCTTTAGTTTTCTCCAGCCCCAAATGCTATATTTCTATTAAAACAGCCTCTTGGTCATGTCTTGTATGTTTCTGCCTCTATAACTTTGCTCCTGCTATTTCTTATGCTTTTGTTTGATATCTTCCCTCTTCCCATCCTTTGAAGTGCAATCTCATGCTGCCTTCAACATGAAGTCCCCAAGCCCCAGGTAATGACCTTTCCCCTCAGTAAACATTGCAGTTTGTCTTACACTCTTCTAATGCACTTACTCTTCAGTATCAAAATGAATATATCTAGCATATACCCTAAATTTTAGGAGACTAAATTTCAAAGAGTTCAGAAAAAAAGGATAGTCAGACTAAATTCTTCCAATAACCTAAATGATTTGCACAATCCCATCTCCTTTATTCTCTCCCACCCTCAGAGTTACCTGTATCTTTTCTTTTAATGTTTCTAGATAGCTATATTATATCTATATAGCAATTGTTTCCTTATATCCATCCATTTGCATTCTCCCTTCAACTATAAACCATTAGGGGCCTGGATACCTATTTCTATTCTGTTACTTGGAATGGTTTTCTTTCTCCTTTTTCCATCTGCATGCTTCTCATATTTTGAACTGGTATGATGGGTGTAATAGGGGCGATGGGGGTACCCTACTGGTTGTTCCAAATCTCTTCTCTATTCAAGGCTCTAATTCTACCTTCATTTACTTCCTTTCTTAGGAGATGGCTTTGCATTCTGCTTTAAGCAGGTCTATCAATCCACAAGCATTTTAAACACCTACAATATATCCAGCACTGGGCTGGGTACAAGACAAAGATGACTCAGTCCCTGCCATTAAGGGACATTCGATCTTGGGAGTACAATTAAGGTCATTCATCTGAGCTCCCTCATCTCTTGTCCACTACCTGTCAGAACATCTCACTATTTTCATTCAGCCTTTTCTACTTTACTCCAATCTCAGAAGGTGAAACATCACTTTCTCCTTACCAAAACTCACTGCTTCATGTGTGCCCTGATTCAATCCCCTTATATATCCTCTAGGAGCTTAACCCATCAGTCATTCTCCCATTCTCTTTCATCTTCACTCTCTCCTTATCTATAATTTCCCCCTACACTGTACAAACATGCTCAGGTCCCCCCAATGTTAAACAAAAATGAAGTTAAAAAACTTTCTGGAAGGGCATATTGGGGAAAGGGATAATCAGAATGCATGCCATCTTGGTGTGAGGGGAGGGAAGAGATGGGGAGAAAATTTAGAACTCAAAATCTTGTGGAAAAGAATGTTGAAAACTAAAAAGAAATTAATTAATAAAGTTTTAAAATAAAAAAATAAAACCTTTCTGCTGTGACTCTATTAACCCCTTAAGTTATTTTACTATAATATTCCTTTCTTTTGCTAATAAAGTAGAAAAAAATTACTTTGACTACTTCCAATTCCTCACCACTCCTTCCTCCCTCAGCCCATTGTAATATTGCACGCGCACACACACACACACACACACACACACACACACACACACCATCTCTTTGACAGATCGTCAATAAATGACCTCTTACTATTTAAATATGATGGTCCATTCTCAATTCTAATCCTCTCTGACCTCTTGGTAGCTCATGTCTGTTCCTGGATGCCTCCTATAACATTGCTCTCTCTGGGTTCGCCTCCTGTGTCTGACCACTCTCCACCAGTCTTCTTTGAATTGTGGTCTTCCCCTATCCCATAGGTATGGGTGTCCCCCAGAGCTCTATCAGACTCCCCCTTATCTGCACTTCCTATACTCTCTTCCTTGATGATCTCTTCTCACATGGGTTCAATTATTATGGCTATGGATATGATTCTCAAATCTTTCTGTCTATTACTCATTTTGCCCTGAGCTCTGCTGAAATCTCCACCTGGATATCTTTCTAGCACCTCAAACTCAACATGTCCAAAACTGAAACTACCATCTTCCCTCCTTGACTTGTCTCTTGCTCCAGCTTCCCCTATTTCCCCTGATAGCACCACCATCATCTCAGTCACTCACATTTGAAACCTTGAAATTAATATTGATTTTTCTCTTTTTCTCACCCCACCCCCAAACCATCATCTAATCAACTGTTAAATCCTGTTGATTATATCCAGAACTCTGAATCCATTTCCTCCTTTTTGCTCATACAGCCACCATTCTAGATCAGACTTTCCTCACTTCTTGCATAGACTCTTCCAATAGTCTACTAACTGGTCTGTTGGTCTCCAGTGTCTCCCTTGTCTAATCTTTCCTTTACATAGCTTCCAGGTAGACTTCCTAAAGTATAGGAAGATAATGTCATTCCTCTGCTCAAAAAGAGTCAACCATCCCCCCCCCCCCCCCCCCCCCGGCTTTAGAACAAAATACTAACCTCTCAGTCTGGTATGTAAGGGCCCCCCACCATATGGTTCTAGTCCACTGTTTTAATTTCACATAATTCCCCTTCATGTATTCTATATTCTCTTTTTCCATGAAAACACCCCTTCCCGTGGCTCCCTTTCATTTAGGCATATGTTGTGGGATCTCAATAAATGCTTATGTGTTTGTGTAAATATTTTGTGGACATGCTAAACACAAGGAAGGTGTTCAGAAAGGTATTCAGACAAAGGAGGGGTCATTTTTCCTCCCTTCACATATGAACATACCTCCACACTTTGTTACCTAGTTCTGGTCTCTGCAATTGTGAGATAGCTAAATGGGGTTGTAGGTAAATATATATCCAGGAAACAGAGTGAATGATGCCAACTGACCCTCATAGAGGCTGAACTGTTAAACCCAGCACCTAACTCATGGAGCACCCAACCTTTGTTACCAAATTAGCTACTATTGCTCAAATGAAATAGTGGGTCTGTCAATCATTCAGTCATCAAGAAACTATTAATGTGAACTATGGACCAGGTATTGTGTTAGGTACTGAGACAAAAATGAAGAGGGCTCTGCCTTCAAGGAGCTTATACTCTACCAGGGAAAACAACATGTTTGACAAAGGGAATACCACGTAATGCACTTTCATGTTATTATAATTATAATATAATTATTATAATTACCATTATCATCATTATTGTGATGATGATCATTGTGAACTTCCCTATTACCTCCAAAGTGGCACAACCAAATTGGACACATGACCAGGCCTGGACAGTTCTGCATTTCCAGTGTGAAAGCACAAGGCTCATTTCTCTAGCCTTTTCAGGGGAGCCAGTGGTCAGGACTTAGGGAATGTTGTTTCCTTTACTCTCAAACACAGAGTGGGTAGAGGGAATGAATGACATTGCGATGTAAAGGCTGGCCAACGAGGGTGTAGTCTCTTGGGGCATGAGCAGACATTCCTTGCCTTGTTCCAAGCTAACATATGGGACTTTGGGTAGCCAGGTTCTTGCCATGGTGACTCAGTCGTGTCATAGTACTGTGTGATTAAGCCTTATAATTGACTTTGGAACTGAAAGGACTGATGACTCAAAAGTTGCCAATTGGAACTGAGTGTATATACAAAAGGTTTGAGTAAGTGATCTTTCATGTGCTTTCCTGGAGGCTTTGGAATGAGGAAAGCTCCTTCAAGCTTCTGCATAGGGAGAGGAATGACAGCTGCCTTCTCTCCCCACCTGGTGGCCATGTGTCTGCAAACATATGTTGACTCTCTTTTCCCTCTTTTATGTTTATTCTTACATAAATTTGGGTGAATAAGTATTCCAAGATGGAATTAATCAGGTAATAACTTTGTGAGCTTAGAAAGGCCAGCACAGTCATCAGAAGTCCCCTTAGCAACTAGAGTCTGTAGTAGAACCCTGGAATCTTTGCAGCCACCAAGCAACCTACTTGACCTGAATCAGTTTGGGATTTCTTTGTCATACAAGACATGAAACCCAGCAAAGAGACATCCCAGCTGAATAAGGGAATGACTCTTTCATCACAACACCTTGGAAGCAAACTTGGTGGGGAGTACTTAGAGAATTTTGGGAGAAGGGAGAAGGGAGAAAGGGAGAAGGGAGAAAAGGACTCTTGGGACAGGAAATTACATGGTTCCCTTTGACTCTACATGTTCTCAAATGTGTGCTTTACTATCTTTGTGCTTTAAATATGACCTGATGCTCCCCAGACTCTGAGTATGAGCAGAGAAACTTACCCTGTTTGCCTCAGTTTCCTCATCTGTAAAATAAGCTGGAGAAAGAAACAGCAAATAACTCCCAGTATCTTTGGCAAGAAAACCCTAAATGCTCCCCAGGCACTGAGTGTAAGCAGAGAAGAAAGTATAGCCCCCACTTTGTGGGATTAAAAAATAGCCTCCTGT
Organism: Petaurus breviceps papuanus; assembly: GCF_028583685.1. Lineage (NCBI taxonomy): Eukaryota > Metazoa > Chordata > Mammalia > Diprotodontia > Petauridae > Petaurus > Petaurus breviceps. Next base: position 41,302,173 of record NW_027185761.1, on the reverse strand, counting down.
CTGCAATATCTTCTTAGCAAATGTCCTTTTTAAAAAGTTGCATGATTGGGGAGGCCAGGTGGCGCAGTGAGTAAGAGTGCCAGCCCCGGAGTCGGGAGACCCAGGGTCAGTTCCGGCCTCAGATACTTAGCACCCACGCAAAAATAACTGGCCGTGTAACCTTGAGCAAGTTACTTAACCCCCATTGCTTTGAAAAAAAAGTTGAATGATGTCTCAACGGGTTAATTGATAGTGGGAGAAACACACAAAATGAAGGTTTAGAGGTGATGATGTTAGAAGCCCCAGTCCTTCAGGGCTACCAGATGATGATGGCACCCTGAGAAAATTGTCAGTTGTCCTCCGAGGACCCAACCTTCCAGGGCTTGGTAGAGGAAGCCCACAGCAGGGTTATAGCAGTCATATTTCCCCGCAGGTAAAAAGCTCTAAGATTTACATGAAATTTCCATTGAATGTCTTAGCTCTGTCTTCTCTAATTTCCTTTCTGCTCAATCTTCTCTTAGGAAAAGGTACTATTTCTGATAAACAGCATTAGAAAACAGATGGCCCGAAGGAAGGCTTCCATTCCTCTAGGCTTACCTAGAAAGGAGCAAGGAAACATAGAGCAGCCTCTGCCAGGAAAAGATGCTGGTAAATCAGTACCCCAAGAGTCCTAGATAACAAGATCTGGGAGCCTTTCCTCAAGGATTTGAATTTTTAGAAAAATTACCTAAGTAATCATGCCCCCTCCCTCCAATTAATTATCCTTTTTTTAAAAAATGAAAAGCTTCCTAATGGCCACTAATTCTATTCACAGTCTGTTTTAAAAAATAATTTTAATTTGTTTTTAAAGATTGAAACATGAAAAACAAGTCATGAATGCTGTTCTATTTTTATTTCTAGAAAATAACAAAAACAACTTGCGAATTAGTCAAAGAAAATCAGATTCAGAAAACATGAAAATTATCATTTCTATAAGTCTTTCAAGATGGAAATTGTCATCAGTGAAGGTACTTCCTCCACCTATGCAGATCACAGATCTTTCATGTCATCAACCATGATGGTGGGGTTGAAATAGCTCTGTTGGCTAGTGGCTAGCCTTCTGAGATGAGTCACTCTGGCCTTGGTTAGGTTAAGACTTTGCTTGATCCTTGGGTTATAGATAGAGTCCATCACCAGGCACATTTTCAAAGACTTTCCAGCTCTCTAGGACCATCAGACATTAGAGTTTGTGCTCATAGACTTCAAGAAGCTAGGATCATTTAAGCATAATAATCCAACATGAGAGTCAGACATATGAGAGAGACAGACAGACAGAAACACAGAGAAAGAGACAGAGAAATTCTAAATCAAGACGTAAGGATGGTGGCCAATAGATAAATGTCACACACTGTGCAAGTCAATACAAAATTCTCTTTACCTTCCAAATTTGCTCTAAGTGGAACACCTAGTCTTCTGTCCTCTGTCATTTTTGTCATTAGTCTTTGTTACCAGTATCCACACAAAGGAGCATAGCCTGTTGGCCATGACTAATTGCCTCCCAAGGGGCTCAGTTAATGGAGTCATCTAAGCTAGACGTTTTCTGAGCTGAAGTTAGCTAGCATGACTGCTTTGATAGGAATAAGCAGCTCCCAACAAAAGGCTCATTGCACAGAAGGTGAGTATGGCTGATACTTTCTCATAGTATCCTCGATCTAGTACTGTAAGGGGCCTCTGAGACCATCTCACCCCACCCCCTCATTTTACAGATGAGCTTAGATTAAGTCACTTGCCCAAGGTGATATAATAAGGTATATAAGAGGTAGAATTGGAACTCAGATCTTCTGACTCCAGAATGCATATTATGCCATTTTGCAGGTGGGGAGGGGAAATACTAGTTGAACCCAACTACAAGCCATTTTGTTGTTCTCCCTACCCTTATCAGTTTTGAGCAACTAGGTGACTCCATAGTGCATAAAGTGCTGGGCCTGAAGTCAAGAAGACTCATCTTCCAGAGTTCAAATCCAGCCTCAGACACTTAGTAAGTGTATGACCGTACATAGGTCACTTAACCCTGTTTGCCTCAGTTTCCTAATTTCTAAAATGAACTGGAGAAGGAAATGGCAAAAACATGCCAGTATATTTGGCAAGAAAAGCTTAAATGGGGTTCTGATGTGTCAGATATGACTGAATAACAACAAATCACTTTTTAGGCTTCCTCCCATCTTTCTACTTTATGAACCTCTTTGACCATTCCCACTGCCCCCTGCTGGTAAGCCCGAAGTATAGCTGCTTCCCCGTCTTGTTCTCATCAGATGAGGTTAGCTTTCCATTTCAAACTATGACAACACAAAACACTGCTCTGAAGGACACAGCTATTGACATGGGACAGACCCAAACCGGTCAATGAAAAGCCATGACTTGGATCCTATGGAAGTGAGGTCTGATGTAGACTTGATTGTTGTTGTTCGCCCTTCATTTTCAAAGAAGACCAATGACATCAGGAGTGTGACTGTAGCAGCAAGCACCCTAGCATACCCAGGACGCTGCGAGCACAGGTTCTTAGATCTTCTTTTCTAAAGGAAAGCAACTCAAAAGGGGTGAACAATCTTACTTTAATCAAACATATATCATTTACCTAGTTTAGGGGAAAAAGTCAGCACCCTGAACTTCAGAGAATACAAACAAAATAAAAGCAGAAGTTACAAGCAGACAGAGAAACAGATCAGCAGACAGGCCACCAACTGTCTGACCATTACATCCATACCTAGTCAGTTACCAGAGAGGGAAGTATCAACATCTGGGTTTTCAAAGCCAGGAGCTCAACAGCTGCCCAGAGTCTCTTCTGGTCGAATCATACAACTCTTCTCAAAGTGAGCCCCAAAACAAAATCTCACATCAGGGTATATATAGCCTTCTCTTAGGTCAGAGAATGTCACAGACCTTCAGACCCACTGTCCAATCACAAAGTAACAAGGATTCCTGAAAAACAAGCCTCCTGCCACAGGCTCCATGTGACCACATTCAGCCTATTAGGGGGCTGAGTATATTTTCAAATCAGGGAAGGTTCTTGAGGGGCAGGGAAGATCTTCAGATTCCCATTCTCATAACAGTGACGTCTTCACTTACAAGTGAATTAGATATAAGTGAGGAAGAACTGTGCAAAGTCATCAGCCTCACTCTCTCTTCCAGCCATCAGAGTCCAGTGGCAAGACATAGGTCAGCATGACTGGTGATGGCCCAGTCACAAATTTTATAAAGTTTTGGCAGATCACGTTAGTCATAGCTACTGAAGGTAATGTTTTACCTGGATGATACCCTTCACCTATAGGCTCTGTCTTGGTGTGACCCCCTGTAATGGAAATGTACATTTTTAAGATCTTCCCTGCCCCTAGGCCATTTGATAGTTTTAAGTGCACCTGGAGCCTTCAGTGGGAGGCTTGTTTTTCAGGAGATACTTTGTGATTGGGTAGTGGGGTCAAGAAGGTTGTTACATTCTCTGAGCCAGGAGAAGGCTATATAATCCCTGATGTGAGGCATTGTTTTGGGGCTCACCTGGAGAACTGTTGTGTGATTTGACCAGATGAGACTCTGGACAGCCATTGAGAGCCCCCCGGCTTTGAAAACTCAGATGTTGATGCTTCTCTCTGGTAACTGTGACTAGGTATGAATGTAATGGTTGGACAGTTGGAGGCCTGTCTGCTTGATATGTTTTTCTGTTTTCTTGTAACTTCTGTCTGTATACTCTGAATTTTGGGGTGCTGACTTTTTCCCCTGAACAAGGTAAATGATATATTTGATTGATTAAAGTAAGATTGTTAACCTATTTCAAGTTGCTTTCCTTTAGAAAAGCAGATCTAAGAACCTGTATTGGCAGCCACCCTGGGGATGCTGGGGTGCTTGCTGCTACACTCCCTAGAGAAGGGTTTGATAACATGGGATCTATTTGTTATTCTAACATTTTGATAATTGTATTTCAATATAATTTGTTTTCCCTTTAATCTCATGTATTTTATTCTCTGCATTTAAAAATATTGTTCTGAAAAGGGGTCTATAGGCTTCACTAGACCACTGAAGGGGATCTAGGAAGTGGTGCTCTGTTAAGTATTTAACAACTGGCTTTCTGAGGAAAAAATGTACTCACTACATAATTTTAAGTGCAACCTGAATTATTAACTTTTTATCCCTCACTTTCTTAAGTCTAGACAATCAACAAAACAGTCGATTAAGCTCCAATTTGTAGCATTGACAATGTCTAAGATATAAGTTTTGATATTGAAAATTTAACAATTGGATCTTGGGAGCTGGTTGGATCTGGTTCTAATATACCCCTGGATCCAGGGCACATAAAAGGCTGTTCTAAAAGCTGGGATTTTAAGGCTGTGAGAGGGGTGGCAGTGGAAGGGAGAGGAGGGAGATTTGACCAATGTATTAATAGATATTGTGTGGTATTAGTGAACCAAGGGCTACATCTGGGATCAGGAGAGATTTGGGTTCATATCTTGCATCTGACATTCATTAGCCATGGGAGCCTGGACATGTCCCAAAATCATAGAATCACAAAATATCATAACCGAAGGAGGCCTCGGAGACCATCTATTGTGTTCATATCTTAAGAATGACCCTACCCTATGCCCCTCACAACATACCTGAAAAACTGTCTCTGATTCCAAATCTAGTGCTCTTTCTACTGTACCATCGCGAAACTTTCCTTACATCAGCCTCAGATTTGTCTCTTAGTAACTTGACTCTGGCTCTTAGATACCAAAGGTCACGACTGTCATAATGTCTCCTTTCTTTCTCCCCTTCCCTCATGTTCCACAGGTGAATCTACCTTGAATCATCTTCCATATCATCATTCTATATTCCACAGTATTCTGTCAAGTCTTCCCTGGAGAGCCTCAGTTTCTTCATTTGTAAAAATGGGAATTACAGCATCCATAATACCTAACTCACAGAGTCATGAGAGTTAAAAGAAATAATGTCTAAGTGGTATATCAATGTCAGTAGCATTTCCATAAGTGGAAGCCAATTGGACATCCACTTGGTAGCTGTCTCATTTCTGGCCATGTGCCTAGTGTGCATGTTGGGGAGCCTGGCACTAGGTAATGGGAGAAAGCCTGCCTGGAATTCAGAATTTTCTATGGAACATTCACAAGGTAAATAATGGAGATTTCCACTTCTATCCTATTCAGCAAATATTAATTAACAACCTATTATGTACACAATACTTTGCTAGGTTCTGAGCTTACAATGGCAAAAGAAAAACCCAATCCATTCTAAGTTCTTGAGGACTAATGGGGCTTGGAGGTAGAAAGAAAATGTGAATAAATAATTATAATAATATACATATTTAATATATTACATTTCTAATAATAATATACATATTTGATATATAATATACATACACATAATTATAATACAAGGTATTATAGGGTGATTAGGGAAGCAGCTGAATTGAAATCAGACAGCCTGGGTTTGAATTGCAGATGTGCTACCTTTTACTTGTGAGACTTTGGATAAGTCATTTAATCACCTTGGGTCTCAGTTTTGTCATCTGTGAAGTGGAAGGCTTGTGCTGAATGAACTCTAAGGTCCCTTTCAGTTCTGATTATCTAGAATCCTATGACACTAGAGGAGGATGTTTTGAAATGTACTAAGAATGTTTAGCCTGGGGGGAGGGGAGGAAAGACTTAGAACAAGATAGTTGTCTTCAAGTACTTGAAAGGCTGTGATTTAGAAGAGAGACTTGATTTGTTCTTGTTATTTCTAGAAGGCAGAACCATAAGCAATCGGTAAACGTTGTGCAGAAGAACATTTTGGCCCAAAGAAAAGGGGAGAAAAAAGTCTTCCTTTTAATTAGAGCTGTCAAAAAAAAAGATTGAATGGGCTGCCTCAGAAGACAGAAGTTTGCTTTTCACTGGAGGTCTCAAACTATTGGTTGGTTGGATAACCAATATTCAGGGTCTTTGTAGAGGGGATTTCTGCTCACATGCAAGTTGGAGTAATGTCTCCTAATTTCCCTTCCAGCTCTGAAATTTGGTGGTTCTTTGATTGTCTGAAATGCCTTCTCTTCCATGATGTTCCCCTGATTCTTCCTCACCTCTTACACTGCCTGATGTTTAAAAATAAAAGTTCAGTCCCAAAGAGATCATAGAAGTGGGAGGAAGACCCACATGTACAAAAATATTTCTAGCAGCTCTTTTTGTGGTGGCAAAGAATTGGAAATTAAGGGGATGCCCATCAATTGGGGAATGGCTAAACAAGTTGTGGTATATGAATGTAATGGAATACTGTTGTGCTATAAGAAATAAGGAGCAGATGGACTTCATAGTTACCTGGAGAGGCTTATACAAACTAATGCTGAGTGAGAAGAGTAGAGCCAGGAGGAATTTGTACACAATTACAGACACAGCGTATGTGTGATGACCAGCTTTGATAGACTGGACTCTTCTCAGAAATGCAGGGTTATAAGTCAACTCCAAAAGACTCATGATGGAGAGAGATGTCTACATCCAGAGAAAGAACTAGAAAGAAGTGAGTTTGAATCCAGATTGAAGCAAACTACCTGATCTTTTTCTTTTTCTTGTTTGGTTTTGTTTCCTCTTTCCCATTGTTCATTCCATCTGATACAATCCTTCTTTATAACCTGAAAAATAAAAATAAGAGTTCAGGAGGAGAAAACTTGGATGAATGGCCAGATGTGCTGGAGCAAGTGGTCATATCCATAAGATAAATTTGTGTATTGTTTTCTTGGTTCTGCTTATTTCACCCTGAGTCAGTTCATGTAAGTCTTCCAGTGTTTTTCTGAATTCTTCACGTTCATCATTTCTTATACTATAAACATATTCCATTCCATTCATTTATCACAAATAGTTTAACCATTTCTCAATCAAGGGGCATCTAGGAGTTGAAGGCAATAAATTTCAAAGGGATGCTCAGAGATCATTTTGTTTAACCCACACATTCTACAGCTGAAGAATCTGAGACCTGTGGAGGTTACATAGAATCAATAACTATCAGGGGTAGGATTTGAAACCAGTTTCTCTGACACTAGAGTCAGTTTTCTTTTCACTCAATCTATCACCAGTTATTTGCTGCTATAGAAAAAAAAAATACTGCCAGAAAAATTTTTTCTGTACATGAGACCTTTCTTTTTATCATTTTTATCACTTTCTTTTTATCAATGGGGGTTTATATCTAGCAGTAGAATCTCTTGGTCAAAGGTCAAAGTACTATTACTGCCATGTTAAAATAATCATCCCTGTGCTCTGACTGGTAGGTTAGAGGAAGGTCGAGCAATCTCTCAGTGGAAATCTCTGTTGTTTCCTCTTCAAAGGGCTGCCACCTTGTCTCCCTCTACTTGATGGAGCCTGACAGGGAGATAGGGTTTTTCCTGCTTCCCCAAAGCCCAAAGGCATTTTCTGATGCTTTTTTAAAAATATGGGGAAATTGAGTTAAATATTACATATAGAATGAATTTGGCCTTTTAATTGTTAAAATATTTTATGCAAATAATGGATGTCATCTTTCTTGCCTTCTGGGGGAAGGGAGGTGGGAAAGAGGAAGAAAATTTGTAATTCAAAATTTAAAAGAAAAGAATGTTAAAAAATAATGATTTGTAAAAAAATATTTTACATGACAAACTTTCTTTCACCCAATAGAAACCAATACAACTATCTGGGAACAGAAGCTTTTTTTTTTTTTAATTAAATTTTATGCTTAATTTTAGTTTACGTCATTCATTTCCACAGATTTTGATTTACAAATTTTCTCCCTGTCTTTCCCCTACCCACTACCCCAAAACAGTGATTCCACTGTACACCCCCTCCCCCAATCTGCTCTCTCCTATATCCTTTCCCATCCCCCCTCCAACTTTTCAGTAGGGCAACAAGGCAAGACTCTATACCCCAGTGCCTGTATATCTTATTTCCCAGTTGCATGTAAGAAATAATAATAATAATAATATAATTTAAAAAAACATTTGATTTTAAAACTTTGAATTCCAGATTCTTTCCCTTCTTTCCTTGTCACACACCCTTACTGGGAAGATAAGCAATTCACTATAGGTTGTACATGTGTAGTAGCTATGCAAAACATTTCCATAGCGGATATATTGTGAAAGATTGACTATATTTCCCTCCATCCTATCCCATACCCCACTTGTTCTATTTTCTACTTTGACCCTGTCCCTTTTCAAAAGTGGGTGCTTTCAACTTCCCTCCCCCCTAACCTGCCCTCCCTTCCATCATCCCCCCTCTCATCCTCTTCTCCCCTACTCTCTTGTAGGGCAAGATACCCTATTTAGTGTATATATCATTCCCTCCTTAAGTCAATATGCAATTAGAGTAAGGTTGACCCATTCCCGTTTGCCTTCTTGTTCTTCCCCTCCATTGTAACCATTTTCCCTTGCTTCTTCTATATGAGATAGTTTACCCCATTCTGTCTCTCCCCATCTCCTGTCATTATATTCCTCTCTCACCTCTCAATTTCACCTTTAAAGTATCATCCCTTCCTGTTAAATTGGTCCTGTGCCCTCTATGTATACCTGTATACATATATACACACACTCACATATGTATTCATATACCCTCCTATATAGACATATGTATGTATATATACATATATATATATATATATTCTCTTCAATTATTCTCATACTGAGAAGAGTTTCATAAGTTACAATGATCATTTTTCCATGTAGGAATGTAAATAGTTCGACTTTGATAAGTTCCTTATGATTTCTTTTCCCAAAAAGGAGCTTTTTTTTGTTTGTTTTGTTTTGTTTCTTTATTTCTTAATCCCCTTCCCCCACCGCCATTCAAAATTGAATTTTCTCAAAGTATACGCATTCCTACCTATGGCTCTGGGTACTCACGCAACCAGTGCAAATTGTCCCTTATTCCATGATATATCTCGGAGTCCAGATCCGATATCTCCTGGCATAGAAGTGACCAGTTGTTCTTGAAAGCTATCCCTGGGAAACCTGAGCTTCTGTTGGTCCTCCCGATGTGGAAGGGATTCATGTATGAGTCTAGCAATGACTGTCTGCCTTTCATCTGAGATTTCATGAACACAGTGGTTGACACTTAGGGTGAGAAATCTGGAGTGGGGAGTGGGGAAGGTGCAATAGATTATGAAGACAGTCTGGTGTGGAGTAGAAGACTGGTGGTGGTGTACTGGTGGTGAAAGTACCCAGAGTCATACCTAGGAGTGCTTGTACCTGGAGAAAATTCCATTTTGGATTAGGGGAGGGGATGGCATGATACAGAGAATTGTCTTCCCAGAGATAATAATCATCCCATATAATTTTTTATTCTTCCCAATTCTTTCCAAAATAATAATCATCCCATAGATGATTCCGTGCCAGGAGAGTGGGGTACATTCACCAAAGAGTCTGGTCCTTGATCCCATGAGAGTTGGTAGAGGGGGAAGGTAGGATCCAGGACAGGTGTGCCATGGCAATGGGATCCTGGGGTTGGCAGCATGTTTTGCTGTGTGGTGGCACAAGTTGGCAGAGATCCATCAGGGTAAGGGCAGAGATGACAGTTGTCAGAGGGAAGAAAAAAGTGACATCTCCCCAACAAGTCAATGTCCTGGGGCAGAGTCTTATCCTGGGCTGATTATCACCCTGGGAGTACCCACAGCATTGAAGTCAGAGGTGCTGGAAGTCTCAAAGTTAGAGAAAGGATCACACTGAGGCTATCAAAGTAGCAGGGAGATGACAAGCATATTTGTGGGTATACATGCAAATGTAAATGTAAAAATCATACAATGTGCACACACACCCCTACACACATATGTGTAGGTAGCTAGATGGAACAGTGGAGAGTATGTTAAGCTTGGAGTCAGGAAGACCTGAGTTCAAATCCTGACCCAGACACTGAAATATATCAATTAGTTTATAATCCAATAACCTAGGACAAGTCACTTAATCTCTCTCTTAGCCTGTTTCCTCACCTATAAAACTGGGATAATAATCACACACACACACACACATGGTTGTTGTGAGGGTAAGGTGAGACATCCTGTATATTTTGCCTATCTTAAAATGTGGTATAAGTGCTAGCTCCCCTTCTCCTCCTTCCCCTCTTCCTCCTCTTCCTCTCTTTCCATCATCTTCGTACAGTGTTGTGATAGTAATGGGATATAAAGATCCCCCTGTCACCCCGAACTTCAAAGTATACAGGCAGAATTATCAAGACAGAAACAGATCTAGTAGACAGATTTCAAACTGTCCAACCATTACATCCATACCCAGTCAACATCTGGGTTTTTTAAAGCCGGGGCGGGGCTCCAGACAACGGCTTCCCAGAATCCATATCAAATCACAGAACACTTCTCAAAGTGAGCCCCAAAACAAAGCTACACATCAGGGCTTATATAGCCTTCTCCTGGCTCAGAGAATGTAACAACCTTTTGGACCCACTGGCCAATCAAAAAGTATCTACTGAAAAACAAGCCTCCCACCTCAGGCTCCAGGTGCACTTTAGCCTAGGGGCAGTGAAGATCTTTAAAATTTACATTCCCATTACAAGTGTGTTGGATTGAAGGTTATTCTTGTATGTGTGTATGTATACATATATACACAAATGTATATATTTATAAAAAAAAACAGATAGTTTTAAAAACCCAGCCCACTGTAGCACTGAGAGCCTACTAACTCAGAGAACAAGGACATCAGAATCTATTGTGTCTATCCCTTGACTCTCCCCAGTCCAGTTCAATCTTCACTCGGCTATCAAGTTGATCTTCTAAAGCCCAGGTCTGACCATCGCCTCCCTATTCAAAGAACTCCAATGGCTCCAGCATCAAATACCCAATGTTCTGTTGGGTTTTACAATCCCTGGCCTCCTTCTCCCTTTCCAGTCTTCTTACACCTTGCCTCCATGTTCTCTTTGATGGGCTGCCTCTGGCCTCCTTGCTGGTCCTTGTACCAGACAGTCCATTGTGCAGCCCCAGGAATTTTCACCAACTGTCCCCTATTCCTGGAATGTCCTCCCTCCTCATCTCTGCCTCCTTCCTGGTATCCCAGGCTTCCTTCAAGCCCTAGCTACAATCCCATCTTCTGCAAGCTTTTCCTGATCCTTCTTAATACTAAGTTCCTCTATTGATTACCTCCAATTTATCTTGTTTATTTCTTCTTTCCATACAGCTATTAGCACATGGTCTCCCCCTTGAAATGTAAACTCCTGGAGAGAAGGAACTGCCTTCTGTTTTTCTTTGTTTCTCCAATACAATACCTGGCACATAGTAGGTGTTTAATAAATTCTTGTGGACTATCATCTCTAACAATGCCTCCCTAACCCCAATCTTGAAATATATCAATTAGTTTATAACCCAATAAGTGTTTGCAGACCAAGTTCCAGTCCTACCAAAGTCTTCAAAGAAACAATCATCCCTCTTCCTTGTGTAAAGCCTCTCCTACTGGTCTGAAGGTATAAAATCCAGGGGGCAATGCATAAAACCCAAGGTGAGCTTGGGAACTCAGAGCTCTTCCCTCACTCAACCTGCACCCCCAGAATGATGCTCCCTTCAGCATGGAAAGCCATGTGCTTACAGACTAATAGGTTTTAGGCCAGAAGGGACCTTAGAGGTCATCTAGCTGAATTCCCTCATTTTTAGGGCTCCAACTGTGGCCCAAAGAGGTGAATTCACTTGCCCAATATAACAGTCCTAGAGATTTTTCTTTCTAAATACTATTTTTCAAAATTTTTAACCTCCAAATAAATACATTCCTAAAAATATCTCATCTTTTCTCAGTCTTCATATCTCTAAATATAAAAAATTGTTTATAAATCAACTTTACCTCTGTAAAGGAATCCTAAAAATAGAGCCTTTCATACATTTTCAAATTTTTCTTAAATTTCATTATCCTATTCTACCCCCCCCCCGCCAAAAGAAATCTTCCCACATGTGACTTCAACATCTTGCTGTTGCTCAGTCATGTCTGACTCTTTGTGACCCTGTGGACCAGCTGGTTGTTTTATTTTTTGGCAAAGATACATTCCCTTTTCTGGTGGATTAAGGTAGAGATTAAGTGATTTACCCAGGGTCATACAGCTAGTGCGTGAGGTTAAATTTGAACTCAGATCTTCCTGACTACAGACACAGCACTTTAACTACTGAACTATTCAGTTACTTTACCCACCTTTTTTTAAAAAATGGTCAGGACCACGGATTTCCTCAGCATGGGAAAGTCTTGTTCTACAAAATTTTTGTACCATCTAATCTATAGGGGAGCGATGAGAGCCACACGGCCATGTTCATATATATATATATATATATATATATATGTATATATATATATATATATATATGTCAAATATATGTCAAAGGCAGGGCTCAGACAAAGAGTCTGGGACTTTAAGGCTGCCTTTCAGTCATTATTTCCTTGTTGAGTCCCCAAAATGTCAAAACCTCCTAACATTCACACTGGGAAAGTAAGAAACCCAGAAATCAAATGCCCACAATTAGCTATCTTAATTCAAGTAATTCACCCCCACTCCCAGCTGCCTTCTATTTCAAGAAATATATTCATTCCCTAGTAATCCTTGTAAAAGTAAAGCGCTTTTAGGCCAATTCCGAGTGTTGCATAAACCCCAGGTCTGAGGGAAGATTGTGCCCAGAGTCCACAAAAGCTGCTCAGACATAAAAGAACCTTCTACATGTTTTTATTTGACTCTAACTCAGCTGGGATCCTTCCTCTGCTACTGCCTGAACCAATTGGAAACAATGTCCGGTGGAGAGAAGAAGGAGGAAAGGGGAAAACAGAGGGAGACAGACTAGGAGGGGAGGGAAGAGAAGGGCAGAGAAAATGGTGGAGAGGCACTGGCTATGTCTAAAATTTTGGGAGACGGGATTGTGAGGAAAAAGATTACAGACTCTTGAGGAAGTACAGGGAATTCAGGTGTTCAAAGGAGAAGAGAGTGAGAATTGTGAGGGAGGGAAAGGAGGTTAGCATGTGTGAGGAAGAATTCAATTCAATTCATCAGGTATTATGAAGTGGCTACTATGTGTCACTGTGCTAAGTACTGGGGATACAAAGAGCTTTCTCCTGGAGTGAGGATGTGCAGTGTGAAACAACATATATACTAATAAATTAATGCAAAATACATGCAAAGAAAAAGCAAGGAAGTTCTGGTCGGGAATCAGAGAAATACTACCTAGGGAGACTGGACATTGCTTAGGGAGGAGGTGGGGCTTGCTTTGAGCTTTGAAGAGAGCCATGGATGCTATGCAAGGGTGAGGAGACAGAGCAATCCAGGCATATTTTCAGAGTTTTGGTTTTTTTAGTTAACCTAAAGTTATTTCCCTACTCCTTTTGGACATCAGAAATGTTCATCTGGGACAGCAGCAATACCTTACCTCTTTTCCTAGTTGAGTTAACTTTCTTTTTATGTAAAAGTCTTTTTTTATTTTTTTTCCTTTCAGCCTTAAATTGTTCAATAATGGCAGGGACAGTACCTCACATGAGAACAGAGACAAACACAGGGTCTTTGAAAAAGAGGGGCCTGGAGCTTGGAAAGAAAACAAATTTTTGAGAGCAATATCCCTTTCAGCTATACTCAGACTCAGAATGCTTTGATCATCATCAATGTAAATGTACAGTTCTGAGCCCCCATCAATGCATCTTTCTGCTAGACCATGCCAGGTGTCATTTGAATTCATAACAAAAGGTATTTATTGAGAGAGAATGGTGAGGCAGATAAGGAAATAAACTTTCTATGCACCCATACCAAATGGTTTTATTTCAGATAGAGGAACTTTGCTTCTTAGTGAGGAAACTTTGGGGTTTCTGAAGTAGGAAATGAATTTATGCATAGAAAGAGGGAGCCATGATTTAGGATGGAATTTAGACTCCTAACTTAAAGAATGTGAGCTCTTGCTTAGAGATCATTGTGGCATGCACCCATCTGACAGCCTGATGAAGCCTATGGAACTCCTCCCTGAATATTGTTTTTAAATAATTAACGGTAATGCTATATTTCAGTTAGGTGAAAATAATTTAGCATTTGTGTAATTTTAATAATAAATTAGTATTGAGGCGGCCAGGTGGCACATTGAGTAAGAGCCCTGCCCCAGCATCGAGAGACCTGGGATCGGTTCTGGCCTCAGATACTTAACACCCACACAAAATAACTGGTAGTGTAACATTGAGCAAGTTACTTAACCCCAATTGCTTTAAAAAATAATAATAATAAATTAGTGTATCTATGTTTTTCTCATCCAAATTCATGGACACCCTGAAATCGAATAATAGATTTTTGGGGGTCTATAACCCCAGGCAAAGAATCCCTGATTCCCTTTGGAGTCTCAGAAAGGGGAAGTGATTTGCTAAGTAAGAGTGACAGAGTCACCCCTCAAACCCAGGTCAATGAACACCAAATCCAGTATTCTTTCAACTGTACCAGAGCATGGATAGATTTTATGCCAAAAAGAAGGAAGTGTGTGTGTGTGTGTGCTGTTGTTGTTATTTAGAAAGAAAACTTATAGACCTTAAATCTGAAAGTTATGGAGGTCATCTAGTCCTTGCTGGGAAACAGAGACCCAGGAAGTTAAATGATTCTCCTAAGGTCACGAAGTTAATATGTGGTGGAATCTAGACTTCAGCCCAGAATTTAGGATATCAACCTCAATGATTTTTCTGCTACACTGTAGATTTATGAGAGTTCATGAGGATTTGGGAGTGTTGAAGAAGAATGAATTCAAAGCAATTGGAAGAAGGCAATATTTTTTCCCAATTTAAAAACCCAAGGAAGCTCCTGAGTGCTTCCCACCCTACAGTGCCTCAGACCCATAATATCAATAAAGCACCACTGTCCTAGGTCTCAAAACTAGATCAATGGTGCAGCCAGGCACTTGGGCACTAGTATGTACCATGGCAGGGATAGGTGGATGAGCCCCCTCCCAGATCAGTGCTCTTTCTCCTCATCTCTAGGGCTACCCAGGGGCCTTCTCTGAAACTTTGACTTATGTCTGTTTCCTGCCAGTTAGATTGGGTTGCTTAGGGCAGTTTCCCAAAACTTTCAGAATTACAGAGTTGGAAAATATTGCAGTGGCCATCTGGTTCAACCCATTTGTGAAAAAGAATCCCTGCTATAACATGTCTGAGAAGTGTCATCCAGCCTCTGCTATCAAAGGGAAATGCCCCTCCTCACATTTCAGCCTCTTCTACTTTTGGACAATTCAAAGAACAAGAAATATTCTGACATCCATCCTAATTGTGCTTTTTTTTTTTAAGACAGCTTCTACCCATTGTTCTTGGTTCTGCTCTCTGGGGAGAAATAGAGAAAATCTAATCTCTTTTCCATAGGTCAACCCTCCAAATACTTGGAGACAGCATTCAAGTTTCCCCCACCCCACTCCATCCCCCCACCCCACTCCATCCCACCCCCCTGCTCCTTCAGCCAGTCGTCATGGGGCATGAACTCAAGGTCCTTTCCTCTTTTGACCATCCTCCTTTGGGACTCCTCCAGTTTGTCAATGTCCTTCCTCAATTGTGCTTTCCAAAACTCAATATAATGTAGTAGTAGTAATATAGTATAATGTAGCTGTAGTCTGACCAGCTCATAATAGAGCTGGATGATTGACCCTTAACCTAAAAGAGTTAACAACCATCCCCTCTTTCTCACTGAGGCAAATAATCTTAGCTGTGTTGTCAACGAATCTATAATTGTCTAGATTTATTAGTGATTTTCAATTATGTTGATCTATATCAATTGTGTTGATGATATATCTGGCATATATGTGTATGTCTATATGTAGCAATATTTATAGGCATGGATATTGACATAGAAATGGATATTGACATAGAAATGGATATAGATGGTTTTCCTCCAGACTTGCCATTTCATTGATACAAGGAACTCCCAATGGGAAAACTTCCTCCACTCTTGCCAATTAGCAACAACTCTTCATATTCCTTACAACTCATAGGAATCATAGATGGAGAGTTGGAGATCATTGAATTCAATCTTCTCGTTTTACAAATAAGGAAATTCGTTGTCTTTTCTGCCTGGGGCATGAGATGTTAAGTGACTGGCCCAAGTACAACCAATATGACTGAGATATAGAACTTGAACTCAGCTCATCCTGGGTTAATATTTTAACATAAATTCATATTGTAGGTGTATAAATCCTTTGTATAATCAATTCTCTCTGGACACAAAAGGCCCAGGAAGACTTTAAGGAGTTTTCTCCCTCTTTTGGCCTATACTCTGGAATTGTAGGACACAGTATGTATGATGCTTCCCCCCACACTGATACTGACTTTCCCTCATAAGAATGGAATTCCAAGTGTTACAAAATAAAGTATTACATAAAAGAACAAAGCAAAATTAAATCTTTGAATGAATTCTTGAAAAATAAAGATTCCCTCCCCTAAGAAGCAAATTTAAAAGATCTGTATAGATCCTTAGTTACTTAAAGTTACAGCAAGGGTAAAGTTCCTATAATTCCTCAGCAGCTCTGGAGACATCAGACAGCATTTCTTATAGCAATAAATGATAACTAACAAATTACATAGTGTTTCCTATGTTCCAGGTGCTTTACAGTTACTGTCTTGGTTCATCTTCACAACAACAGCTCTAGGAGCTATGTACTATCATTATTTCATTTCACAGTTGAGGAAAATGAGGCTAAATGACTTGGTTCATAGTTAGTGAGTATCTGACGCTCAGTTTGAACTCAGGTTTCTCTGACTCCAGATCCAGCATTATATAATGCTGTACCATTATATAATGCACGGTACCATTTCTCTGCCACATCTCTCCCTGTAGTTCTTTTCAATTCCCAGAAGGCAGCTGTGATTTGGGAAATTCAGCAGATCATCATTCTCTATGAAAGAAACCAGCTGTGCTCTAACCTGGGGGAAAACCTTATACCGGAGTAAATCTTACTTTGTCACCAGACATGGCTTCACTATTCACAGTCAAAAAGGAAGAAAATTTTAGAATATCCTCAATCTGGCAAAAATAAAACAAAACAAAAAACCAAACCACTCTCTGTGAATCACAGCTGTAGAGATGCATGTCCAATCTATCAACCTCTTCTTATATTGGATGATAGGAGGATAGATTCAGGGTAGGAAAGGACCTTAGAGTCATTGAGTTCAGGCTTTTTATTTTACAAGTAAGAAAACTGAGATAGAAAGAGACTTAAGTGACTTGCCCAGGGTCACATGATTACTAAGTATCTAAGACAGGATTTGCACACAGATCTTCCTGACTCCAAATTCAGTGCTCTTTCTACAACATGATGTTAGCCTCTCATTAGACTATTTTCCTTTCCAGTTCTTCCTGTTGGCTTCTGACTTTTGAAATAAAAGCAATTTGCCCAAGAAGAGAATAATTCTTCCACTGCAAGAGTCACTGGATACCAAGTTCATATATGATAACTACAATTCTCAAAATACTTTCTCTTTCAGACACCCAGGAAAGATATCTGACTCATTTATTCAGAAGCAATAAAAGTACCCTAATTTGTCCAGCTTTATGTCTCCAACTTTGAAAAATATCTTCCTCAAATAGTGGGGATGAGATTATTCAATTTAATTTATCCTGGCTGGCTGTTACTATCCAAACCTAAAAATAATTATTTCTCTCTTATATTAATAACTAATTATTAATTGATATTAAGATTTTTTTTCCTTTTTCTATTTCTTCATTCAGAAATAACCCCCCTGTAGATTACACAGCCAGTCTTTGAAGGACATTATTGACCTTGCCAAAAAATTTACCCCCTACACCATACCAACTCATCCAGGTGGAATTGTTTTCCCTCTCAACTAGAAAGCCTTACAAAGAGAATCTAATGGAGGTGAATTCTGACTCATTGTGTTCAACTCAGATTTGAATGGGCTGGAGTAGATTGCCAGGCTGGAGGTGGTCTGGAAGCAAGAATGACATAATCAAAGTTAAGTTCCTCAGCCTCTCATTGGAATAGGTTCACCTCTCATTGTGATATCCATTCTCTTATTAATTGCTAACCAGAGTTTATTTCTGCCTGTCAGGAACATCCACTCCTTCCAAGGGCATAGAAACATTGAGAGGCCTCCATGATTCATCCTTGGTTTATGAGAGAAAGCCAAATGACCATCTTTTTATTGATTATTCATTAGCCATAATTAATAAAAATGACTATTCAGAAATTATGTGTAACTTTTTTCTCTATCATAGTTCAGAGGGTGTGAAAAAAGGAATAGTTCATAGGATCATGATTTAAAGTTGGAAGGGCCCTTAGAAGCCAGCCAGGTCATTGTCTTCATTTTATAGATGAGGAAACTGAGGAGTTTCTAGAGATTTCACCAAACCAAACTCTTAGCTTTACCTTCTGCTAGGCTCTTTCCCTCTCCATTTATGACTCCCAAGCTTGTCCTTCAGAATCATCTCAACTTCCCAAATCCAGAGAGAAGCACATAAATATTCTGGAACCTAAAGGAAGGGTATAGACAGGGTGGGAGGGGAAAAGAGCCTGGTGGAATGAGGATTGTAGCCCCAGATCCTCCATCAAGCAAAACCAGGGACTTCACAAACTGTCCAGAAGCAGGATGTTAACCATACCCTAGGAGGAGGCAGTTTGGGATTTCGTTTTCTAGTGGGGGAGGTTAGAAAATTGTAAGTGATGGTGATGCAGTTTGAGGGGGTGTCCAAGGACCCCTCAAGGACCAGAGTACAGGAAAGGGCCATGTGGAATGAATTCATGGACTCAAGCATTCTTCAAGTCAAGGTGGCAAATGTTTATTGTAAAGCCAACATAACAGGCAGAGCTCCTTAGGCAACTTGCATTCCTTAAGAAACTTGCAACTTAACAGGAGTGATGATCAAGTTTATACAGGAAAAGTAGTGGATTATCTGACAGATAGGCTAATTAAGTGATAATTTACAGCCTTGGTCAGAGGCGTCATTCACTACTGGAAATCAGGGGATGGTTTCTCAGGGGTATATTTTTGGTCTGTTACATCTGTAGCAAGACAGCTTTGAGAGTTGATGACTACAGCTTGACCTCTGGATTGAATATGATAACTTTGGGAATCAATATATGATAATTCTGTGGTTACAGAATAGTCCTATTTTTACAAGAGATTTCCTCAGAGGTCAGTTTGTTCTTGTGATGGAGAAAGATAGTTTGTTTTTACTGGGGCCTGCTCATGAGTAATTGTGGGGAAAGGTATTTTGTCTTACTGGGGCCCTCTCATGAGTAATTGCTAAGCATAGTATCTTTTGGCTGGGGAGAAAACTGTCAGGGATAGTATTTTAAGGCTAGGGAGAAATGTGATCTTGGAATTGGGGTCTAAGTACAAACACCCCATCAATGAAGGCATGGGGATCCAAAAAGTGGGCCTGTGAAGCAAAAGTAAGAGAAGGCATTTGTAAGCCCAAGATCAACGTTGGGTGATATCGGAGTCCCACTTATATTTACATTGGCATGGTGATTAAAAAGTTGTGAGAGCCAGAGTTTCTGGATAATTTAATCATTTTATTAATAATGCCAGCATTTTAATAAAAGGATGGTCATTTGGCCATCTCTTAGAAAGGTGTGGGGTTCAAGGTTTATGTTGTCGCATGTCCTTCATTCTCAAAGAGAACCAATGACATCTGGAAACTGATGTCTTGACTTGCAAATAAATTGGACTTAAGTGAGGCAGGGCTGTGCAGAGTCGTCTGCCATACTCTCTCCTCCAGTCATCTGAATACAGTGGCAAGGGATAGATCAGGATGACTGGAGATCACCCCAGATGCAGTGGGAGACCTTAACCTTTTTAAGCTAAGATATTTCCCAGGTCTCAGTTTGTCTAAGGCAACACCCATTTAAGAGTAAGAAGTGAGGCAAAAAAAATCCTAGTTTGCCTACTCAAAAAAAAAATAAATAAAATAAAAATGGGAGAGGAAGAAACTCAGAGTTTCTGATCAGAACAGAAACAATTACTATTTATACTCACTTTGAGCCATCAAAACCCAAACAACGACCAAGTGAGGCTTGGGCTGGGACCTATTATTGGCCAGTTAGAGCCAGAGTCATTTGGATTTAATGCATAATCAAGTAGCTCCATTTGAATCCCAATGGGCTTTATCAAAGCCTGGCTTCCCAGAACTCTATTTCAAGAAATCATAAATGAAACTACTTGGGAAAAAAAGTGAATTGTCCCAGTTTTTTTTAAATGATAGATAAATAAGTAGGGAAGAGTGGGGGAAAAGTCTAGCCTCCAAGCACCAAGATATCTTGCGAGGTTTCAGTGACCAAAATTTATATTCCTTTGGGTGGAGGAGTGGTCAAAAGACTGGCAATCAACTCTGATTGTCTAATGATTAATGAGAAGTGGACTTACACCAGTGTGGGGCTTAGAGTGACATCATGTCACCCTTGGACAGAAAGACTAGGTCTATACCCAGACTTGGGTTATTTAGACAAAAAGGTCTGTCTCCACCCAAGGTTCCTTGAGTGGAATTCACCTTAGACTAGAGACTCCTTGTAAAGTTGGATGGAATTGGACAGAGAAGGTTAGCTCAGCCTGCAGAGACTGAGGTCTTGAAATAAGTAGAGAGAAAAGGAGGAACTCGGAATCTCCCCAAATCATCAGTTGTTACTAATCATTTTTCTAACTGGCCTTGAAGCCCTCACAGTGGCTCCAAGGAATGAATGTGTTAATGGATAAGTCAGTCAGTAAGTGTTTACTCAGTGCCAGGCGCCGGGTGCTGGGGGTGCAAGTGTAACTGGGGTCAGTCCCCTGTGCAGACATGATGGAGATGACCAGTTTCTTTCATGTCTTCTCATCATGTTTTTCTTCAACATCCTGGAGTGGAGTTGGTTTCTTTCATCTTATCTCTCAAAGCAGGAAGCCATAAAATCCTGAAGCAACTTGAAGCTTGAAAAGTCCTGAAGAAGACTCAGCGCTAGAGTCCCCAAAGGGGATGGTCCTCAAAAATCTCAAAGGCGGACTGGTAAAGAGCTCTCTTGACTCTCACAAACTCTGCCCTATCCCTCCCACAAACCAGGGCATTCATCTCCACTGATAAAGAGGGAGTAGAGTACCACAACAATGGGCTTTGGGACAAGGGCTACACTTGCGAAGATGGCTACCATCTTGTGAGTTTCTTTCTTTTTTCTTTTTGGAGGGGGGAGGGCAGGGCAATTGGGGTTAAGTGACTTGCCCAAGGTCACACAGCTAATAAGTGTTAACTGTCTGAAGCCAGATTTGAACTCAGGTCCTCTGGACTCCAGGATTGGTGCTCTATTCACTGGGCCACCTAGCTACTCACATCTTGTAAGTTTCAAAGGACCAGGAGAGTGAGCCACCAGAAGTCTGGGAACTGAACTCCATGCCAAGATTTGCTTGAAGCTGGAAATGAGAAGTAAAGTCCAAAGTGATCCATCCTGCCTGGTCCAGCAGCAGTAGAGGTTCAGAATCATGCCTCCATAGGGCTATGCTATATTCAGAAATGAACTTTTTGGTGCAGATGCTAGGTAGAAACTGTGTAAAAACCTAAGCCCTCTATCTCCAGGCACTAAGGTAGCATAAGGGGGAGTATGGTCACAGGTGTTAGGGGAAATTTTTATTTTTGTTTTGTTATAGCTTCACAGTAAATATTCTTTTCTAAAAGTAGATTAATGTTCATTGGTTAAATGGAATTGGAATGCTAATTACTAATGACTGATTTTGTAGTGAAACAGCAGAATGAGGGCTTAAGTCAATAACACTAGAGAAATATACTCTCTGACCCCTCAAGAGTACCCTAGACCTACAAGTGGGTGATACTGCCAGGTTTTCTCTGAAAGAATGAATCCAAAGTCTTGTTCCATATGTAAGGCGAAAACAGTCCATGCTTGGAATCTATGACTAAACTCGGGGAGCAGCATTATCAGTCAGCAGCAGCAGCAGCTATAAGGGATGCTTGTGGTTTTTGTTGTTTGTTTTTATATTTTTTACATTCTTCTGTATGGATTTATTTTCTTTTTAATTTATGCAATCAAACCAGCATTTTCATAACATAGTACAATAAAAAAGACAGTTATACATGAAACTACAAATCTACTATGTACAACTTGCCCTTTCTTTCAGATATACAACAAAATCATCATATAATTTTTTTCCTTCCTTCCCTCCTTCCTGCACTAGAGATAGCTACCATTTAGACACAAATAGCTATATACATATATGTAAAATTATTCTATACATACTTCTTTTTTCTCTGAAGAGTAGTAGCATCTTTCTTCAGATGTTTATAGTTAATTTGGGGTGTTTATCATAGAGAAAATATTCTTAAAATAATGTTGCTATTACTGTATATGGTGTTTTCTTTGTTGTGCTCATTTTTCTTCATTATCTCATGCAAGTCTTTCCATGTTCTTCTAAAATCATTGAGCTCATCGTTTCTTGTAGCACAGTAGCATTCCGTCACAATAATACACCATAACTTCTTCATCCATTCTCTAGTTGATTGGCATCCCTGCAATTTCCAGTTCTTTGCCCCCACAAAGAGAGCTGCTATAAACATTTTAGAGCATATGGTTGGGTTTTTTTTTCTCTAATCATCTTTGGAAATAGACCAAGTAGTGGTATTTGCTGGGCTAAGGGGCATAGGTAGTTTGATAACTCTTTGGGCATAATTCCAGAGTGCTCTCCAAAATGGTTGGATATGAGGGATACTTTCAGTGGGATCTGAGAGTGAGCACTGAGCCATTTTATGTTCTCCTCACACACTGCTCTACCCATTGAAAGAATCCTGAAGAGAGGTGAAGCAACTGTTCTCCCCTGAAAATTCAGGTAGATCCTGAAGTTTCTCTTTCTCCTTCTCCCTTAATTTCCCTCTGAAAGGGACTGTATTTACATTCAAATCTTTTAAGCTTTCCATTTGCTATTTTCAATAGTACTTCAAAATTGGCTTTCTCTAGATAAAAGTAAGACTGATTTTTAATTCCTTTTGAGTCCTGTGTGTCTTTAATTATGTACAGGAAGTACAAATTAGAGGGCTAGCTTGAATATATAGAATTTAAATAGGTTAGGGCATTCAACTTTGCCCTAGTGATCAGACTTTAATTCTAATATGAGAACTCTGAACTTTGATGATTTTTATTAGCAGCCTATATTTTTTTAAGCTTTCTAAAATAACAGAGGAAAGGATCCTTATGATTTAGGCCATTACCTTTAGGCTATACCCATGAGCTCCCTATTTAATGAAGTCAGGTGACTTTAAATAAGGGTATCTTAGGCAGGAATCTCCACCCTATGATTCAAAAAGGAGGAGCAGAGAAGTCCTTGACCAAGGAGAAGATTAAGACCCCAAACTAGGCCTATGAGAGGAAAAAGGCACTGGTTCCAAGAGATTAGCACCTCTTCTTTCCAGTAGGGGAAAAGCTATAAGAATAAGTTTTAATGCCTTAATAAAATAGCAGGAATAAGTTTTGGCAATTTAGCATAATTGATAATATAGTGAGAATAAGTATTATTATAATACAGCTTAATAAGATCATAAAAATAAGTGTGTAAACTTAGCATAACTGATTCCATTTTTGAGCCTCCATCTTGTGAGCTATTTTGAGTAAGTTGTTTTTCAATGATAAGATAAGCCCTTGTGAGGTATGATGTAGCAAACATGTGTTTGTTCAAAAATAACTGATAAAATATGTGGATCCTCTGATAAAACAGACCACCAAGTAAAAATATCATAGAACGACTTTATCAGTAGTTCATGCAATAAACTGCCAACCCAATTACATGGTAAACAATTTAGAACACCGATAGCTAACAAAAAAAACAAAACCCAGCTGGGACCCGAGCCATCAGCTGGTTCCTAGGGCCTGACTAAGGAAAAACACACTGCCTTTGATTGGGAGAGAGGGAGTAATTATCTGGGGTCCAGTATGAAAAAGATTTATCAGACCATCAAAGACACGGGTTGGTGGTTTATTCCTACAAGAGGGTATTGTTTGCTCACTTTGATGAAAAGTTGGATTGCGTGCAATGAAAGGGACAAGTTGAATTGGTGTTTCTAAGTGATACCAAATTGGTTATATGTGCACATTGTATATTACACAGCTAAGCTGACAGAATTCTTCCGACCAACTTTTTAAGGCACTAAAGCTTAGTCTCACTAGAGAGGAAAAGACCACTCCAGTTAAATGTTATCATCAATGGTAATATTGTTGGTTACCATTAGGACAAAATGGGAATAAAATAGATACAAGGTGACTGGATGGGTAGAAGGAACTATCAGCTGACAGGATGAGAAAAGATGGGGTGACACCTTTGTGTTTACATCCTTTGTGGGGAAGGTGGCATTTGAACTGATTCCTTAAGACAACTAGGGATCCTAAGAAGCAGGGGTGAAGGATGGTACAATGGTTAGAGAACTTGACATAGGAAGACCTGAATTCAGATCCTGCCTCAGAGGGTGGGATTAGCTGTATAGTCCTCAAACTCAGTTTCCTCATCTGTAAATGAGGGATAATAATAGTATCTACCTCACAGAGCCAAGAGGATCAAATGAGGTATAACAAATGTAAGAGCTCAGTAAACCTTAAAGTGCTATGTAATAATGATGATAAGAGCTGAAATTTATATAGTGCTTCCTATATGCCAAGCACAGAGCTAAGCCCTTCACAATCATTATCTCATTTGAGCTTCAAAATAATCCTGTGATGTAGGAACTATCTCCATTTTACAGATGAGGAAACTGAGGCAAACAGAAGTTAAATGGTTTGCCCAATGTCATACAGATGGAAAATGTCCAGGCCCAGTGCTCTATCCACTGAACCACCTAGCTGCATAAATACATATGAATCTCTACATATAAATGTGTGTGAATATACATGCATATATATATGAAGGCATCTAGGTGATATAGCGGATGGAGATATAGTATATATCTAAATATATGTGTATACAATATGCATATACAATATACATGTAAGCACATCTATGTATATACACATATATGTACATATAATTTTACATATAACTCTACATAGCTATATTTATAAAGAGAAGAGCATGTTCCAGGCATGTTTACAGGCAGGACAAACACACGGTGACAGGAAATGGAGGGTAGTGTATAAAGAACAGTAAGTAGGTTTGATTCATTGGACCATCAAATGTATGAAAGGGAGAACGTGTAATGGTAAGTCAAGTTGGCTCCGTGTTTTGAAAGCCTTTAAATAGGAAACAAAGGAGAGGCAGGATTGTGTCTCTCTTTTCAGATATTCACTGTGGCAGCTGTATGGAGGTTTAACTGGAGTGGGCTGTGATGGGAAGAAAGGACCCAATTATGATAATATAGGGGCGAGCCGATGAAGGTCTACACTAGAGAGGTAGATATTTAGATGGAGAGATGGGAACAGATGTGAGAGATGTGTTCCACTTCTCCATCTGCTGTCTCCTCAGCCTCCTCACCAATAGCCCACTGCCCATAGCAGGTACTGTGCCCCATGTGGGCTTCCACTTTGGAGTCCTGCTTTCCTCATTTACTCTACGCTTCCAGAGCACTATTTCGGGAAAACCCCTGCTGTGCTTCCCTTTTCTTTTCTCTTCTTCTTCTGCTTTCTCTACAATGGCATCATCAATGACTTGGATGCCACATGAGTACCCTGATTATGGCACCTCCATCCACTAGGCAATACTTTGTCACTATGCTGATCTTCAGAATTCCTGGACATGTGCGTAATGTTGCAGGTAGGTAACCTAACTCTGGCAACAGACAGCTTTGAGTTTGAGTTTGAATAAACCATGGGTTTTATTTGGGGGTAGCACCTAGGCAGGACATGATCACCTATAACTAGTTTGTTGTTCCCAGGAGGAAAAGAAGATTCTCACTCTTCCTGAAGAGTATGGCTCTTTTGCTGTTCTTTTGAGCCTCCACCCTCCATTATACCAACACCCACCCAAGGCCTCTCCTGTGGAAACTTCCAGGAGTGGGAGTGAAAAGGGGGGAAATAATACTGTGCTCTTGCTCAACCAACAGATGTGGCAACTACTCCCTGGGCACTCGGTGGCAGCTGTAACTGACCCTTAGGTGGTATTTGCTAATACCAGTCCTTACCCCTCAGGGATAGGAAAGTTTGTCTGGCCTGGAACCCAAAGATCCCACCTCCAATAGCTCTAAAATCTTGGAATCATTGAAATAGAAGCCTGACCACTTGATACCATAGAGGGAAGCAACAGACCAAAAATATTAAAGCCATTCAACCTCTCCCCCCTTACACATACACACACACACACGCACACAAACACACAGTCAACTCTCAATTATACTGATGTTAATATGACTCTCAGAGGTTGGAAAAGCCCCATACATGCACAATCTCCTTTGTTGTTCATAAAAGCTCAGTAATGTAGGGACCTGTTTTTATCCCTTTCTTGCCGATGAAAAAAGTGAGTCAGAGAAAGATTAAGTGACTATTCCATGGTCAAGGAGGCACAAATTTGCTGAGGGTCATAGATTTGGTGTTAGGAAGGACTCTACATGTCAATGAGATCAACTCCATTTTGCAAATAAAAAAAAAAAAAACAGATCCAGAGAGGTTGGGTGATTTGATCTCAGGCCACCTGGCTACGAAGTGTCAAAGGCAGAATTAGAATCCATATGCTCTGATTCCAACCCAATGTAGCCCTCTGAGTCTCTTTTGACTACAAGCCCAATGCTCTCTTCATTTTACCAACCTGGAGGGGCTGTAGGCACATAGTCCACAGGGGAGATAAACCAACTCTTTCTTAGCTTTAGAATTGGTTCTGTACTGGCATCTGTGCATGAGAATCCCCTTGTATCTTTAAAATTTACTTCAAACAGTGTCAGAAAAGTACTCTGTGAAGGCCTAACTCAACACTCCTAGGAAATGTCCAGTTCTCACATGCTGGTCACCTACCTAAGTATGTTCTGCTGCAAATAGCTCCCTCTCAGGCTGTCTTGGGGGCAGCTAGGTGGCATAGTGAATAGAGCCTCAGGCCTGAAGTCAGGAAGACTTATCTTTCTGAGTTCAAATCTGACCTCAGACACTTAACTAGCTGTGTGACTCTGGGCAAGTCACCTCACCCTGGTTGCCTCAGTTTCCTTATCTGTAAAATGAGCTGGAGAAGGAAATGGCAATCCATTCCAGTATCTCTGCAAAGAAAACCCCAAATGGAGTCACAAATTGTCAGACATGACTGAATTAACAACAGACTATCTGAAACCTTACCCAGAGTCAGAAAAGCTAACATTATTCATGTTCACAGGATTGTTGATTCAGAGTT
The DNA here is from genome assembly GCF_028583685.1 of Petaurus breviceps papuanus. Classification (NCBI taxonomy): domain Eukaryota; kingdom Metazoa; phylum Chordata; class Mammalia; order Diprotodontia; family Petauridae; genus Petaurus; species Petaurus breviceps. The sequence continues at coordinate 41,274,992 of NW_027185761.1, read as the reverse complement.
GAAGGGAATGTCCGAGGCCATCTAGTCACAGGAATTTATGGATTTAGAATGTATGGATTTAGAACCAGGAAAGGGCATCCACTCCAACACCCTCATTTTACTGAAATACAGGAAGGCTAAGGCATTTGCTTAAGATAACACAGGTAAGAAACATCAGATCTGAATCTGAATTCAGGTCCTCTGACATCAAGGCCACTGTTTTCTCTACTGTGTCCTGGCTATCAAAAACCTTAGCACACTAAGGGAGCAGAGGGCATTGTGATATCAACCAAAGCTAAAATTAAACCTCAATAGACACTTTTAAGACTGTCAATATAAAATTAATAACTATTATAATGTTTTAATAATCTATGATAAAATGTTAATTAATACAAGATATAAAGTGAAGAAAATACAGAGATAAGCTTCTATCTCTGCTTTCATGGAGCTGATAGTCAGGTATAGTAGCTATGGCATTAGGGGACCACTCTATGCCCAGAGAAGTGCTTCACGATTACTTTCTAAAGACTTGTTCAAGGTGTTTTCTACTTCAGGTCCCCTAGGCGTGGTTACACCAAGGGGAAGAGCCCAGGTATTCGTGCCACCAAGGATGGATGCCTTCCCTCTCCAGGAGGCCCTAGACTGATGCCATCATCTCCGACCTGTAGAGAATGCTTAAAGCAAGTGCAATGAAGGGTCCAAGTCCAGGGCTCACCCTGACCCTTAGATCCTTATATGGTGCAATGGAAGGCAGAAGTAGGGGATGGCAGCGGGGGAGCAGGGCTCAAGACCCAACTCTGTTCCACCAGTTATATATTGGCCTAAGTTACTCCTAAACTAGAAAATGAGGGGTGGGGCAGGTAGGTGGCACAGTGAATAGAGTACCAGCTCTAGTCAGGAGGATCTGAGTTCAAATCTGGGCTGACACTTGAGACTTAACTACCTGTGTGACCTTGGAAAAGTCACAACCCCAATTGTCTTGTTCTTCTCCACTCAAAAAGAAAAAGAAAATAAAGGGGGTCTGATTACATAATATCTAAGGTCAGCACTAGTTTTAAATCTATGATCCTATGATCTACCCATTGTTCCCTATTCCTGAAACTTGGAGGGAGTCAGATGGGCCATTTGTGGTGGTGGCCTATGGGCCTTCCCCATTTCAGAGAAATGAAAGCTTCAAAGACAGTGAATATCATTTCATTCATGTTAAGCTTCTCATTTAGTTCATCAGAAGAGCTAAAGGGGGATATGAGAGCTGTCTTGAAGTTTTTAAAAGGCCATAATGTGGAGAAGGGATTAGCTTTCTTCTGGGAGGCCCCAGAGGGCTGAAATGGGAGCAAAAAAAATGAGGGGGAATAGCAAATATAGCAACTTTTATGTAGGGCTTCATCCTCAAAATAACCCTGGGAGGTAAATGCTTATTTCATTAAAAATAAAAGCTTTGATAAAAAGCATGTTATTTGTTATTATCTTCCTTTTGCAGATGAGGAAACAGGCTGGCAAAGGTTGTGACTTGTCCAGGATCATACAGTTAGTCACTGTCTCAGGCCAGATTGGAACTCTGGTCTTCCTGACTCCAGGGCCATAGTTTTATCTACTTTGACACCTTTGATAACAAGAGACATGACGTTAGGAACAAGTGTCTGGTTGAGAGAGGCCCCTAAGGGGAATGTGCTGCCCAGAGGAATGGGGTACCTCTTCATTGGAGGCTTTGAAGTCAAGGCTCAGTGACCACTTGTTGAATATGGGGATTCCTTGGCCAGCCTGAATTGGACCAGATGGTGACTGTGGTCTCTTCCAGCTCTGAAATTCCATGTTTCTGTGATCTTAGAAGATGGAAGAATGTCAGGGCCCTGTGGGCTTAGTTGGTTTATGCAAAGGAAAACTTATACCCCAAATCTGGCCAGAGAGAAACCTTTAGTGGTTGTTATGGTTAGCAAGAGAGGAAAATCAGTTGAGGCTTATTTTTTTTCCAAACTCAGATTCTGTCCAAGGATAGTATGGTTACCAGATGTCTCCTCTATATGGGCTAATCCTCTAACATTTCAAACATACACCAGCACATCCACACCAAAGCCCTCACCAGAGCAAGTATTTATTTAGAGAAACAGCCCAGTGCAGTGGCTAAAGGGTTGGCCCCAGAGCCAGACCTCCGGGATCCAAATCCTGCCTCATACACTGACTAGCTGAATGCATGGTGCACACCTGTGCTGTCAGAGCCTCAGTAGATGGACTAGGGTCCCAACTGCCACTTACTGGCTGTGTACCCATAGGTGAGTGGCAATCTCTCTCTGGGCCACAGTTTCCTCATCTGTAAAATCAAAGGCTTGAACCAAATAAGTTGTAAGGCTTTTCTTAGCTCTAAATCTCTGATCTTCAAATAGAAATAAAGGCCAGGTACACAGAGAGCTGGCCTTGGACTCAGAAAGGCCTCCTGGTCAGTCACACCTCTGACACATACCAGTTTAGTCACTCGACTTCTCAGATCCTCAAGCAACTCTCTCAAACTTAAGCTGAACAATAGTGTTGATTTGCTTTGGTTGAAGGAGTTTCTTCATTGGAAGTTCCCTAAACCAATCACGGTAGTGATTGTATAAGTAGGAAAACATATTTTTTATCAAAGCCTTTTTCAAAAATCAAATAAACATGTCTCTCCTTCCAACCTTTTCAGCTTCCTTTGGAGCCTTGTCTTCTACTAGATTGTAAGCTCCTTGAGGGCAAGGAGTGCATTTCTTTTCTCTTATTTGTATCCCCAGAATATAGCACAGTGCCTGGTATGCAGTAGGTGCTTAATAAATTTTTATTAACTATTGATTATTCTCAAAGTAAAGTGATAGGAGGGGAGAGAAGATCAGAGTGGGAAATCAGTCAATAAACATTTATGAAACACCTACTACGTGCCAGGCATTGTGCTATATACACTGAGGATTGTTGCTGTTCTCATTCTGAAAGAGGATCACGACATCAGGAAGGCGATGCCACGATATGCAAATGAAGTGGATTTAAGTGAGGCAGGGCTGTACAAAGTCACCAGCCTCACCTTCTCCTCCAGAGCCATCTGCGTCCAGTGGACAACTGAAGATGGCCCTGGATGCAGTGGGAGTCTTGTTAAGCTAAGGTCTTCAGCAGGTCTCAGTCTGGCTGAGGCAATGCCCAGTCACTGATTAAGGCTAGGTAAGAAATGAGGCTGAGAATGAACTCTTTGACCTGGTAAAAAAAAAAAAATCAACCTGGGAGGAAAGACTGCAGGGTTTCTGACCAAAACAGAAATCATTGCTATCTACCTGTTGTCGACCAATCATTGATAGCCAGAGTGATCTGGGTTTAAGCCATGGTCCTTGAGAAAGAAATCACTGAAAAAAAAAATCTAGGCTGTAAATCCCAGGATACTTTGTAAGGTTTCAGGGATCCAGATTTGCATTGCTTTGGGCAGAGCACCCACAGGTAAAAGTATAATATTCTATGTGGACAGAGAGAAGGAAAGGAAAAGGAAAGGAAAGGAAAGGGAGAGAGAGAGAATGAGAGAGAGAGGAAGAAAGGAAGGAAGGAAGGAAGGAAGGAAGGAAGGAAGGAAGGAAGGAAGGAAGGAAGGAAGGAAGGAAGGAAGGAAGGAAGGAAGGGAAGGAGGGAGGGAGGGAGGAAGGAAGGAAGGAAGGAAGGAAGGAAGGAAGGAAGGAAGGAAGGAAGGAAGGAAGGAAGGAAGGAAAAAAAGAAAGCTTTGTTTCCCAACTGGTCAATTCCAGTTGGGTGCCTGGTGGAACAACTCCCACTACTACTCACAGAAGTTGCTGTTTGTCCTTGACATCAGGGAGGTGACGCCAGGACATGCAAATGAATTGGATTAAAAGGAGGCAGGGCTCTGCAAAGTCACCAGCCTCACTTTCTCCTCTGGAGCCATCTGGTCCAGTGGTCAAATACAGATCAGGATGACCGAGAATACAAAAAGAGGCAAAAGACAATCCCTTCAAGGAGTTCACAGTTTAGTGGAGGAATCAAAAAAGGCTTCACACTGGAGGCATCAATAAAGGCTCAAGAATGTGTAGCAATTCAGCAGGAGATGGGGGCCAGAAAGAAAATTCCGAGTTAGGATATGGCATAAACAAAAACATGATGGCAGGAAGCAGGTTGTGTTCAGGGAATCGTGGCCAGTGGAGTTTGGCTAGAGTTCGAGATAACTTGGCAAAGAGAAATGTGAGATTAGGTTGAAATAAAATGGTGAGTGCAGGTCCTTCAGTGCTGGACTAAGCAATTAGGATGTTTAGTAGATTTAATTATGGGCAACACTCTTCCCTCTTTTAAATCTGGTTTGGGTGGCAGAATAGTCGAGGAGGTTTGAATACAGACAGCTTTGAGAGGACATTTGGTCCAGTTGCTTTGTTACAAATGGAGATGTGGAATAGAGCCCTTGTGTGGGGAAAAAGCACTGGCCCTAAAGTCAGAGGTGGGTGCTGGTGTTCAGTTGTTCTACAGCTGTGTCTGACTCTTTGTGACCCCATTTGGGCTTGTCTTGACAGAGATACTGGAGTGGTTTGCTGTCTCCTTCTCCAGCTCATTTTCCAGATGAGGAAACTTAGGCAAATGGAACTAAGTTTCCTGCCCAGCATTATACAACTACTAGGTAGGTGAGGCAGGGTTCGAACCTTCAAATCTAGCACTGAATCCACTATACTTTTCAGTATGTTTGCTTCCACCCTTGTTTCTCTGTATCTGGAAGTTGTTTCTGGACACCTTAGAAAGGTGAATGAGAGTTCTCTAGACTCTAAGGTACCTGTTCTGCCAAACATGCCCTGGATGGAATCAGATACATGAGGGAGGACCCCCGAAGGGACTGTGGAGATAAGATGTCTGAGCCAGGTGAGTCCTGAAAACCTGAGAAGGCAGAACATGCTAAAAATCCTTTCCTGCCCCACCTTCTCTATTACTGTAGAGGGTAACACCATCCTCCAGTCCCTCAAGCTCCTCACTATCTCTCACCTCCCATATCTGAGCTGTTACCAAGGCCTATTAAAACCGAGGCAAACAGGGCTAAGTGACTTGCCCAGGGTCACAGAGCTAGTAAATGTCCTAGGTTGGATTTAAACTCAGGATGATGAGACTTCTTGTACTACCTCAAGTCATTCGACCTGAGTTCAAATCACACCTTGAATGAAAATTTATTTTAGAATTGCATATTTAAAGAACAGAGTCTCTAAGACACTATTATACCCGTGTAGTATTTGAATAATTTTTTTCCATTAAAAACTCTGTGGTTACTTGATGGTCAAAGAATAAAATATCTCTAAGGAATGCTTTAAAAAATCTTAAGCAAATTACTTAGCTTCCCTAAACTTCAAATTTCTCATCTCATAAAATAAGAGAGTTGTCAACTTCTGATCTCTCTTTGGGCCCTGCATCTTTGTCCCTCTGGTCACTGAGATTTATGGCCTGCAAAGGTGGCTTATTCAGTGAGGTTGAGGGGCAGTAGCTGGATAGCCTTAATGATCCACAGGTACCCATACAACATCAAGAGAGCTGGGGAACAGTCTCCCTAGTACTGTGGGGACCCCCTGTGAAACATATACAAAGGGATACAAGAAGGAGTTACCTAGGGTGAGATTGTCACCATTGGGAGGGAGTTCCCTAATGCAGGAGATCATAGAACCTCAGAGAAAGGCTACATTTGAACCTGAGTTCAAGTCCTGGTTCTGCCCCTCACTACTGGCATGACTTTCAAGTCATTTTACTTCTGGTCCCAGTTCCATCAACTGTAGAATGGGAGAGTTAGGGTAGGTGACCACCAAGATACCTCCTAGCTCTAAATCTATGATTCTCTGAAAAGTGCTGAGATCAGGAGCCCTTGAAGCTGTCACTAACACAGGCTACTTAAAATGGTACACCCTCTACACTCATCTAACTATTAAATAACTCAGCTGGACTGACCTTTCTCTGGTCCTCTAGACGGGACCTAGGGACTGTTCCTGGGAGCATTCTCTTCCCATTTTTTCACAGTGGTTTTCATTTTTCCTGTGGCTCAATTGAGGATTTAACTGTTTTAAATGGATACCAGACATGGGATTAGTCTAGCCCCTTTGTTTTACAAATGATGGAAGAGAGGTGCAGAGAATTCAGTGACTTACTGGAGGGTGACAGAGGAATGAAGCTTCAGAGGGTGATTTTGAACCAAGGACCCTTCACTCCCAATTCAACGGGATTTTCACTATACCAGCCTGCAGCTCTGAAAGAATCCCAGGCTAGAGGCTGGCTGAAGCAGGAGTGACTGGCAATGATGAGGGCCTCCCAGCAGATGCAGATTGCAAAAATCATTGCTGCTGCTCTTTTCAACAGGAGATTAGGAGGGGAAGATTTCCCTGAGGGAAAATGACTAGAGGATATTTCTTATTCCTCCCCTATGGAGAGGGGGTGGGAGGTTTAGAGATTTCTTTTTGTGGGAGGGGATTGTTGGGGTTCCCTTTTTGGGTGGAGGATGATTGAGACTCTTTGAGGGGGAGATGGTTGAGTCTCTTGTATAATGGTTGGGGCACTCTTTTTGAGGGGATGGTGGGGTTTTCTTTTGTGGGATGGTTGGCACTCTCTTTAAAGGGTGATTGGGGTTCTCCCTTGAAGGGAGGTTAAGGGCTCTCTATTGAGGTAGGGCTAGGGCTCCCTTTTTGCATAAGAGCATGATTAAGGGTCTCTTTTTGAGGGGATGGTCGAGGCCTTCTTGTGGGATTATGGGACTTTCTTCTTGGGGGGGAGCTTTCTCTGGGGTGGAGGATGATTGAGGCTCTTTTGGGGTGGGGTTGAGGCTGTCTTATGGGATGGTTAGAGCTTTCTTTGGGGAGGTGGTTGAGGCTGTCTTTTGAGGAGATGTTAGAGGCTTTTTTGAGGTGGATGAGGCTCTCTTTTGGGGGGATGATTGAGGGTCTCTTTGTGAGTATGGGATTCAGGCTAGTTTTTTTGTGCAGGATTTGGCTAAAGCTCTCTTTGGTGATTGGGAGGAGATCTTTCCACTCTGCACATTGCACAAACAAGCTGGCATTATCGACCACAGGAGGGCACTGTGGAACCCCGAGACAACGAAGGAAGCGATCTGTTTGTTACACGGACACTGTCAAAGTTAACCGTCAGCAGAAAATCTGTCCTTTGGGAGCCTTTCTCGACTGAAGCTTTGGAAAAGGGCGGGGATGAATGGGCGTTCTTCCAGGGATGGGCCTGTGTGCAAAGCAATAGGCAGAAGACAGGGAGGGAAACAGAGGCAAACCAAAATCACTGGTTCCCAAGACACTCTGAACCTGATGGAGGAGAAAACGGAGGGTGTGTGGGAGAGGAGGTGGGGGCAGAGTGAGGTTTCCAAGCCCCTTCCCCCAGCAGCTTTACTTTCTCCTCTCCCTTTCTGGATGGGTACAAATCATCCAGAAGTTCCTCCTCCTTTTTCTCTTTCCCTATAGATCACCAGATTTAAAGCCAGAAGGGGCCTATGAGGTCATCCAGGACAAAGAGGAAAGGGCTATTATGATCTCATTACAGAAATCTTCAATATGATTTCCTTTTAGAAATTATGTTGCTATGAACAAGATAAGAGCGACTTCGATGCCACACAGATTGTAAGTGACAAGGCTAGTCTTTAAACCCAGGCCCCCTCATTCCAAACTAGCATTCTTTCCACAGAAATGTGCAGCTGGAAGAGATTTGGGGGAATCACCTAGTTAGAGGGTCTTAGATATGGACCTGGAAGGGACCTCCGAAGTCATCAAAGCCAACCCCTTTTCCACCTACACTTTACAGGTTAGGAAACTGAGGCCTGACAGGTGAAGGTGATAGTGGACCCAGACCACATAAGTAATTAGTAGCACAGGCCTGTTACTCTCTGCCTCCTGACAAGAGGGCATGGAGACTCATAGACTGGATGGGATCTCAGAAACCAACTACATCAATTCTGTCATTGTACACATGAGGGAACTAAGAAACTTCATTGATCTGCCCCAGATCACACAGGCAGGAAGTGTCTGAGATGGGAAGTGGTCAGGGCTAGAACTCTGATCATCGTTCGTACAGGAAGAGGGGCAGGAAGGGAAGATATCATTCTGCCTAATATCCTTTTGTTCATCTCAATCCCTGCCCAAGAGCATGGTATCCTGGTGGGGGCAAATATATGGGGAATTCTCCCCCTATATCGGTTCCCTTCCTCTCTTTTTGACTGTGCTGAAATGTATAATGGTCCTATGTTGGGGCTTGCTAATGTCAACCAAAAAATTCAGCACTGTTTCCCCTCCTTGCAAGGGTAGAATGTAGTTCTTATTTTTTCCAAGAATTATCTCGCAGTTTCTGAAAGATTCATCACGGATTTCCAAGAGGCAGTATCTCCAAAGTTAGGGTGAAGGAGAGAAATAAGTCGGCAGGCTTGGCATTCTTGGGGTCCCTAGAGTATACATACACCCATTTTATTTTAAACATCTATGAACTCTTCTACCACCATCACCAACTACCATGTAAAAGTATCCTGCCTTCTAGCAACTTACAATCAAGACATTTTGCCTTTGGGGAATAAAGTATAATCTATTTTGTCTTTCCTCCCTTTTATCTTATTGTTGCTGCTAGAGGTTTGGGGTAGACTTTCATAAGTACTAAAGCAGATGTGAAGTTAGTGGAATTTTGTACATGTGTGAATTGGGGGTTAATATGAAATTCACCCAGCAATGGGAGGTCCCGGCCCTAGTAAACAGTTGTTTATTTGTAGAGCATCTAAGAATTGTGCATCATGGAAACTTCTATGGGTTCCTAGAGGTGGGGGTTGGGGGCCCAGAGTGCAAGGAACAAGGCAGTCGTTTGGGAACAAAGGCAGCAGCTGTATTGAATGGATTTCTTGACAATCTGGAGTTTTCCCAGATCCCTAGAGAATAATCCAGAATCAGGGATATGGACCGACACATTCAAAGGCATCCTGCTTTGATTTTCAGGGACTGAAAATCTTTAATTGGGAGGAGCTTAATCATGGGAGTTCCCCGTTCATCTTGATAAGGGAGGTAAGCATTTGTGTGGGACCTGGATTACATTTCCCTGTAAATTCTGAATGCATGCTTGTTTAATTTATTCTGTCCTCACTGTGGCTCAATTAGGGATGAACTGGTCAGCTCTGACTATTGTGAGATGGACTTTTGTATGTTAGCCACTTCTTTGTGCTGGGTTATAAAAGGGATTCTTAGTCATAGACATGGCTTTTTACCCTATTTACCCTTTGTGACCAGAGAGGAGCACAGTAAAGAATGGGCTTAGATCCTGGGAGAGATTCCTTCTTCACTGGGGACCTTTAATAAACCCCTATGGGCACAGGCCCATGTACTCACTCATTTACCCTGAAAAAAAAAAAAAGGTTATAGAACCCTGAGGGCAACTAGATGGTGAAGTAGATCGAGTGCCTGGCGTGGCATCAGGAAGACTTATTTTCCTGATTCAAATCTGGCCTCATACACTTAACTAGCTGGGTGACCCTGGGCAAGTCACTTAATCCTGTTTGCCTCAGTTTCCTCATCTGTAAAATGAACTGGAGAAGGAAATAGCAAACCACTCTAATATCTTTGCCAAGAAAACCCCAAATGAGGGCATGAAGAGTTAGAGACCACTGAATTTTCTGGGCTCCTGGATTCTAAAGGACCTGAACCTATCCCTGGACAATCATTGACAGACACATAATTGCTATCAACCATATGGCAGCCGTGGAAAGGGAAAAGATGAGGACTGGGTGATAGAGTTCAATGTTTTTGTTTTTGTTTTTGTTTTTCCAGGAGTGGATACCACAAAAATAGCCTTACTTTGGAAGGTTCTTCCCTGACTCAGCTAAAACCTGAAATATGGAAATCGCAGTCTATAGGCCAGCTCACCAACCAACCTATACTCAGAAAACTCCTTCTGAAGCAATGTAAAAAAAAGAAAATCAGAGCTCTAGTCATTTTTGTCTCCAGTCATGGAACCACAAGCTTAGAGCTAGCAATCATTTAGTCCAATCTCCATATATTTTAGATGAAAAAACAGAAGACGAAAAAATTCCTCTAGTCATAGTCACATAGATAGTAAGGAGTTGAGTTAGGTTTCTAGCCCATATTCCCTGAATTTGAATCTGGTGCCTTATTCACTATCCCTCTCTGTATCCCTGAACCCCTAACATTTAATCAAGAGAGCTTTAATAATCATAGCTAACAATTGTGTAATTTTAAGGTTTTTAAAGCATTGTACAAATATTATTTCATTTAATCTTCATAAAAGCCCTGGGGGGGGAAGTTGCTATTATTATTCCTATAGGAATAATAGGAAATATATTTTATTTATTTATTTCTTCATCTATTTTTATCTATCTATATAAAATAAATAGGAAAACCGAGGCATACAGAGGTAAAATGACTTTCCTAAAGTCACACTAGTACCTGTCTGAGGCTGGATTGAACTCAGGTCTTCCTGACTCCAGGTCCAGCCATGTCTCCACCTCTCCACTTAACTGTCCCTCTAATCACGCCTCAATTCTACTCAAACGTCTTCAGTTTTGCTGCCAAATAAAGTACAAATTAATTTTCCTGGTATTTCAGGGCTTCAGTCATTCCAGACCCATCTTCCACTTTGTCTTTCCATCCAAACCTTCTTACCTCTGTCTCCTATAGGCATCCTTTCCTCTGCTGTCTGTGTCACTTGGTGCCCCCTAGCTGGGTATATTCAGACCTCTTCTGTCACTTTGTCCATCCCACCCACCTGAAAGTGAACTCTCCTGGAGTTTCCTGTAATACTTTTTCTGGACCTATATTTTGTGCTTAATATACTCACTGGTACTATTGCTGTTTATGTATCTGCCTTATCCTTCCTATTAGATCATAAGTTCCTTGAGGGCAGAGACAATGTCATATATGTCTAGCATGCTGCATAGTGCCAAACTCATAGCAGCAACATTCAGTTCAATTCAATTGAGTTCAACATAAGAAGTGTTGATTAATAATAATAATAGCATTTTATGGTGCTTCAAAGTGTGTAAAGCACTTCATATGCTCTCTTATCTGATTTTTTTGCTTAAGCACATACTATGTACCAGGCACCAAGTCAGAAACTAGAAGTACAAAGCCATAATGAAGCTTACATCATGGAGCTTACATTCTATTTGTGAGAAATAAATGGTAAATACAGATATTTATGGAAAACAATTTCTAGGAGGGAGGGCATGGGTCTGATACGAAAGACAACTTGTTAACAATAGAATAAGATTTCCAGAGGGCACCATGAACGGTAGGGAAGCATAGTATAAAGACACTGGAGGTATGGGCATATTAAGTGTTTATTGAGTTGAATTGAACTGAAAAATATCCTTATGAAGTTATGATGGATAACTAAGAATTAATTCCTCCATCTGAAGTTATTACCCTAGTCTGACCTCTCCAGAATAGTTATCTGCAGTAGACTTGATAAATACTTGAAAGAAAGAGGTAAAAAGAAAGTAAGAAAGGAGAAGAGAAAATAGGGGAAGAAAGAGGAGAGGGTAGAAGGAAGGAATAAAAGAAGGAAGGAAGGAAAGAAGGAAGGAAGGAAGGAAGGAAGGAAGGAAGGAAGGAAGGAAGGAAGGAAGGAAGGAAGGAAGGAAGGAAGGAAAGAAGGAGAGTGGGAGAGAGGGAAGGGAGAGAAAAGGAGGGAGGAAAACTAAAAGCAGTTATGGTGCTTTTTGCACATGTGGGTAACACTTCCATAATTAAGAGTCCAATTTAGTGGCATTAGACAATTGGGCATCTCCAGGAACACTGCTTCCTTCATGCCTTGAGTATGTTCTGAGACCAAGACTGATGGGTGAACAACTTTAATTACCCAAGAACTGTGTTAATGGCCCATGGAGTATCTTATTGCAATTCTGACACTTGGGAACATGGCATTTTCCCATTAAAATGCCAATTATCCTTGAGCCCTTCTGCAAATACATCAGCTGCATTCTGCCAGATTGTAGAGTTCCTATATTCTCAGTGGCTGGAAACTAACTAGTCAGATCAAGGGCATTTTGCCCTGAAGTTCAAGACTGTATTGATTACTGTGCTTCTCCCTCCCCCTACCCCAACCATGCCTTTCTCCTCCTTCCCCCTCAAAGATCCCACAAGCAGAAAAAAGAAACAAAGAAATCAGGGCTCAGTGGTGCCAAGCAGCTGCTGGAGAGGCAAAGTTTTCCACAGCTGGGGAGCAGAGGGTGCAATGGAAGGCAGGAGTTGGGAAAGAGGAAGGAAAATGGAGTTCTGGGAATAAAAAAGGGAGGAAATGTCTCCAAATCTGGTTTTACATCATCTGGCTAATTGAGAGCACAAGCCAAACAGAAAATGCAACTGTCTGGGGAAATCAGTTTGTTTACATCATTGGACTACCCAGCAGACAGCAGGTCTGCTTGCAGAATATCTGTGCCAAACAGCCCCCTCTCTCTTTCTCTTCTTAATTTATAACCAAAAAAGTTCTAAGAATAACTTTTGGAGGACAACTTTTACACAAATCTCCAAGATTGTCTTAATCAATTCATTTAGATGAGCTGACTGTGTCCCAGGCACTGTACTAGCTATCTGGGGATACAAATACCAGAGGGAAATAGTGCCTATCCTAAGGGAGCTTCCATTCTACACAATGTACACTAACATGTGAATACAAAGCATGCACAAACACCACCGAGTAATTCCAGTAGTAAGACAGTCCTACCAAATGATGGGAGGGGGGAAGAATGAGGGGGAGGAAAGGGCTTTTGTAAGAGGTGGCATCTGACCTGTGCTTTCAAGGAAGTTAGGGATTCTAAGAGGAAGAGATGAGAGGGAGTAAATTTAGGGCATGAGTTGGGGATGAGGGACCATCTTGCAAAAGCATGGAGGTGAAATAGGAAATACATATGAAGAGTTAAGAGTGGACCAGATTGACTATAATGGAGAGGACATGAGAGAGAGTAACATAGAACAAGACTGAAAAGGTAAAAGACCTGAAATGCTAGGCTGAAGGTTTTATATTTATTCTAGATACAATGTAGGGAGCTACTGAAGTTTTTTTTTTTATTAAAGAAGAGATATAATCCGATGTTTTAAAAATATCAAATTGGCCAGGGTATGTTGTGCATACCTGTAATACTTGCTCTTGGGAAGGCTAAAGCTAAAGGGTTTGTTGAGATCAGGAACTCTGAGCTACAGCGGACTATGCTGGTTTGATAGTCTCACTAAGTTCAGCAGCAAATTCTTGACCCTCCAGGAGCAGGGGGCCCCTAGGTTGCCTAAAGGTAGAGTGAACCAGACCCAGGTTGGAGAAAGGATGGCTTAAATCTCCCATGCCATTTGGTAGTGAGATTGTCATATGAGTAGACTCCTGAACTTCCAGCCTGGTTAAAATCAGGAGAGGAAATAAGGAAGAAAGGAAGGAAGGAAGGAAGGAAGGAAGGAAGGAAGGAAGGAAGGAAGGAAGGAAGGAAGGAAGGAAGGAAGGAAGGAAGGAAGGAGATACAGAGAGAGGAAGGAAAGAAGGAAGGAGATAGAGAGAGAGGAAGGAAACAAGGAAGGAAAGAAGGAAGGGAGGAAGGAAGGAAGGAGAGAGAGAAAGGGAGGGAGGAAGGAAGGAAAGAACGAAGGAATGAAGGAAAGGAAAGGAAAGGAAAGGAAAGGAAAGGAAAGGAAAGGAAAGGAAAGGAAAACAAGAAAGGAAAACAAGAAAGGAATGAAAGAAAGAGAAATCTCAAATATCAGTTTGGAATCTATGTGGAAGATGAATTGAAGAGGGGAAAAGGCTAGAAAAAAAGAGACCAATTAGGAATCTATTACCATAGTCCAAGTGAGAGTAATAAGGGTCTGAATTGACATATAAAGGAATGAATGACTAGAGAGAAGGGGATGAATAGGAAGGATAGTTTTGGGGTTGTGAAGCAATGCTGCCCTACTTCCCCAAGATCTTTGCTCCTGAATTAAATAGTCCTCACTCATTCATTCACTTCTGTGGTCTCAAATACTCTTCTTTGGGGAAGAGTCCATGTATCTGAGTTTTGTCATTGTGGTTTTTAGATCTACTTTGAAATTATGGACCCAAGGTAGGGCTGAGTACATTGGATATCCTAATGGAGACTTCCTAGGGGAGGAAGATAATCACCATACTTGAGACTTCCTAGGGGGTAGATAATCATGGTACTTGAGACTATTGCTGCAATTCTCATGTTCTTTCCTGAAGCCAGGTAGGAAAGAGGTATTATTATTGTCATTTACATGTTGGGAAATGAGTCCTGATAGACTAAGAAGCTTGCTTAAAATATCCAGCTAGTTCCTGGCCTTCACTCAAACAGCTTCATTGTGCTTTTGGTGGAGTTCTTGGGTTATCTGCAGCATTTGAGACTTTCTAGGGGGTAGATAATCAATAAATAATGCTGACCACCTTCTCCTTCTGAATATTCTGAATTCCCTGGGTTTTTGTGACACTACTCTCTGCTGATATATTGCTTCCTTATTTGGGTATATCCCAATACTCTAGAGCTCTAGGCCTTTAATCAGGAAGATCTAAGTTCAAATCTAGCCTCAGATACTTACTAGCTGTATGACCATGGGCAAGTCACTTAACCTCTGTTTGTCTCAGTTTCCTCAATTGTAAAATGGAAATAACAACACCTACCCTGCAGGTTTGTTGCAAGGATTAAATGAGATATTCAGGAAGCACTTAGCATGATGCCTAGCATGTAGTAGATGCTACTGCTGATTGCTAATGCTGATTCCTTGGCCATCTCTTCTCACTCCATACTCAATCTCGATGACTTTTTCAGCTCTCCATAGATTTAAGTATTGTCTTGTGTAGATAATCTAAGTTCTTCTCCTGAGCTCTTGTCCCAAATTGTCAGCAGTCTAGGAAACTTCCAATGGGATATTCTACATGCATTTCAACATAAGTTGTCCAAAGCAGGACTAATTATCTTTCCCACCCCAAGTGACATCTATTCCTACTTTCTGCATTTCTATTAAGGGTATAATCACCCTTCTGGCTACTTAGGTTTAGAATCTTGAAGTTGACCTAGATCCTCCCCACACCCCTTTAGATATCAGGCTAGATGCCAAATCTTGGTTATTCTAGCTCCATAACTACCATTCCCTTCTCTCCACTCACACATCCACCACTCCAGTTTACACCTTTGTTACTTCTTGCCTGACTACAGAAATAGCTTCCTAATTGGTCTCCTTCAAGTATCTTCCCTCTTCAGCTCAACCTCCATACAGCTGTTAAATTGATGCCACTCAATCATAGGTTTTGCCATTCCGCTCCCCTCCTCAAGAAGCTTCAGCATCTCCTTCGAACACCAAATACAAACTCCTTGGGTTGATATGTAAAGCTCCTTAATTCTACTCTAGCCTATCATTACTTAGATAAGAGAATTGGTCTTTGACCAGCACCCCAGTCCAAAAAGCCCAGAATGCATTCAGAGAAAGTAAAGTTTCAAGCAGTGGGACCACTGCTAGCAACAGAGAAGAAAGATGACCGTGGATTTAACTAGCACAGCCTTGGCAATCTCAAGTAAAGCTATGGTGAGAAACAGAGCCTGAGAGCCCAACTGACAAACGACTCAGGACAAACCCTATATCGCCATGGGGCAATGAGGGCTCGAAGAAGGAGAGAGAAGTAGTACCAGAGGTAGGACTTGCTTTGGCTCATGTATTCCCTTCATGAGCATCTCCACAGATGGTATATTCCACCCAGATTATGGGGGAAAAGCGTTGTAGCTTTAGTTTTTGCTGTGTAATCTAGTAAATGCCTTTGCAAACAAAGGAAGGAAGAAGGGAAGGAGGGAAGGAAGGAAGGAAGGAAGGAAGGAAGGAAGGAAGGAAGGAAGGAAGGATTTAAGTTCTTATTGTGTACTAGGCATGGTATTAAGTGTACATAAATACAAGCAAAAAGACAATTCCTGCCCTTGAGGAGTTTACATTCTAACAGAAGAAGCCAACATCAAAAGAACAAAAGGGAGCTGAAAATGGAGGTGGAGGCAGATGAAGGTACCTGATTCAGGGAAGTAGTTTTGAAATCCAGAAGGTCAGGAGCAGGGCCAGCTGAAGAGTAAACCCTGCCTGGGCTCTTCCACAAAATGGAGGCTTCAGGAGGAATTCACCAGTGTGGAAAGGGGAGCAGGCTTCTGGAGTGGAAGTCTTAGTCTCTTCTCCCTCTATCAATATCAATTCTCATTGTCAATTTCTTCTATTTCCCCCTTTTTTTTCTTTTTTAAGGAAAGTCTGTCTCTCCTTTCTGTCTTCTCCACCTATCACCATTAATGGGCTATATTTAACTTTGAATTTTTGAAAGTTCTTGTAAGATGAGCCAGAAACTAGTGGAGACAAAGTCATTTAAGGTAGCCGGGTGGTGCAGTGGCTCGGGCACTGGGCCTGGAGCCAGGAAGCACTGATTTCAAAACCAGCTTCAGATATTTCCTAGCTGTGTTGTCCTGGGCAAATCACTTAACCTCTACTTCAGTTTCCTGAACTGCAAAATGAGGGTAATAATAGCGCCTACTTCCCAAGGATCCAACGAGATAGTATTTGTAAAGTGTTTAGTGCAGGGATTGGCACATAGTAGGTATTATATAAATGCTAGCTATTATTATTAACTTTTTTTCTCATCTGTAAAATAAGGGAGTTTCCTCCAGTGACTCTCTATTAACCACAAGGTCAAATATAAAATGCTCTATTTGGTTTTTCAAGAGCCTGGTTAATTTCCTGAGGTTAAATGATGAAGATTCTGTTCTGTTTTGCCTCTGGAGATATCTTCCAGTGGGAGGTGTGGACATCCAATTAACACTACATTGAGAAGATTGAGGGCATCTCCTTGATGTGGCCCAGGGAGTACTCTTGGCTTGAGACCCTGTTGACCCATGGCAGTCTCATTGAGCATGAGTGAATGAGTCATGCCTGTTGTACATCTCAGACCTATAAAAAGGAGCACCCTCACCCCAGACAGCGGGGTTGCTGGGGAAACGGGGGCGGGGGGGGGGGTTTGGAAGCAGCAAATACTTGGAACAGGGCCTTGGCTGCTTCTCCCTGGAATAGGCCTGATTCAGTCGACAAAATCATGCTTTCAAGAGCCAATTCAGCTGTTGGTGGTGACCTACAGCAAACTGATGAACAGAAGGTGAAAGGAAGGACCATTCCAAGTGGGGGAGAGCTGCTATCACAGAGATTTCCCAAGAGCTATCATCCTACTGGAGTTCAAGCATCATGTGGGAGAACAAGATGAGAGTGGTGCTCTGTGGGTTGTATACTGGGCTTGTCATCTGGGACTGTGGTTGGAAATACCAGGTGAGGAATGTTGTCATCATGAAGTTGGAGTAAACCTGAGCTGGGCTACCTTTTTCCTGGAGTATATAAAGCAGCAGAGCCATGGAATTTTAAGCTCCTAAAAGCCAATGTGCTTCACAAGTCAAACAATTAGAAGAAATGGATGAATTTTCACTGGAATTGTCAGGATATTTTGGAAGATCAGTTGAGTTAGGCATCAATCTACTCTATGCATTCTTACTAGCAAGAAGCTATCAATATCCATTCATGATACTGCTAGGGAGCAGTTTCTGCCCCCCCCCCCCACATCTTATTAGTTTTAATAGAACATTCTGCAAATACACGGTCAGACTTGGTTCATGGACATTATTTCATTATTTTGGAAACTTTGGAGGATCAGTTGGAAAGAGGAGAGACTGGAAGCCCTAGAACTCTTTCAGCCCCTTGCAGCCATTGAAAGGTAATTCAAGACAGAACAGCTCAAGCAAGGAATGGATCACATGGACTGAGAGATGGTAGCGGCCCCAGGGGCATTAGTGGAATGACCAGCGCTCCTAGACCTCTGGAACCTCTAGGAAAGAGAAGAAACAACTCCACTACAGAGCTCGAACTGACGTCAGGAGAGTAGAGGAGCAACGAAAGACTGAAGGAGCCACAATGGGGAAGAGCGAAGTGAGACCTTCCCTTCCAGCACCACTGTGAGTACTGTGGGCTGTGCATGTCTACCAGAAAGGAGCAAAATGCCTCAAAGCAATCTGGATCCTGTCGGACACTTTTCTGACTCCTCGATCTGGAAAACCAGACACAAATGGGGCATCGAGGTAGGAAAGACTTCATCCGTCTCATTCAGTCCCCTCATTTGTCATCAAATTTGATCAAATGAAATGATATTTTAAAAGATTAAAATGCATAAAATGCCATACACGTGTTACTTTGTTATTTTGCAGGTGAGAAGACAGGACCAGAATGGTGGTGTAACTCGGTCAAGGTGCACAGTGAAAGCCCAAACTGATGACCGTACCTTCATAGAGCAAGAATATGGGAACGAAAACCAATAATGCCTCATTTACCCATCTGCCTCATCCATCCAAACCACAGCCGAGAACCATGGAATAAACTGCCAAATCATGTGGGATAGGCAGAATAGATGTCACAAAGTGTGTATAGATTATTCACAAAAGAGTTCCCTTAGGACTTCATTCAGAGTCTATTTACTTTGACTTTATTCACACTTTTATCGAGATTTGTTACCTGGCTTCCTAGCTCTTATCAAATTTGCAGCAGTAAATTTGAAAGAGAAATAAGGTACCAATGGAAGCAATTGCTTTGATAACATTAAGAAATGATACCTGACAGTCCTGTTGAGCAGGAAGAGTCATACACACTGTTAAAAAACAGATTTTAAAAAATAGCAGTGTGGACTACTCTAGCAAATGCAGTGGCAAATATCTCCATACTTTCTTAGCATCATCATATTAAGGCACATTACAATCATTGATTCACAGAGTGTTATAGCTTAAGAGGCCAAAGAGTTCACTTTCTAGATGAGGAAATTGAGGTATTTTTAGATGAGATGACTTGCCCAAGGCCACACAGCCAGTCATTGTCACAGCAATGCTTAAAGTAAAAACCAGACTCCCAGGCTAGTGCTCTCTCCCCTCAGCACTATTCTGATAAAATCATTCAATGTCAGACCTAGAAGGGGCCCTAGAGATCACCTATTCTAACTATACCATTTTACAGATGAGGAAATTAAGGTTAAAATAGTGGAAATAATATAATGTAAACTCCTTCAAGGCAAGAATTCTTTTATTTTTGTCTTTGTATCCCTGGTGCCTAATAAAGTACATAGCACATAGTAAGTGCCTAATTAATACTCGATAGATAAATGGGCTTGTCCTAAATAATATAGCTAGTTAGTTGCATGACTAGAATATCTCCTCTTATTCAGATCAGGGCTAATAACCCTGAATCATAAAAAAAACTTTCTTAAGGAATAAGTTATGTTTAAGATGGGAAAAAAACAGGTAATATATTTTAGAAAGATTTTCATCAAAAGTGACTAAAACTAAAAAAAATGTCTTGAAAAAGTAAGATTCAATTATGTGGAAAATGCACTTTGGTAAGATCTAGGGGTGGGCTGGAGTCAGCTCAAACCAGCTCATAAACTTCAAATCTTGTTTTATTGTTTTGTTGGTTATAGAAACTTAAGAATATGTTGAAGAAAACATCAAAAATGCAGATTAAAGCTCAAAGTGTTTCCTCCACTTCTAGAGAGCTGGTTTTTCTATTATAGCCACCAACACACCGTTGGTTAGAAACCATCCCAAAGATAAATAACATGCTACTCTATCTCTTTAGAAAGATAGGTGGATGGGGCGGCCAGGTAGCACAGTGAGTAAGAGCACCGGCTCCAGTGTTGAGAAGACCTGGAGATCGAATCTCGGGCTCAGACACTTAGCACCCATCCAGAAACACCTGGCCGTGTAACCTTGAGCAAGTTACTTAACCCCAATTGCTTAGGGGCGGCCAGGTGGCTCAGCGAGTAAGAGCATCGGCTCCAGTGTCGGGATGACCTGGATCAAATCCGGGTTCAGATACTCAGCACCACACCCAGAAATAACTGGCCATGTAACCTTGAGCAAGTTACTTAACCCCAATTGCTTTAAAAAAAAAAAAAGAAAGAAAGATAGGTGGAGGTAGCATGAGAAAAGTGGTCAAAGCAGTCAGTTTGAAGTTGGAGAACCTGGGTTCAAATCTCAGCTCTTGCATGTACTATCTGTGTGATGTTGGGCAGGTGGTCTGCCTGTGGGAGCCTCACTTTCCTTATCTATAAAATGAGGAGAGGGGACTAGAGGAAGTCTATGGGCCCCTAGAGTTTGAAACTGATGATGCTATGAACCCAGCTGGATGTGGGTTAGTGGAAATATGATTGCTGAGAAATATTATAGAAATAGCTTTTCAGATTGGAAGAAGTGATAGGATGGGCGGCAAGCTGAAGGAGGACTCCTCCTCCTCCCCAAAATGGATAACATGGAGCAATCGAGTCCTTGGGATGGGAATCTATATGCTGTGACAAGATGCCCCGTTTAATAGCTTTCCCCCCTGTTGATGGATAACATTTCTTTCAAACTTCAGAGAAAAAACTGACATGATTCATAAAGCAGAACAATCCAATGATATTAAGCCTAATAAAAATGTTCAAACTGAATTCACAGGACACTAAAAAAAAAAGCCAGAGATTTACTTAAGCATTAGAATAATCTAGTGTAAGGATGAGGTCTCATGTGAAGGTTTATTTTATCCTTTTGAGAGACTGGCAATTATCCAAACCACTCACCTCTGGCACAGGCACTTTTCTATGCAACCTATTTGGATTTATGTGAATTGCCAAATGAGAGATTTAGAGCTGGAGGGAACCTAGAGGTCATTGAGTAAAACAGCACCCTTTTGAGGAGGGGGAAACTGAGCCGCAGAGAGGTGAGGTGACTTGAACTCATAGTTGTAGACCTGGAAGGATTGTGGAGGTCATCTAGTATCAAGACCCTCAGTCATTTTACAGAAGGGGAAACTGAGAACCAGGGAACTCACTTATTGGGATAATTAACAGTCTCTTAAAATGGAAAAATAAAACTTCACAGGACATTTCATTGTGATACTAACTAGCTTATTATAATTCTTAATTAAATCTTTGGCTTTTGCCCTGGGTCACACAGATAGTAAGAGGCAGAAACAGGATTTGAATCCATATTCTTTAACTCCTAATCCAGTGTTCTTTCTTCTTTAGTGCAATAATTTCAAATGGAAGGAAGGAAGGAAGGAAGGAAGGAAGGAAGGAAGGAAGGAAGGAAGGAAGGAAGGAAGGAAGGAAGGAAGGAAAAGGGGGAGGAAGGAAGGAAGGAAGGAAGGAGGGAGGGAGGGAGGGAGCAAAGGAAGAAGGGAGGGAGAGAGCAAAGGAAGGAGGAAGGGAGGGAAAGAAGGAAGGAGGGAATGAAAGAGGGAGAGAGGAAAGGAAGGAAGGAGACAGACATTTATTAGTCTCCTACTATATGCCAGGCAGTGTGTTAAGCACCTTATAAATATTATCTTATTTTATCCTCACAACCACTTTGAGAGGGGGATGCTAATAAGTATACCTACTTACAATTGAGAAAACTGAGGCAGGCAGAGGTTAAGTGACTTGCCATTGAATTATGAGTCTTTACACATTTTTGTCCTTTTATTAGTTACAGTGACCAAAATAAAAAAACTTGGGAAAACTTGATCATGCATATTAAAGACAAAAATATAAAGAAATCTGCAGGAAGAGAGAGCAGTGAGGACTGAAGAGGCCTTGAGTTCAAAACTTGTTTGAAACCTAGCCTGAGCCTGGAAGGGGACTAAAGATTCCAAAAAGTAAAGGTGAGGAGAGGTTGTCTTTCCAGTTATGGGGGCAAAGGCATGGTGGTGGGAGGCTATAGTAGTGGAGTAATGGGAAAGTTTGGAAAAGGCATCTTGGAATCATATTATGGACATTTACAAATATCAAGCTGAGACACTTGCATTTTCTCCTTGAGTCAATGGAGGATTTATAGGGAACTACTGAAGATGCTTCAATAGGGAAGTCACTTGATCATCCCTGAGTCCTACAAAACTCATTTTGAGAGTGTGATAGTAATGGCAATTAAAGATTCCCCTGTATTGGCTTGGTTTTCAAATTGATTGTGTTAAAACCCAGAGTTTGTTAATCCCACCTGTGGGATGGGCTTGTTGATGTGAAAAGAAAGTCCTGAACTGGGAGGAGCTGGTGAGGTAGATTTGGAGAGACACTAGAGAGAGGCGGAAGATCTTTTTGGAAGCAGCACCTCGTGGAGAGAGAGAGACTAAGAGAATTGCTGGTGGCCGCTTTGAATTGCCCTGGACTTTTGAGACCTGCCCCCTGAGCTGCCAAGGACTGAGGAGACATGGCTGTTTTGCTGGTACTTTGTCTGTCTGTTTTGATGTTATTTTGCCAGATTTGTCCACTGGTGAAAGACAGTCCTTTTGTTGAAGAAGTCCTGGAACCTGGCTGTTCGCTAAGAAGCCCTGAGACTGTCCTGCAGACAGAGAGTGAATACTGTCCACTGGTGAGGGACAGTACTGTTGTTGCAGGGGTCTGGAGACTGTCCTGCAGACAGAATGAATACTGTCCACTGGTGAAGGACAGTGCTGTTGTTGCAGGGGTCTGGGAGCCTTTCTGTTGTTCAGAAGCCCTGAAGAAGGATTTTCTTGTTGTATGTTTACAGAAATCCTGGGAGAGGGCTTTGCTAATGTGTTCAGGGGTTCTAGGACTGTTCTACAGACAGAGGATGAATTCATGAAGGGACTGGCAATGTATCTTATGGCCTTGCTAAGCCTTGTCTCCCCAGGAACTAAGATTGCTGAGAACTTGCCTAGTGTCAAGATGAAGAAAAGACCCCCATTTGGGTATTAAGTGCTGTGTTTAAACTTGATGTAACTCTGGGGTAGATTCAATTGTGATCCAGGGGTGGGGAACTTTTGACCTTATGTTTGGAAACTAATCTCCATTTGAGAAGAGGGGCTTTGTGGTGGACTTAATTAAGGTATAGCCTAGGGGTGGAGAAGTATTTAGAACAGGGACTTTGTAATTGATTGAATGATTGGAAGGTCCTGGGGTGGGGTAGTACTTGGAGATTATTTAATCACACTTAGTAAATGCTGTATTTTGAATGATGTCATGTTTTGATCTTCTCTGTTCTTGGTTTGTCACTGAATAAAATAGAGAGCACCTATGCTGGTATTTTGAACCTGGGAAGTTGCCTTCTTTTGGCATTGCATTACAGAGGGCTGTGAAGAAGAGCTTGGAAAAAGGGGAGATTGGAGACAGAGAAACCACAGAAGAAGGTGGTAATGATCCAGGAATGAGGGGAGGAGAGCCAGAACTGGCCTGACGGGGTGTGAGTGGAGAGAAGGGGCATATACTATAGAGGCTATGGAATATCTAGTCTAAATCTGGAGTAAGCAGGTCTTTTCTCAGTGACTCTAGAACAAAGGGCAAGAAAGCCAAGAACTGCCTTGAGAAAGAACCAATTAATTAATTTGCAATTATTTGTTAAGTCCTACTATGTGCCAGACACTATGCTAGGTGTTAGGGATTCGAGGACAAAGAATGAAATGCTCTCTGCTTCCAAGAAGTTTCCATTCTAATGGAGGAGTCAACAGCACGTGTAAAAATATAACTATAATCTTAAACATAATTAACATCTTAATACTGTTATCTGCATATATTATATATTTATATGTGTGTGTGTATATATATATATATATATATATATGTGTGTGTATACATACATTTATTTACAAAGTAGTCCCCAGGAGGGTGTGCAACATTAAGAAACTCCAGGTCATCCTTGACAGAGAGGATACTGGGAAGGGTGGGAAAGGGTGTTGGTCTCTGACCTTAGCCTCAAATCTGTTTTCTTCTTTTTATCCAGACTTGCTATTTTCAGTGGTTCAGGAGACTCCCAGTAAGGGAGGTAGGGGTTATTATTGTCCTTGTTTTACAGATGAGGAAACTGAGGCAAAAAAGGCTGTGACATTCCCAAGGTCACACAATTACTAAGCATCTGAGATTGGATTTGAACTCAAGTCATTCTGGTGCTAGGTCCAGCACTCTATTCACTGCACTAACTAGCTGCCTCTACTTGATAGGATAAAGAATGATTGCTAAATTTCCTTCCAGCTCTAAAATTTCATGATAATAGAAATCACCAGCTTATTTTACCAAGGTACAGCTGGTGGTGTAGTGGATAGATCTCTGGACCTGGAGTAAGGAAAACATGAGTTCAAATCCTTCCTCAAACACTAGCTGTATGACTGTTGACAAGTCACTTAAGTTCTTGCCTCAGTTTCCTCATCAGCAAAATGGGGGTGATAATAATAGCACTTACCTCCCAGAGTTATGAGAGCCAGATGAGATCATAAGCATAAAACATTATGTAAACATTTAAACAATAAATGCATGTTAACTATTATGATCTCAAATCTGGCAACTACCAAATCCTACATTTCTGCACATTTTCTCTGCAGTTATGTAGCCCAGAGTAGGGAGAGCCTGCTTTTTTAGGGACAACTGCATTGCTCAGTAACAGTTTTCAAACATCAAGACCATCCCTGAAACATGGGCCACCCAGATGCCCATCCTTCAGGCCATAAGGCTTCTCCCCTGGAGCCCTTCAGTGAGCAGGCGAAGGCACACAGAAAGGAGAGAGCTGGAGCCTTTCATGAAAGCTGCTCGGCAACATTCAACATATCAGGAAGGAAATGTATTTACTGCAATCATGTGAAAATGAAAACATATGGGCACAAAG
This sequence comes from Petaurus breviceps papuanus, assembly GCF_028583685.1. Classification (NCBI taxonomy): domain Eukaryota; kingdom Metazoa; phylum Chordata; class Mammalia; order Diprotodontia; family Petauridae; genus Petaurus; species Petaurus breviceps. The sequence continues at coordinate 41,250,421 of NW_027185761.1, read as the reverse complement.
CCCATGACAGCACTGGGGTTCCTTGCCAACTCAGACTAATCGGATATTAACCATGCCCTTTTGCTGGGAAGTCATGGCAGAGAGGGAGCTGGGAGCCAGCTATCCCTGATAACTGGGGTGGGGGTGGAGGGGCAGGGGTCCAGAGCTCAGCACAAGAGATGTAAAGAAAAACCCTACATAGTAAGGAAAGAGAGATGAGCAGAAAAGGGAAAGAAGACTAAAGGAAGTAGAGAGAGGAAAAGAAGAGAGAAAGGGAGAAAGATGGAGAGGAAACAGAGAAAGGTTAAAGAAAGAAGGGGAAAAGGACAGAGAAAGGAAGGAAGGCAAAGCAATAAACCAGGACAGAAGAGGAAAGGGAAGACTCTAAAACAGGAAAGAACAAAGGAGAGGAGGGAAGAGGGGGAGAGGAAACGGGATAAAGGGATAAAGAGAGAAAATGGGTAAGGAAAGGGAATATAAAGGGTACAAGAGGAGAAAGCAGAACTAAGTAAGAAGTCTGTCTTTGAAGGCCCAAGAGAAATGCAGGTCCTCCTCTCAGATGAGATAATATTTGTAAAGCACTTAGAGTGCCTTGCTCCCTACCTCCCTTCTCTATCTCTAGTCCCCCAGTCTCAGCATCTGATATGAAGAGTTCTGTTCTTATGCATAACCCTGGTGTAGTAGAAAGAATCAGAAGATGTAGGTTTTAGTTCAGATTCTAACCTTTACTAGCTTCATGATCTTGAGAAAGTTATTTAATTTCTGAGCCTCAGTTTTCAAAATGACTCTCATTTTAAACTATATAATAGGGGAATGTCAGGACACCCTTGACATAGCATCATTGCTTGGCTTCAAGGCTAATAATGGGAGCCAAGGATGACAACATTCATTGAGAGAGGTTCCCCAATGTCAGAATCTCATGAGACTTTCTTCTGCAGGCAGAAATTGAGTCAGGAGGTGGGAATTCGGAAGAAAAGATTGAAGCAAGCTAAGTGGGAACCATATGGAGAGGGGATTGGGTGCACTTTGCCTTAGATAGCTATTATGCTGCCATGGTTGGGAAGTCCAAGCAGAACAATCTGATGTTATGGTTTGCAGTCTACTGATCAGGAGAAATGGGTACTGTAGGCAGCACTGGACTTTGTTGGGACTCTAGAGATGTGGGAAGTTAGGAGGTTGATTGCACATGGAAGGAGATAGCAGCCCAGAGCCCTGATGAAGGAAAATCCAGATACACTGGAAAATCCAGAACCAGAGAAGTTCCACTAAAATATACATTTTGATCACCATCCTTGTGAGCTATCATAAGAAGATGGAGAGGTTCTATAACGTGCTTGTTTTCTTCTGTGTGAATGTGTACAATACTGCTATTTTGTCTTAAGTACTTTGCTATTTGATTTGTAGCTTCTGCCTGATCTGTAAACAATGTTGCACTGATGGGGGCTTGAGCCATGCTTTGCATAACTGATTATCTCATCCTCCCTACACTCCCCCACCAGCCCCCCCCCACACACACACATGAAGTCTGAGATAACAAGATTCCAGAGCTAGTGTTCAAAGGGCCATTTGTTAAAGGTTGCAAAAATGTTTCTCTAAATGAGTTATTATAGTTTATACCTACATAGATTATTATGTTCCCACAGAAATATTTAAATTTTATTATTAACGTATGGTAAGTTGCAGAACTTTTATCTGAACTTTTCTCTTCACACCCCTATCCTTTTAATAAAAGCAATTTGGAGTTTTTGTTTTTGTTGCTGTTTTACTTAACCTAATGAAGTTAAGAACCATTCAAATTCATAGATTTCAAAACATTCTGTTCTCATTATTTGTCATCCTGATTGCCATAATTTACAAAAGCACAAATTCCTTGGAACCTTCCATTTTAGGTTTGTAAAGGTAAATATTCGTAGCAATGATCAGGCATGGCTGAGATAGTAATCAGCCATTTCTGTTGGTCATTTCCATTGGTCTCAACTCCCTTCCACATTCCCATAACATCCTCTAAAATGAAACCTATAAAACACAAAGAAGACTATTGCCTCACTCAAATGTCAGTCCAATAGCTTTGCGCACAGTAAGTACCTGAGTCATTTGGGAGATTCGGGGCATAGAAAATTCCATTCCCATCAAATCAAGATAAGAAATGGGGAAGATTTTATTTCTAAAATCATTTGTATTTTATTAATTCATGTTCATTCACCAAAATGGTTGATTTTATTACTTACAATCATTCTTCCTAGAATACTACTGCACAATGCTTAACCATTCAAAGCCCCAACAAAGTTTGCACATCAAATAGTGCTATTTCTACATTGCTGTAAGACTGGATCAAAGGGTGTCATTTTGGTAACAGAGACTACTTCTTCATGAAGTCCAAGAATCTGAATGAAAAGCAAACATTTAGTCAGTTCCCAGCTTCCTTCAAGGATCAGCTCAAGTGATACCATTGATATGAAGCCCTTCCTAATATTTTCTCACCAAAAGTGATCTCATATCTGTTCTGTATATGCAATATAGGCACACTTTATTTTCTCTTGACAGATTGTAGTCTTTGAAGGTACAGATGCTTTCACTTCTTTGTGTATGACCAGTTCCCAGCACATAGTAGGTGCTTAATAAATACTTACTGATTGATCAGTCATCCGCAAGTTTTACCTACATGTATCAATGTGTAGGAACACATAAATGTGTAGTCTATAAATGTGAATAAAGATCACAAAATTTTAGAGCTGGAAGACATCTTAAAATTCATCTAACTTAGCCGTCCCATTTTTAGAGTTATTATTGTTGGGATTTTTTGTCTATTTAGAGGGGGGAAGGCAGGGCAATTGAGGTTAAGTGACTTGCCCAAGGTCACATAGCTAGTAAGTGTTAAGTATCTGAAGCTGGATTTGAATTCAGGTCCTCCTGACTCTAGGGCCGATGCTCTGTTCACTGGGCCATCTAGCCACACCTACTTTTGTTTTTCATGATAATTGGATATAAATGGAAGGGGTTAACATAAGTGGTTATAATTAGTATTACTAATTTTTCTCAAATATGTTAATTGTTTAGTTTTTCCTTCCAATTATGCTAGTACTCATTATAGTATTAGTCAATAATCAGAATCAAAATAATTTCCTATTTAATCATCATTGTCAACACGACACACTGGCAACTGATACAAATTAAGAGGCAAAGTTCCTGGCTCCCACTCATTGATGACTGGAGCCCCCTCCCCTGGTCACTGCTTCATGTGGCCAAGGGCTAAGGTCCATGAGCTCCACCTGTGGCCATACATTCACTCTCACCTTAGGAACAATATTCAGGATAGATGCCAGTTTTATGTTGGTCTCCTTGAGTTTAATCTTTCTCTTTACCAATGTACCTGAACATTGTGACTAGAGTGATTTTCAGAAAAGAGGAGAGAAGAGAATAAATGAGGGGAGTGGGGAAGAGAGGAGAGGAGAAGAGAAAGAAGAGGAAAGGACAGGAGAAGGGAAAGGAGAGGAGGGAAAGGAGAGGAGAAGGGAAAGGAGAGGAGAAGGGAAAGGAGAGGAGAAGGGAAAGGAGAGGAGGAGGGAAAGGAGAGGAGAAGGGAAAGGAAAGGAGAGGAGGGAAAGGAGAGGAGAAGGGAAAGGAAAGGAGAAGGGAAAGTAGAGGGGAGGGGAGGAGATAAAGAGGAATAGCTTAGATTAGGTGGCTGCTAAAGTGCATGGCAATCCAAATATTCTGTGATTCTGTGAAAGCCAGGGAGAAGAGTTTGGATGTGATATGATAAGTAACAGGGAGTCATTTAAGGTTTTTGAGCAGTAGTGACACAATGAAAGCAATGTTTCAAAATCAGTCAGGCAACAGCACATAGGACAGACACAGTGAGTGTCTGAGAGGCCAACAAGTCTATTGCATGAACCCAGCTCTAGGCTGATGGGAGTGACAATGTAAAGAAATGGATGAAGTAATAGACTGACACAGCTGGAATGGGTTGTAGAAACCACTCAATCCTATTCTTTATTTTACAAATGAGTAAAGGGAAGGTCATGACTTGCTTGAGTCTCTTCCTGAGTCAGGGGGAATGTGTTAGAGCAAAACTTTCAAGGGAGGGGAAAGGAAATTTATCATGATGTAAGGTGATAATCTTGACAATAGTAACATCAGACATTTATATGGCATTCTCCATCAAGAAGCATGAGGTAGTGGGAAGAATTCTATATTTGAGTCAGTCAGTGTCAACAAACATTTGTTAAGCACCTACTATGTGCCAAGCACTGTGCTAATGGCTGGGGACATGAAGAAAGATAAAAGATAGTCCCTGCCCTCAAGGAGCTCACAGTATAATGGGTGGGATACAGCACGTTAAAAAAATAATTTGAAAAGGGGAGGAGAGGGAGGGAGGGAGGGAAAGTAGAGAGCTTGGTGAAGTCCTCCACGCTGGTGAAAGAGGATGGGGTGACCTTCAATGAAGGATCTGGAAAGAGCTCTCCAATGTCCACCATCTACCCTCTTCACTAAGAGGGAGGAAGGGACCCAAGGGGCAGCGTGCACTGAGGAGGTGCCAGTTTCAGAGTTTTTATGACCTTGTAAGAAGATGACATATTTGCAATCACAAAAACTGGGTTCAAATTACTAGCTGGGTGGCCATGACCAAGCCAGTGACCCTCTCTTGAGCTTCAATCAGCTCACTAAGGCTATTCATGATAGATAGGCTATGATCCGATTCAGGGAAAGGCTTTCCCAAACTGAGGAAACCATAGGACTTTGACATAGATTGTTTCACGTTCCTATTTGAGCTTCAGTCTAATAAGGTTGGTGATCTAGATCCCAATTTTATGGAAATGGAAAACAAGAGAAACAAAGTCATCTGCCCACGATTAAACCTAGAAAGTGACAGAGGCAGATTTCAAACCTTGGTCCTTTGACTCCAGACGCAGGAGTCCTTCACTCCATCACAGATATCTCTCAGTAACAGCCTCCTACCGTGTTGAGGGCTGCAGGGGGCTGGGCGGGTCTTTCCCATGTAACACAAATCTTCTTTCCTACCCAGGTACATTTTCTCTTGGAAAGCCCCAGAGCTGATCCAGGTCACAGCCCACTCTGTTGTACTGGGCTCCACACCTTATATCAGAAGTGTCAAACTCATGTGGTCAGCAGAACTCCCAAGCAGCACCAAACTTCATTAAAGTGTAATTGTGAAATGTTGAACAAAGTAAATAAATGTAATATAGATAATGTTAATTTGTGGTTTTTGAAGTCAACATGCTGGTCAAGGATTCATTTCTATTTGAATTTGATTCCGTTATTTTATGTCATATATATGCACATGTATATATACACACATATACATATATACATAGAGTGTTTATATACATAATATTTTGTAGCATATAGTATATATGTATGTGTATGTGTGTGTGTATATATATATATATATATATATATAAAAGATGTAGCTCTCTTTATTATTGAATGAATTTTCTTTTTCAGAAACAAGAGTACATGGTCACCTAATGCCCAAGCATGGAACTTGGCATAAACAAAATCCTTAGAAACAAAAACCAGAACTCATCTTTTCATATGATCTTAGATTCTGTTCTGGAGGAGAACTTAGAAATCATATGTTCCCTCTTTCCATTTTACAGATAAGAAAACTGAGACTTCAGAGAGGTTAGTTTAGATGCTCGGGATAATAGAGAGACAGAATTTGAACCTAGGCTCTCAGATTCCAAATCCAACACTTTTTATTGCATTACAATGTCTATGCAGTCTCTTTTTTCTCTTGTTAGGGCACAAATTTTTTACTACCACTGGTATGCTCCATGTTAGGTAATTTAGACAATGAAAAAAATTACAGAAAATATAATCAGAAGGATTTGCCACAGGGCTGCATTAAACAGTGGCCTCTCCTTTGTTGTTCGGTTGTTTTTTTAGTCACATCCTACTCTTCGTGACCCCATTGGGGTCTTCTTGGCAGAGATACTAAGTGGTTTGCCATTTCCTTCTCCAGTGCCTTTTACAGATGAAGAAATTGAGGCAAACAAGGTTAAGTGATTTGCCCAGGGTCACATAGCCAGTAAGTGTCTGAGATCAGATTTGAACTCAGGCCTTCTTGATTCTAGGCCTGGTGCTCCATCCACTGCACCAACTAACTGCAGCCTCTCCTAGTGCATACAAAACATGATTTGGCTTACTAAGATCTAATATCCCTTCATGGAAGTTGGTGATGTGGTGAATAGAGGCATCTTTCTGAGTTCAAGTGTGGCTTCAGACACTTACGAGCTATGTGACCCTGGGAAAATCACTTAACCCTGTTTGCCTCAGTTTCCTCGCCTGTAAAAAGGAGCTGAAGAAGGAAATGGGATCACAAAGAGTCAGACATGATTGAAACAACTGAACAACAGAAAACATCCCTTCAGGAACATATGTATTGCATAAGGCAAAGTGTGCCTAGTAAGTGGAAAAGGGGCAGGTATAGCTGGGAGAGGTAAAAAACCCAGATACTCTCAGGCACTGACCCAAACCCGAGCTTCAGTGTGTGAACTAATGTGCGCTTTAATGTCCTGCTCAAAACCTTTGGTGACTCCATTGCCAACCAAGTGAAGTCTAAGCTACTTAGCCCGTTCTTTAGATCCTCCCACAATCTGGCTCCCATTGCCCTTTTCTGCCTTATCACACACTACTTTCTTCCATGTATTCCATTCTTACTCAATCATAGCTTTCCGGTTCTCTGCAGATCAAACATCCTTTCCCATCTCTGTGACATTTGGCATCAGTATATCCGAAGTGCCTTTGCATCTATTGACACTTTACTCACCCCTCAGAGTACATCTGCATCTCACCTCCTCAGTGAAGCCCTCTCTAATTTTTACCCAAATAAAAGGCAGTAGATGCAGTGGGAGAGATTTGGAGTGAGGAGAGCTGGCCCTAAATTCAGATACTCCCTGTGCAACCTTTAGCGAGTAACTTCAACTCTCTGGGCCTCAGTTGTATCATCTGTAAAATGGGGTTGGACTAGACATCTCCTAAGACCCATCCAGCTCTAAATTTATGATCTACAAAACTGGTCTTGATCTATTCTGAGCTCCTGGAGCACATAGCTTATAATTGTTCATTTTCCTTATAGCAGAGTAGTAAATATCTTTCACGTTTCAAGCATCCCAGTGGGTCTATGGAACAATTCTGTTCTCAGATCAGGAAGCAGCATTCTTTGCTTTAGGTTATGACTTAGAGTGAAATGGCATTTTCCCTTATTTCTTCTCCCACCCCAACTACCATAATTCAGGCCCTTAGCGCCTGTAGTCTAGACCATTGCAGTAGTTAGGTAGTAGGTCAACAGACATTCATGAAACATTTACAACATGCCAGGCATACTGCTTCTTGATCTCTCTGCCTCAGGTCATTCCCTACTCCATGCCGTCCTTCATTCTCACAACAAGCAGATGCTCTGAGAGCATAGATCTGACCGTGTCTCTCATCTAAGAAGCAGAGGTTCAAAAACCTAAACTTGTTCATTTGGTTTTCAAAGCTCTCCTCAGGTTGGCTCCAATGAACCTTTCTGTGCACATCAGTCCCCTTCAGCCATTCTATGTCCCAGCCAAAATGACCCACTTGCTGTTTCTGGTATAAAACATCCCCTCTTGTCCTCTCTTGCCTTCACAAAAATCTGTCTACTGGCCTATAATGTTCTCCCAACTTACCTGGCTCTCATGTACCTTCTGCATCCCCTCAAGGCTCAGCTGGAGTGTTACCTCCCACAGGAAGCCTTTCCTGATTTATCTATTGTTAGCGTTTATCACATAGTATTTATTTATCTGGGTACATGTTGTTACCATTATCCCTACTAGGAAGTAAGCTCCTTGAAGGCAGGGACTGTCCTCGCCTCCACTGTGTTTTGTACATATGGATAAGAACTGGATGTGGGGTATGTCACTGGTAAAAAAAAAAAAAACACAAAAAAACTTCCTGGTAGAGGAAGATCTGACAGGGGAATTAGATGGGGGAGGAGGGCTGGTAGTCTGGTAACCTACTTTCATGGGGAATGGGTTCAAGAGGGAACAATACATATATATCCAGAAGAGCATAAAAGTCTTCTAAATTCAGAAGAAATAAAACATTAAAGGGATAAAAGGGGGAGAGGAAAACGGAGAGATCTCTAAAGGGGAGGGTCAGGGAAAAGGTCAAAAGGGAGATAGAAGGGTGTTGAGATCAAGGACATTAGGAGGATAGGAGAGGGATCTTTGGGAGGATAAAGGAAGGATATTTAGGGGGAAGGGTGAGGGAAAAGGTTAAAGGGGGGCATAGAAGTGTGTTTGGATTCATGGGAATGGGAGGATAGAGAAGGGATCCTTGGAGGGGAATAGGCAAGGAGGGCAAGGAGGATGAGAGACATGCACAAACATAAAAAGATAAAACATAAAAAGATGAGGTATAATAAAACATAAAAAGATGAGGTGTAAAATTTGTTAGGGAAATTGTATGTTTATATATGTACATATGTATGTATATATAAATGTATGTATGTGTGTATATATCTATATGTAAATATATCCACGCTTAATTGTAGCCTTGCAGTGGGGAGAAGAAACAGGGAAAAAAGAAAAAAATTAAAAGTGCACAACAGGGAACAAAAGAAAACTTATACGGAAGCAAAGCAAAGCTGGACAGCTCTCAACAAAATGTGTAGGGTTTATCATACAGGCTTTCTTGAAAGGAAAATGTATTTCTATATATTTTGAATCTTCTCTTTTGTTCTGTGCACATGACATGCTTTATTCTCTTTTCCTACTTTGTATTTAAGTTTCAATATTTAAATTTAGGATGTTTCTTTTTGTTTTCTCTATTCTGTATTTGCATGCTGGTGTATGAGTCCAAAAGTTTAAAAAGAATATTAAAAGGGAAAAAAAGCTCCCAGTAAGAATCCCCTCTATCAATGAAAACTGGCACCTTCTCCACAACACCTAATATTAGGGAGTTTCCTAGGACCCTGAGAAGTTACTTTTCTTGCTGGTGGCCACATTATTAATGAGTGAGACCTGAACCCCAGATCTTTCTCAGCTGGAGGCCTGTTCTCTATTCACTGTGCCATGCTGCTTCTCACTTCTTCAGTTGAATTTGGCTGCTCCCTGCCCCCACCCCAAGCCTGGAATGCTCTTGGTCTCTTGACTTTCCCGGTTTCCTTCCAAGCCCAGCTCAGATCTTACCTTCTACAAGGGGCTGTTCCTGGTCCCCTCCCCCTTCCTCTAGTATATCGCTGCTGAGATCACCTTTCTTTTAAGCTGTATGCATTTTGTATGTATTTAGTTATTTGTAGAATGTCTCCCCAGCCTCACCCCCCCCACACACACACACCCATGTCAACCCCTTCCACTAGAATGTGAGCTCACTGGGTGCAGGAATGGTATTTTGGCCATTGTTCCTAAACCAATACTCCACAAATTACCTATAAATGCTTGCTGATTGATTGGCTGAAATTAATGGCACATACGATAGATAACTGCTTCTCTAAACACAGACATTAATCTCAATTTCCTTTTTTATTTTTCATTTTATTTTTCAAAGCTCTTTAGCTAGGAAAAAGAGTGTATTGAGGTTCCCACAAAGGAAATGAAAGGGACACACATGCCATCAACCCTAGGCAGCATCATTTACTCTATGGCAAGGCCACCCTCCAACTTCTCTCTTTGCCCCCTCTCTCATTTTCCCATCTCTCTCTCCACTCCCTATCTCCATTCTTGGCTGCTCAAGATTCTCCCCCTCTAAAAGTCCCACCTTACCCCCATTCTCTAGAATCTTCTTTTGTCTCCTCACATCAAAACTTATGTCCTTTCTCCCTCATTCTAGGCTGGCACACCTGCTAAATGAATTCCCACGTAAGGGTTCAAGGAAAGTCCAGTTTTCTCACTCTCAGGGAACATATTCATTTGACACAAAGCTTTGGTACAAAGGAGTGTCTAATTCTAAGCTTTAAAGGCAACAGGGAGAAGATAGGTCTTTGAGTGACCCCTCAAATGCCATCATAAAGATAGCTGCTTAGCTCCCTCTGCAAATGGAGACAGGCCCACATGAGAAGGCACGGGCCAAGGAGACCAAAATGTAAGAAAGTCACTAGAATGCTAACACATGAAGGAGAAGACTGATAATCCCTGCCTGCCAGCATGTGGGAAGAGTTAAGCAGCTGGAAAATATTCTAGCAACACAATTTCCTACTTCTAGAACTGATGTCCCTGAGAGAAAGATTTGGACTGCAGAGCCAGTAGAATAAATTTTCAGCTTTCCATGGAGTGTTTGAATGTCTAATCATACAGGAGAGTGCCTAACTTGACTTCTTGGCTCATAGAATGTCCTTTGGGAGAATCTAAAAGGGAAAGCAGTTTAATGGGTGGGATTCAGAAATGATTTGGGGATTCCCTTACTTCACCCCCTGCTCAAGTCTCTGGTTGTGTTTTAGGAGGCTGTGTCTGAGGGCGCCTACAGCCTGGAGACAGGAGAGACGCCAAGGGTGTTCCGGAGGAGATTAATAGGGGCGCCAACCTGCTTCTTAATAACTAATTACGCATGGAATTTATCATCACCCTCCACACATCCTCTTCCTTAATAATGTTTGACAACCCCTGTTTTCCCACTGGCACAAAGCCCATCACAGATAGATTTCCCGGCTAAAATGAAGACATCATCTAAATTCAGAATCCAGTAATATCAAAGGTTCACCTGAGCTTTCCCAATGGGAGGGTAAGAGAAGGGGAAGCAAGATGAGCCTGAAACTGGCCTAAATTTAGCTTTCCTCTATGAGGCAGTGAGGTAATAAAGATTCCTCCACCTTCTTGAGAAAGCTGGGACATACTGCACAGACTGGGATGGGGTGACCCCAGAAGGAGATCGGAGGTTGGAGATGAAGCTGGGCCATGTCCTCTTTGGGAACCAACAGTGACAAATGCATTTGGGCTTCTCTGACTGCACCTGATGCCCCAAGGCCAGCTGCAGGGGCTCCCAACTGTCCAAGGAAGGTTTTGTTGGTTTGTTTTTCCCAAACATCTAATTTAAGTTCCTCCTGCCACAGGGCAATCTCATGTTCTGTCTTGTGCTTCTTGCCCTGGAATTGGGGGTGTGGGTGGGGATTGGGGATAGGGGTTAGAGAATTTTTCATCATTGATCATCTCCCTGTTGAGACTAAGAGAGGCTAATTGGTTTCACCAGCCTCAACCTTCTCCCCTGAAGACTGAATAAACTCTCGTCCCTTTGCCTAAGTCCTATTTCTTTCTCCACTTTAATTACTTTGCATTAATAATCCCCATTTCTGAAGGCTTACAACTAAGGTTAATGAAAGGGAAAGCCTTGGGTAATAAACTTTTCCCCAGTTACCAGCTACACCCACATGAATGCATTTGAAGATCTATCTACACAAAATTTAACACACTGGTATTTGGAAAGCCTGGATTTCTGAAAAGGCTGAAATTGCTGCGATTTTCCTCTAGACCTGTCAGTGCTATCTTTTAAGAAGAAAGAGCTATACCTGGCCCAAGATTTGTCACAGGGAATTGATAGCAAGGAGGGATGTGCTACCTCCCTAGAGTGACCAAGATCCCCATACCTCCATGGGCTCGGCCATGCAGAGTAACTAACCTTTCACCATGGTACCCTGTTCTGGGGTCTCTCTTCCTTCAAATCCCACCAGGGCAATGACTGAACTCTCTGGAGGAGAGGCCACTGCCTCTTCCACTAGAAAGAAGAAAACAATGATGACGAAAGGTAGCCATGAGTGAAATCTACCATAGTTCATGTTGGGATCCATCAACAAGTATTTTTTAAGCACCTGCTGTTTCCCCCGCATTGTGTGAGGTGCTGGGGATAGAAAGGATAAAATCAAAACAGCATAGGCAGAACTGTCTTTTGCATCACTGTTGAATCACACCACTTCTATTCCTC
>NW_027185761.1:41225422-41233541 GCF_028583685.1 Petaurus breviceps papuanus | reverse complement strand
AAGAAAGAAAGAAAGAAAGAAAGAAAGAAAGAAAGAAAGAAAGAAAGGAAGGAAGGAAGGAAGAAAGGGAGGGAGGGAGGAAGGAAGGAAGGGAGAGAGGGAGAGAGGGAGGGAGGAAAGAAGAAAGAGATTTGTAGCATATGCAATGTTTTCCACTCATGGTCCTCCCCATTCCCTCAGAGAGAGAAGAGAGGTATATTTTCTCAATCCATCTTTAAGGCTAAGGTTGGTTTTTTTCCCCCTTAACAACTAATGTTTTGTGACACTGAAGTGGACAGTTTTCATGATTTACAAGCTGAAAATAAATCTCCCTGTTTGGAGTATACATCAAACAAAATAAAACCATCAACACTTCCTGATTGGGGAAGCAGCCGTCAGCTCCAGAGACTGATGAATTGAGGTGAGAACTGCAAAGAAAGAACTGTTGGAGGAAACAGATGATCCAGGACATAGTGCCATACCTTACACATAGTAGGTACTTAAATAATAAATTGACTGACTGGATGATTCATAAACCACATGGAAAAGAAAGCCCCAAACAAGGTGGGTGGGGAGAGGAGGAGAATCCCCCTAGGAAATACAGGGATTGGGACAACAGGATTTTGAGATCAAATTGGCTAGTAGAAAGAGAGGGAGAATGAGGAAAGGGTATTAAAAAGAAATAACACCTCAGGGAAATGACTTGACTTCTCTTCTTTGGACTGTCCAGTTTTCTCACATTTACATTACATGTACAAACCATTCTTAGCTGGAGGGCTGTATTGAAACAGACTGGCTGTAATTTGCTGAACCCTGGTTAAGAGGAATGAGAAGAGCCAGGCCAGGTGGTGTTTGCCTGTAGTCCTTTCTCCTGGGGAGGTCGAGGCTGGTGGGTCACTGGATTTGGGGAGTTGTGAGTTGTGGTAGCTTAGTCTGGAATATAAGGAGACTGAGTTCCTCCCCACTCGCCACCCCCCAAAAAGGGGGGGGGAATGGAAAGAGAGAAAGAGAAAGATAGGGAACTGAAGAAAAGAATGAGAAGGAAAGGTAGCCGTGAGTGAAATTCGGTACAGCTTGTTAGGATCAATCAATCACCAAGTGTTTCTTAAGCACCCACTATATGCCCAGCATTGAACTAAGTGCTGGTGACAAAAGTAAAACAGACCTTGCCTTCAAGGGGCTTCCATCCTAATAGAGGAGATGACATAAATGTGCAAAAGCAGTTACAAGGTAGCGAGGGTGGAGCAGCATTAGCATTTGGGATGGGGGAGGGGGAGGACCAGAAATCATTTCATGCAAATAGCGGCCCTTGAGTTAAGTTTTGAAGGGCTCCAAAGATTCCAAAAAGCTGAGGTGAGAAGGACCATGGAGGTGGCCGGTTCAAAGTCACAAAGGTGGGAGGGAAGGCCTTGTGTGAGGAACAAAGAAAGCCAGTTTGACTGGACTGTACAGTATAGGAAGGAGTATGTGTATAATGAAGCTTGAAAGATGGATTAGATCAAATTGTAAGGGTCTTTAAAAGTCAGTCTATAGTTTATCTTGGAAGCAACAGGGAGCCACTGGAGTTTGTTAAGTAGGAGAATGACCTGTCAGAACCAAACTTGAGGAAAATCACTATGGTAGCTATGTGAAGGATGGAGTTTTTTTAAGGGAGGAGAGACATGGTCTTTAATTGAGACCAGTTAGGAGACTATCACAATAGCCCAGATAAGAAGACTGCACGAAGCAGTGGCTGCCGGATGACCAACCTAAAATCCTGCTGGAAAAATGTGCTCCTTCTGTGAGAGGAAAACTTCAATTAGTAGAGCTCACAAGCTCTAGAGAGAAGAAGTAGCAGTGAGTGGTGACATTTCCGTAATAGAAGCTATGTTGAGTGTGCAAGACAGAAGGCAGGATTACTGTCTGCAAGCACTTATTAAATGTCTCTTGTATTCAAGATGCTGGAGATGAGAATACAAAAATGACAGTCTCCACCTTCAAGGTTACATTCCTTTTGGAAGAAAGAGGTAAACATTCAGCTATCCAATTTGACTCATTACATGAGAGATCTATGTGGTCAAGGTTTGGTCAAACTTTTTATTGACTGAGTAAATGAATAAATAAATGAAAAAAACATTGAATAAGTGTTTATCATGTACCAAAACTCTATGTTAAGCCCTAGGGATGAAAATTCAGAAGCAAAGACAGTCCTTGACCTCAAGGAGCTTACATTTTAGTGGGGAAAGATAAGACATGTAGAGGAATGCTAATGAGGAAGGAGAATATGGTTTGGAAATCTAAGGAATTGTTGAGTGGAGCCCTAGAGGAATATATCAACATGCTATATAGTAGCAATGCAGTATTTATTTGATTGTTGTTCTAGAGTGGGGAAGAAGGGATGAAGGTAGTAAAGTGAGGAAAGAAGTGGAATGTTCCTACCTGCTGGCCATAATAGGCATGGATAGATCAGAAGGTGAGAGGAGGGAGCAGTTCCAGAGCTGAAAAGACTGAATGCTCCAAGGCATGGCACAGACCAGAGATGGGCCAGGCTCCAGGTGCTAGCTAAGTGGCAGAGAAGCTGAGTACTCTGAACAGGAAGATAAGTATTACTTACTGACTTTGACAAAGCACCTCACATACATTAACCTATGAGAGCATTACAACATCTGTGGGGAGGCGTCTGTTCCTCCAACTGCCATGATTTCTTCAGGATAAAGACTTTCTTTGGAGCCTAAAGCCTACCTATTACTTGTATAATCTTAAAGAATTGCCAGGGGCTAAGAGGCTTGTCTAGGGTGACACTGACACTAAGAGAAGAGGTGGAATTTGAACCCAGATTTTCTCCAAAGCCAGTGCTCTCACACCTGACACTGCCCATCATCACCATAATCCTTTATATTGGCATGGTATTTTATACTTGTCAAAGGATTTGGATGGACATAGTTCACACTATATACAGAAATTTCAGTCAGAGCTGTTCTCTCCTATCTCTGGATGGTCAGCAATCTGCATCACTTGGGAAGCTACTCACATATGATTATTGTATGTGTCTCATTTCTCTGATTCAGCTGTATCTGTATTCAGCTGAGCCCAGGGACCAGGTCTTATAATGCCAAATACTTTTACTTTGGGAGGCACCACCACCACCACCATCACCATCACCACCACCACCCACCACCACCACCACCATCACCACCACCACCACACTGACATAATGTTCAATAAACTAGAGGCAACTTCACACCATAACAAGGTGTCACAGCATGACTTAGTGAGGACCATAGTCAGTCAGTAAGTCAGTCAACAAATATCTATCTATTAAACATGTCCTATGGACCAAACATTTTGGTAAGTGCTGGGAGTACAAGAAAAGGCAAAATTTCCATGCCTTTAGGAAGTGTACATTCTAATAGGGGAGACAAAAAAAAACTGCTGAAAAAAATGACTATAACCCCAAAATACAAGGCATAGTTATTCCTAGGAGATAAGGCTGAATAAACATTTGTAGACTAAATTAATAAATTGCAAGCCTGTTGAAGGTAGAAAACATGTCTTCTTCTTTGGGCTTTTTTGGGGGGAAGGGAAAGATATGGCAGATGCCCCCCCAATTGTGGCTAATAGATGTAATTTATATAGCACTTTATAGAGACTATCCAATTTAATCCTCAAGATCTCATGAGATAAGTAATGTGGCTATTATGAGCTCCTTTTACAGATGAAAAAACTGAGGCTCTGAGAGATTAGGTGATATTACCATAAGAAAACCACTAGGAATTATCAGATG
This sequence comes from Petaurus breviceps papuanus, assembly GCF_028583685.1. NCBI lineage: Eukaryota > Metazoa > Chordata > Mammalia > Diprotodontia > Petauridae > Petaurus > Petaurus breviceps. The sequence goes on along the minus strand of NW_027185761.1, from coordinate 41,229,799 downwards.
CTGAGTGAGGGGAGCAGAACCAGGAGAACTTTGTTGTTTTCTCAAAACACTATTGCAGACACATCGTATGTGTGACAAATAACTTTGATAGACTGGGCTCCTCTCAGCAGTGCAAGGTTAGCAGACAACTCCAAAACACTCATGATGGAAAGGGATACCTACATCCAGAAAAAAGAACTACAGAGTCTGAATGCAGATGGAAACAAACCACTTGCTCTCTCTCTCTTTTGTGTTTCATTTTGTTCCTTCTTTCTTGTTGTTTACTCCATTGGTTATAACTATTCTTCACCACTTGACTAATGTTTAATGCAAAGGTATATGTAGAACCTATATGGGATTGCATGCCACCATGGGCAGGGGGGAAGAGTAGAGGGAGGGGGGAAAATCTGGAACTCAGATTGTGGAACTGAATGTTGTAAACTAAAAGTAAATACATAATTTTTTCAAAAAAATGAATGTGAAATAAAAATTACTTTGACCTTAAAAAAATTTGGCCAAATAATGAGAAGACAGGACTCATTGGAAAAGACCATGATATTGGGAAAGATTGAAGGCAGGAGGAGAAGCAGACAGCAGAGGATTAGATGGATGATGTTGTGGAAGCAATGAACATGAGAGTGGACAGACTTCAGGAGATAGTGGAGAATAAAAGGGACTGGAGTACTGTGGTCCATGGGGTCACAAGTAAATGAATGAACAACAAAAACTGAACATAGTGTTGGAGCCAGATTAGGAAGGATTTTGAATGCCAGGACCGTAAATTTAAATGAATTCAGTCAATAGCAGAGAACCACTACAGATATTTAGTAGAGAGATGATATGAACTTAGCAATGAATTAATAATGAGAGCTACCATTTATATAGCAATTTAAGGCTTATAAAGCATTATACATAAGTTATCTCATTTGTGAGGTGGGTGAAATTAGGAAATTTCTTTAGGAAAGAAATAGAGGCATGAAGACTAATTAGGAAATCATTATAATAGCTCAGATGGGAAGAAAAGAGGACTTGAATTAGGGAGACTTGGGTGGAAAGGAAGGTAGAAAGGTAGGGCCATATGTGAAAGATATTGAAGAGGTGTCAATAGCAGATGGCAACTAATTCAATGTGTTGGGTGAGATACAGGGGAAAAATGAAGAATGGCTCCAAAGGCTATAATACTAGGTGTTCTGAAGGATGGCGGTGGCATGAAAAGAAATAGAGCTATTAGGAAGAAGAGCCCATCCAAAGAGGGAGGAAAGCTGAGTTTTAGACACATTGGGTTTGAGGTATTTGCAGGCCATCTAGATGAGGATATTCAGAGACCAGCTGGAACTATGGATAGGTCATGGATGTACATATTGATAAGGGATTCAATTACATAGACATGATAATTAAAACCATGGGAAATGATGAGATCATCAAGAAAAAAAGTGAAACTATGACCGAAGATGACCTAAGATAGGGTCTAGAGGAATGCCCACATCAAAGGGCAAAGCTCAGAGAAATGAGGTTTCTTTCTTTTTTTTTTGGAGGGCAATTGGGGTTAAGTGACTTGCCCAAGGTCACACAGCTAGTTTCTGTGTTGTGTCTAAGGCCGGATTTGAACTCAGGTCCTCCTGAGCACCAGGGCCGGTGCTCTATTCACTGTGCCACCTAGATGCCCCAAAATGAGGTTTCTTACCCAAGGTTGTACAATTAGTTGGCATAAGGATTGGGTCTAGAACCAAAGTCTATTAACCCCCAACACTAAGCTTCCCACTGAGGGCTCAATATTCTACTATGCTATCTTCTAAATATATTGGATACAATAAAATTCAGCAAGCATTTAGTGGAAGCCTACTGTATGTATAGCACTATTCTCCAGAGGCTGAGGATTGAAAGACAAAAATGAAAAGTAGTGCCTGTCTTCAAGGAGCTTGCATGCTACCCCATGTAAACACACATGTCCAAGATCATTTGAGGACCGAGAGAATACCAACAGTTACTGGGATCAGGAAAAGGCTTCTCAGAAGAGGTAGCACATGGGCTGAGCCTTGATGGAACAAAAGATTCAATGCCACAGAGATGAGGAGAGAGGGCTTCCTAATCATGAGACGGCCAATGCAAAGAGAGAGGAGGGAGGTGGATGCCTCACGTACAGGGTGGGTGTGGGGAAGATGGAAGGCTAAGTCCAGGGAAATGCAGATGGGATGATGGCTGAAACTGCATCAAGGGGAGCGCTATAAAATAAGGCTAGAAATGTGGGCCTGAGCCAGATGTACAGTGCTTCAAATGCTAAGCCGAGAAGTGCTTGATCTTACTGAGAGAAAAGGAATCACTGAAGCTTCTTGAGCAGTGGAATGGCATGGTCATACCTGTGCTTTGGAAAGATTATTTTGGCAGCTGTTTCAAGACTGGATTGGAGAGACTCTTCACCCTTCCCTTTTTCTCCCCCTCCTCTCCTCTCTCTGTCTCTCTCTCTGTCTCTTTCTCTGTCTCTGTCTCTCTCTCTCCCCTTTTCTCTATTCCCTCCCTCCCTTCTCCCTTTCCTCTCCTATCCCCATCCTTCCCTCCATCCTTCCTCCCTTCCCTAGCCTAGACAATGCAATGGTAGAGACAGCCTCCAAGGTGCACATCATGGAGCCGTGCCAGGACATGCTCTCCCAAATGGCCGAGCACTTGACAGACAAACTGACACCCACCAGTGAAGACTATAAACTTCTGGAAAATATGAACAAACTGACTTTCTTGAAGTATCTAGAAATGAAGGATATTGCAGTAAACATAAGGAGAAACCTATAGGCCTTAAACCCGAACTCTGCAGCCCTCCAGCCTTCTCTGGATCAGATTGCTTTCACTGAGGAGCAAGCTCACCAGCTGCTCCAGGGCAGGCAGCCGGCAGGCTGGATGCATAGTCAAAGAAACAAGATGCAAAGTAGGAGAAGTTAGAGAGGCCAGGAAGGAATTCTTTAGCACAAGGACTTTAACTACAAGAATGTTTCATAAGAGCTGAAATGTTTGGGGTGGAACTCATCAAACATCTATCCTTCAATTCCATAAAAGGAGGCAGTGCTGCTGATCCAAGGAAAATGCAATTGATTGGATGTGTAACTTGCCCCCCCCCTTGGTATTTTCTTGAAAACACACCCACTGGAACTCATCTTATCATGTGCTTCAGTGTGTAGCCTGGACCAAGGCTCAGAAATCGGGATCAACCCAACCCTGTCTAGAGTAGACACAGACAAGAGGCTCTGGTCTCCCTGTCTCCTCCTTTTCTCCCTTCCCTTGGGCTCCACCTTTCAATGTGCCCCCTACCCCCTTCATAACCTGTTCTTGAACTTAAATAATAAATGCCAATTTACGAATCTTAAAAAAAAAAGAATGGATTGGAGAGGAGAGAGGATTGGAGAAACCAATGGGAATGCTTATAGCATTGGTTCGGGTGAGAAAAAATGAGGACCTGAGCTAGGGTATTAATAATATCAGATAAGGGGAAGGGTAGTAAGAAGAAAAGAGATAGGCTATGGAAAACAAATAGACAAGACTTGGCAACTGATTAGAAAGAGAATATAAGGAAGATGGAGAAATTGAGGATGATTACAATGCTGACAAGAATTAGTAACCCCGAAATTACAACTGTTCAGGAAGAGACGCATCTTCCGTTCTGGTCAGGCATAAGCATGGTGAATTTCTCTGGAGTACTGATTCATAAGCCCAACTCAATCAGCTTCAAGGTTTTTCCTTCTAGGTCAGCTTGGGAACTGAAAGAGCTTAAAGTGCAACAAAGCCAGAAAGCTGCAATCAACTTGAGTCGCCTTAGGGAAGTACTGGGCAGAATTTTCTACCATATGGAAAGCAAGCCGCCTGCCCTGGTGCCCAAAAGGCTGAGAGCCCTGTAATTGAGTCCTTTAGTAGAGCAGTGGGCTTAATGCCAGTGCCATCTAATGCAGGTTCAGCCTTTGCTCCTTTGATCATGGTCCAATAATAGCCAGGTATTGTGGTGCATACCTGTAATCCTTGCCATTAAGGAGGATTAAACTGGTGAACACTTGAGGTTGGGATTCTGAGCTACAGTGTGGTAAATTAATGGGGTATCCATACTAAATCTGGCACCCAAGAATGGGGGTAGGACCCCACCAGGTTCCCAAAGGAGGAGAAAACTGGGCCACATTCAAAATTCAAAGTTCTGCCAATCACCAATCAGCAGTGGGATGGGGTTAGTCTAGAGAAAAGGAGGAGGAAAAGGAGGAAGAGAAGAAGAAGAAGAAGAAGAAGAAGAAGAAGAAGAAGAAGAAGAAGAAGAAGAAGAAGAAGAAGAAGAAGAAGAAGAAGAAGAAGAAGAAGAAGAAAAGGAAGGAAGGAAGGAAGGAAGAAAGAAAGAAAGAAAGAAAGAAAGAAAGAAAGAAAGAAAGAAAG
>NW_027185761.1:41221392-41225412 GCF_028583685.1 Petaurus breviceps papuanus | reverse complement strand
AGAAAGAAAGAAAGAAAGAAAGAAAGAAAGAAAGAAAGAAAGAAAGAGAAAGAAAGAAAGAAAGAAGCTTATGTGGAGGGCTCTTAATCTGTGATGATGAGGGTATTCTTTGATTTGATGGGAAAATAAAGTATCCTGTGACCAGAAGTATCACCTTCCAAGAGTCACCATCTCCTCCTGCTCTCTCAAATTGACCAGAAGACTTCCACTCACTGGGAAGGAGCCCAGAAACCTGGGACCCCAGAGCTCCTTGGAGGAGGGGAAAGGGATGGTGGGGGAGGGGAAAACAGGGTCAAATAGATGCCACATAATGGGCCAGTCCCAAATGCTTCGGAGACCCTGGGGCCCAACTTCTCTGCCTCCTCAGTCCGATCCCAGTGGTACAATAAGACTCACAAATCTTTTGTCTGGGAAATTATCCTCCTCTTATAACACTGGAAGCTGTTACCATGGAAATAAAGTAGCCTATTAGCCCAAATCTACCCAAACACTGGAGAGGCCCAGCTGAATTTCTGAGGCCTTTCTCTAATCAGAAGAAAAGCAGATTAACCTTTAAAAGAATTGACAAGGATGGCCGTTACTTGCTAGATTATGATTTTTGGTGTTGAGTTTATCTGCACTGATATTTGAGCCTTCAGCAGTGATGCTGGGAAATAAAGAAGCCAGCCTAGATTCACTCCCGGTCTCCTTCAGGGCCCAGAGTTTGATTTGAATTCTTGTCCCTCTTCCCTTCCCCAAGCCCCCAACCTGCCCCACCATTTCCATTTCTTCAGACTTTGCCTACCCATTTCCCGGATGGGCTTCTCCATAGACCGGGGGGCAGCGAAAGAGAGGATAGGAAGGGAGGAGATTGAGAGATAGAGTGAGACAAAGAGACAGAGGTAGAGAGAGGGAGAGACAGAGAGAGGAAAGGCAGAGGCTGAGACAGAGGAAAGAGAAACAGAGACAGAGGTAGAGGCAAAGACAGAAGAGAGACAGAGATGGGGGGAGAGAGAAAGAGAGAGAGAGGAGAGAGAAAAGAGAGAAGAGAGAGAAAAGGAGAGAGAGGAGAGAGAAAGAGAAGAGAGGGAGAGAGAGAAAGAGACAGAGAGAGAAACAGAGAGAGAGAGACAGAGAGAGAGACAGAGAGAGAGAGACAGAGACAGAGAGAGAGAGGGAGATTCCGTTGTACTCCTTGGAGCTTCAGCGGCTGCGGCAGAAGGTGTTTCCCAAAACCCTTCTCTAAGACACCCCACAGAACCCTCCAATCCAGGCTTCCCTCTGATTAAGCCCTTACTTTGGCCTTCTCCTTTTCTCCTTTCGGTTCTCCTCTTCAGTCAGCCCCTGGAACATTCTTTCCCTGTGCCAAGTCCCAGAAACTGAGGCCACCAAAATAAAACCAGCCATGACCCCTCCCTCCGCTCCCCGCAGTCCTCCTGTTGTGTCTGGCCTCCGTGAATGCCAATTACCGAAGGCCCCGAGCAGCATGGTGCCGTCAGCACACCACCCGCCAGCGGAAGCTGCCGGCGGGCCCCGAGCACGCAGTGGCCACCCCATTGTCCCCAGCCGGCAGTGGAAGGCTAATCAGCCAGCAGAGACCTACTATTAAGCACAGTGGGGCTGCTCACTCAGGGGGAGCGGGGAGTCGAGGCTTCGCTAACTGGAGGCGGGGAAGCCGCGCTGTCCTGGCAGGCTCCGGCGATGTGGTCCCGGAGAATTTGACAATTGCAAGCGGGAGGGTGGGCTGCTTGGGGGAGCGGCCCGCATGCTCCTGGGGCCTTTTGTCCTAGGAGACAAGGGAAAAGGAAGTTAAAGGGACTCCTCTGGGATGATCCGTCGTCCCAGGAAAGGGCTAACTTGAAGGTTTCCGCGCTTGTCCTGACCAAGCTTTTCTCCTTCCTCCAGCATCTGGCCTCAGGTGAATGGCAGCATCTGTTAATCATGACATGCCTAGTTCAATTCAATTTCGATTTAATTCAGCAAGCAGTTATTAAGCAGTTACTCCGGGTAAGCCAGAAAGGCATTGTAGTGGACAGAGAGCACGAAGCCAGGTAACTTTCTAAGACTAGCGGTTTTAACAGTGCTGCGCTGCATCAGTAGAAGGAATTCCCTATGCAGGGGTGGGGAACCTGAGGCCTGGAGGCCACATGTGGCTCTCTAGGTCCTCAAGTGCAGCCCGCTGACTGAATTGGAGGCCACAGGTTCCCCACCCCTGCCGCCTATATAGTGAAATCACAAGTCCAGTCCCTATGTGTAAGCCACTACACTCAGCTCTGGATGTACAAAGACAAAAATAAAACAGGTACTGCCCTCAAGGCACTGTGATGGGATGAAGGGTACCTATGGAGAGTAACACGTACACAGAGAAGTGAATAAAATACATAGAAAATGAAAACCCGAGCTGGGAAAGAGCTCCAAAGACTGGGGGAGGCAGAAAGGTCTCTTGCAGGAGGTGGTGCATGAGCCGAACCTCGGAGGAAGCGGGGAATGCCAAGAAACAGAGAGGAGAAGAGATACACTGCAGGGAAGGGACACAGCCTGGGCACAGGCTTCCAGGGCAGAGCTGATGGGACTCTGGGAAGAGGAAGGGAGGATTCATTCATCTCCAGCCAGACAGAACGAAAGAGTAAAGATAATCCATGTAATCTAAACTAGGATTTTAAAAAATTTTACTTTAAAGTATAAAGTGAAATTTAATGGATAGAAAGCTGACTTTGCAGTCAGGAAGGCTTGAGTTCAAATACTATTTCTGAAACATGCTGGCTGTGTGACCCCAAGGAACTTATTTAACCTCTCACTGCTGAAATCAACTAAGACAGTATTTTTAGGAGGAGGTGATCTCCGTTGGTAGAAGAAATTTCTCCACCTGGGAGTTCCACATACCAAAGAAGTCACAGATTGAGCTCCTATTCCTTTAACACCAGAAAGACCAGAATTTAAGGATGTTGAAGGACCAATTTGCTTCAAATGACAGTGCATTTTTTTAATCCATAAGGCAAGTGATAATATGATGAAAATTATTTCAAAGTAAAATTATAATATCTTCTTGTAATTATTTGTAATTAGAGTATGTTTGTACAGATAGGAGAAATTATAATAAATTATTGTAAACTTATTTTTAAATTTTATACACATATACATACATACATATACATATATATTTGTATATATATTAAAGGCGACATGGTGGTTAGAGTCCCAGCCTTGGTGTCAGAAAGATCTGGATTTAAGTCCAATTTAAGTCCACATGCTGGTTGTGTAACTCTGAGCAGATCACTTAGCTTCTCAGTGACCTAGGAAATTAAAATTGTAAACAGTTGCCAGTCTGAATTGTTAAAAAGAGTTCTCTTCTTGGGAGTTCCCTACATCAGTGAAACATAGTAGAATGAAAAGATAATTGGACTGGCTATCCAAAAACCTGGGTTTAAATCCCCACTTTGCTATTGGGTGACTTTAACTGGGGTATGGTGGTTAAAGTTTAACAATTGGCTTGAGGGGCAGGGTGGTATATACATGACAAACTTTTAGGTTTAATCTGCATCACTAACATTTTCTTTATCACTTTCTTAAGTACAATTAAAAATCCCAATAAATAAAGACTTGATTGGTACCATTTGCTGATGTCCACGATGTAAATACTCACACTGAAAATTTAACAATTGTCGGGAGTAGAAGCAGGACCTCTGCACTACTCGGGCTTTCACCTTCTCCAATTCATGTAAAAGGGGACTCTAAACAAACTGTGGAGCTGCAGAACCCACAAAATGATACAGAGAAGCTAACCTCCCACTGAGGACAGCCTGGCAGGCCAGAAGGAATCGGCCAGCCCAGATCTCTGGGAGCCGAGCCCAGCCCCACCCAAGGCTTTAGCCCCAGGGTGGGCCTGACCAGCCACCTGCCAGAGGGATTCCAGATCAGCAGCAGCTGTGGCCGTTTCCAGATTTATCAACACATAGATTTGAAGGACAAAGTGAGAGGTCAGTGCAGTCTGGACTTTGGGACCCATTAAGTGGGAGTGTGTGGCTTCCCCCCCCCCCAGAA
>NW_027185761.1:41195213-41221292 GCF_028583685.1 Petaurus breviceps papuanus | reverse complement strand
CCCCCCCCCCCCAGAAGCTGCTGAGATGCACAGCTAGCCAGCCAGCTCCATGTGGCAGCTTCAGCTCCTGGCCTGCAGAGTGTAGGGGTACCAAGCATCAGTCTGAGGGGTAATCACTCTTGCTTTAACCTTCCTGGATCTGGATTGCAGTCTAGGGTGGAGGTCCTGGGGTATGTGTCCAGCTTGCCAGAGTGTGTGTAGACCTCAGAGAGGGCACCCATTTAATATCTCCAGCAGCTGAAAAAACCCCAGCATTTGGGATGAAAGCTTCCCTGTCTGGTGGCAGAGTCCTACTGTGGCAAAAAGCCCCAGAGGGCAAGTGACTGAGGGGCGACATGACTAGGCAAAGGAAACAAAGTAGACAGAAAATTCCAACATTAGACTCCTATTTTGGGGACAAAAGGAGCAAAGTATGGAACAGGAGGAAGACAGTGAAGTCAGAACTCCTACACCAAAAGCTTCAAAGGAAAATACGAGCTGGTTACAGTCCATAGAGGACCTTAAGAAGCAGATAAGAGAAGTGGAGGAAAAATTGGGAAGAGAAATCAGAACAATGCAAGAAAATCAGGAAAAGAGAGTCAACAGCCTGACTGAGGAAAATAACACCTTAAAAAATAGACTAACTCAAATGGCAAAAGAGGCTCAAAAAGGCAATGTGGAGAAGAATGCCTTAAAAAGTCAAATTTGCCAGATGGAAAAAGAATCTCAAAAGCTCAATGAGGAGAATCATTGCTTCAGAATTAGATTGGAGCAAATGGAAGCTAATGACTTTATGAGAAATCAAGATGCTGTTAAACAGATCCAAACAAATGAAAGAATAGAAGGCAATGTGAAATATCTCATGGGAAAAACCACTGACCTGGAAAACAGATCCAGGAGAGATAATTTAAAAATTATTGGACTACCTGAAAGCCATGATCAAAGTAAGAATCTAGAAATCATTCTCCAGGAAGTTCTTTTAGAAAACTTCCCTGATGTTTTAGAACCAGAGGGCAAAATAGAGGTTGAAAGAATCCACTGATCACCTCCTGAAAAAGATCCCAAAAAGAAAACTCCTAGGAATATTATAGCCAGGTTCCAGAATTCCCAGATTAAGGAGAGAATATTACAAGCAGCCATGAAGAAACAATTTGAATATTGTGGAAACACAATCAGGATAACTCAGGATCTGGCAACTTCTATACTGAGGGATCGAAGGGCTTAGAATATGATATTCTGGAGGGCAAAGGAGCTGGGATTAAAACCAAGAGTCACATACCCAGCAAAACTGATTATCATGTGTTTCAGGGGCAAATATGGTCATTCAGTGGAATAGAGGACTTTCAAGCATTCTTGCTGAAAAAACTAGAGTTGAATAGAAAATTTGACATTCAGATACAAGGAGCAAGAGAAGCATGAGAAGGTAAACAGGGAAAAGAAATCATAAGGAACTTATCAAAGTTGAACTATTAACATTCTTACATGTAAAAACAATAACTGTAACTTATGAAACATTTCTCAGTAGTTGAAGGGAATAGAAATATATATATGAGGGTATATGGGCATATGAATACATATATGAATGTGTGTATATATGTTTACAGGTATACATAGATAGAGAGCATAGGACCAATTTAACAGGAAGGGATGATACTTAAAAGGTGAAATTAAGAGGTGAGAGAGGAACATAATGAGAGGAGATGGGGAGAGACAGAATGGGGTAAACTATCTCATAAAGAAAAAATGGTTACAATGGAGGGGAAGAATAGGAAGGCAAAAGGGAAAGGGTCAACCTTATTCCCATTGAATTTGGCTCAGGGAAGGAATGAAATACACACTAAATAGGGTATCTCACCCTCCAGGAGAGTAGGGGGGGAAGGGGATGAGAGGGGGGATGATGGAAGGGAGGGCAGGCTGGGGGGGAAGGAAGTTGGGAGCACCCACTTTTGAAAAGGGATGGGATCAAAGCAGAGAATAGAACAAGTGGGAGATGGGATAGGAGGGAGGGAAATACAGTCAGTCTTTTACAATATATCTACTATGTTATTGTTTTTCATTAGCCACACATGTACAACCTATACTGAACTGCTTATCTTCCCAGTAAGGGTGGGTGACAAGGGAGGAAGGGAATGAATCTGGAATTCAAAGTTTTAAAATCAAATACTCAAACATATATATATATATATATGTTCATATACTATTATTAATACTATTTTACATGTAATTGGGAAATAAGATATACAGGCACTGGGGCATAGAGATCCACTGGAAAAGTCGAAAGGGGTATGGGAGAAAATACGGGAGAGAGCAGATTGGGGGAGGGGATATCCTGCGGGACTGCTGTTTTGGGGCAGTGGTTAGGGGAAAAATGGGGAGAATATTTGTAACTCAAAATCTGGCAGAAATGAATAATGTAAATCAGAAGTTTATAAAGTATTTGAAAAATAAAATAAAAAAACAAATAAGATTCTAAAAAAAAAAAAGAAATAAAAGGCTCCACAAGCCAAGAATGGTTTTCAAATAAATAAAAGTATTTTTAAATTAAAAAATAAAATAAAATAAAATAAACAATTGTCTCTCACTCAGTACAAGTTGGCTCCAGCGCAATTCTGGACCTTAGACAAGGCATTGCCTCCCCTGAGTCTGGGTTGCCTTGTATCCAAAATAAAAGGATGGAATAGATAACCTCTAGAGCCTCTTCTGACTCTAGATCCTATCAATGGCATAAGGGTATGGACAATTGACAACTGTGACTCTGGGCAAGTCATTTAACTTGTTTGTGTCTGTTTCCTTATCTGTAAAGTGAAAGTTTTGGATGCAATGACATTTAAAATGTCTTCCACTTCTATGATTCTAAGATACAACTTGGACCTTAGTCACCTAGTAGAGACCCCCCTCCATCTCTCTCTCTCTGTCTCTCTCTGTCTCTCTGTGTGTCTCTATCTCTGTTTCTCTTCTCTTTCTCTTTCTTTTCTTGCTTTTCTCTTTCATCTACCTATTAATCTAACCATCCATTTCTCTCTCATCTACTCTCCTTCTTTCTTTGTTTCTTTGGATTTTTTTCCTTTATCTTTTCTCTCTTTTTTCCCCTCTTTCTTTTCTTTCATTTCTTTCTCTTTATTGCTCTTTTTTTTCTGGTCTTTATGAGAATAGGTTTCCCTATCTCACCCAGGCTGGAAGAGAAGGTCCCCTTATGGACCTGATCTCCCTGCTGATAAACAGAAATGTTTTGACCTTCTCCATTTCCAATCTGGGTTGGTTGGCTTCTTCTTAAGCAGCCTAGTCCTGCCCCTCTCCCCTCTCCCAGGGCTTATCATATTGGCACTGGACTTAGTGTAGACATCCCATCACCTATTTGCCTACAATGCAGTGAATAGAGCCCTGTGCCTGGAGTCAAGAAGTCTTGGGTTCAAATCTGGCCTCAGATACTTACTAGTTATATGACCTTGGGCAAGTCACTTTCTCTGTCTCATTTTAATCAACTGTAAAATGGAGATAATAATAGCACCTGATTTCCCAGGATTATTGTCAGAATCAAACAAGATAATGCTTATAAAGTACTTAGAGCAGTAGTAGGTAAGCACCAGTACTTAGAGCACATAGTAGGTGCTTGTTTACTACTTTTTTACTATTTGTTTTTTTTTACTATTTGTTTACTATTGTTTACTACTACTATCACTATCACTATGACTACTACGACTACGACTACTACTACTACTACTACTACTACTACTACTACTACTACTATTACTAATACTACAACTGAGAACTCCTGAGCCCAAGTGATCCACCAGTGTCAGCCTCCCCAGTAGTAGGGTTTATAGGTGTGTACCATCACAACTGGTTTGGTCATTATATTTCTACCAGGATCATCTGCTCCTCTCTCTACTGCCCAGAAGTCTAAATCTTCTTGATGACTCCTATAGGTATTCACAGCCTTTGAGGATATCCCTAAAGCCAGGACAGGCACTTGAGAAGGTCTGAGTTTCTCCTTCTCCACTAGAAGTTCAGATAAATATATGATTTGCCAGTTGTAATTAATTCAGAGAAAGATGAAAAGTTACATCAAGTAGTACTTCTGAGGGCACTAGAATGCACAGTCCTTTGTACTTGTACATCCTGTTTTTTATTCTTGTCCTGACTTGAACTATGAAAATAATATTTTGTTGGAGGTTTTCCCATTCCAGTGAGAATTTGGGATATAGGCAAGAAAGAGAATATTGTGATATAGAGGGAAGGAAGGAAGAGAGGAAGGGAGGAAGGAAGGAAGGAAGGAAGGAAGGAAGGAAGGAAGGAAGGAAGGAAAGGAGGGAGGGAGGGAGGAAGGAAAGGAGGGAGGGAGGGAGGAAGGAAGGAAGATTGAAGAGATGAAGGGAGGGGAGAAAATCGAAGGGAAGAAAGGAAATAAGCATTTATTAAATGTTACTATGTAATAGACACTGTGCTAAACTTGAGGATATACATATAAGCAAAAATAAAAATAGTGCCTAACCAAGAAGCTTACATTCTAACATGGGGAAATAACCCACAAATGGGTGGTGAGGAGTGGAAGGAACCAGTAAGGATGAAGATACCAATGTCAGGGAACAGTTTTGAAATCCAGAAAGTTAGGAACAGGTCTGGGAGGGAAATGAAGGCAGACTGGCTTGAGCCTTCTTCCAAAATGGAGGTTTCAAAAAGAGATCACCAATGGAAGAAGTGGGGTGGGCCTTGCAGAATGATATTTAAGTGGGAACAGGCAACAGGGGTGGTAGATTGTTCTAAGACAAGGAGACCTTAATCTCCTTGAGGCTGAGACAAGAGTTCATGATAAGACAGCAGTAGAGGTTTCGTTCTGAAGTACAGAAAGTCCTATAGTGAAATGTGTAATATACATTCTAATATATTAAATGTCTCCCTCAGTTGGGTCACTTAGCCCTGATCAATCATTTACATCTATCAATCATTTGTACATGATAGGTAGATAGATCTTTTGAGTATTATTTGCCCAATGCAATGCTAGGGGGTGCAGACACATCCCAAATCTATCTCTCATGTGACTAAGAATCACAAACTCTCTTAGTTGGAAAGGATCCAAGAAGTCACCTATGCCAACCCAAACCTGACCAAGAATCAGTTCAATGCATCCTTGATAAGTGGCCATCCAACCTCCACTCACAAACCTCCAATGAAAGGGCACCCCATCTCCTTCAGCAGCTCCTCTGTTCTGTTGGAAGGAAGTGTGTCCTTGTATTGAGCTGAAATCTACCACAGATTGCCTTAGTTTGAGATGTTAAGCACTCACATGTTTCTAGGATGAGCTTGTGTTTAACCTAAGCTTTCTGGAATCACATGCCTTCTCTCCAGAAGCTGGAAGCTAAAGGACTAGTATCTTTCTTCTCTAAAGCTCTCACCAATTCTACCCCTCACATGGGTATAGAGTGCTGAATAATCAATCTTCATCAATGAGGAAAGCATTATGCAAATAGACTTTGAACCAAGATTTAAGCTAGAAACTCTCCTCTGGATGCCTTCTAGTTTGTCAAACTCCTTGCTAAAATGTGGCATCTGGACCTTGACTTCAACTTCCAAATGTGTTCTAACAGCAACACAGTACAATGGGACTGTCACCTCCTCTCTTCTGGACACTAGACCTCAATTGAGGCAACTAAGAATCTGGGAAGATTGTATTCTGAGCTAACAAACTGCCAGAAACTCCAGATGTTTTTCACATGCGCTGGTTTCTAGCCAAGTATCTCCCAACCTGTAGTTCTGTAGATAATTTTTAAGCTAACCTTACAACTTGGGACATTTAGTCTCATTAAACTCATCTTATTAGGTTTGGCCAATCATTCTATCTCATCAAGTTCTGCCTTTCATATACATGTTAGTTCTCCCTATTAATTTCATGGCATCTATAAATTAGATAAGCATATCATAATAGTATTATAATAATATAATAGGATCACAGATTTAGAAGTAGAAGAAATTTTAGAAACCATTGAGTGCAACATCCCATTTTACACATAAGGAAACCGAGGCAAAGAGAGGTTAAGTGACTTGACAAGGATCTCATAGCTAGTAAGAATTTGAGGCAGAATTTGAACTCAGAGCTTACTAACTCCAAGACCAGAGCCTGTCCACTCTAATGCCTTGCAAAGGACATCTGTTTACATCCTTCAGCACCAAATTAAAAAGATTCACAGGCATACATTAATAAATGCAGAAACATAAAACATTCCAGCAGCCCACTGTACCCATTACAGTGTCCCCTTTCTTCTCCCCCAACCCACCCAATGTAAAGACAGATTGGTGGGATAACTGAAGAGATACTCCTCATTTACTTTGATCTGCACTATCCAAGCAATTCACAAAGGTCCAAATGTTCTGGCCAACCAGGGAATTTTTTGTTGTTGTTTATCAGCTACAGTATGATTCTGGCTATGGTCATCTCTTCCTTCAAGAAGTATACTATTAGGGAAATATTCCTCCTTCTAATTAGTTGAGGTTTGAATCCCAAATTCAGAAATTTTTTAACTTAGGAGCTCAACAATGCTATAATAGCCCATTGCTCGGATTGACAAGTCTGCTAAGGGACAGATACAGAAAGACAAAAGAAAACAATGAGGAATTCAAGAACCCACCTAAGCAAGCAATGTGTTCATGCTTGGAAGTCACCATTTCTACTTAGTGGGATGAGTAGGGAAAGGAAAAAAAGAAACCTCCTTCCAACTTTCTGAAAGTCTAAGTAAGGGAAAGCATGCAGGAAAACAGGATTCCTAAAGAGAAGGGTAGTCATGTCCATGGTTTATCTTACAGAACAGAGAGGTGGAAGATTTCTCCACAAGAGACCTTTCTCCTGACATTCAGTTGACAATCATCTTTGAGACTGACCCCCAGTCACTGAGGATCAGTCATATGTTACCAGTGTCATTTTGGCAAGGTTCATGTCCTTCAGCAAAAGGCCAGAGTTCCATGGAACATGCTTCGATGAATGTAGTATCTGGGCCCCATCCCCCATCAACTCTGCTACACTTTTATCCAAGTCATTAACAATTCTGAACAGCACACGGGGCAATGATGGAGTCCAGCACCGCTCCTCTAGATACCTCCCTCTAAATTGGCATAGATCCTTTAATGACTATTTTGGGAGCCTGGTCATTCAACCAATTCCAAATCTGCATAACTGTACTATAATCTAGACAACATCTCTCCATCTTGTTCCTGAGAATAATTTGAAAGTCTTGGCTATAATCCAGGTATGCAACATCAACAGCACTGCTTTAATCTATCAGTCTAATAACACTGTCAAGAAAGGAAGTGAGGATAGTCTGACATGACCTGTTCCTGATGAAGCCATACTGGGGCTAAGTGATCAGAGCTTCCCGCTTCTGATTGTTTATAGGAGCCATTCCATCAGTCACACATTCTAGAATTTTCCAGAAATAAATGTTGAGCCAATTGGCCTAGAATGTGAAGATATAACACAGTTGGTCTTTTTTCTTTTTTAAATCAGGACATTTACCCAGCACAAATCCTGCAAGCTACCTCTCCCAGTACCCATGATTTTTCTGAGATCACAGACAATGGCTTAGCAATCACATTTTCCATTTCTTCCAGTATTTTATCAAATAGTTTGTCAGGGTTCAGATGGACAATGGCTATCATCCTCCTTGCTTTCTCAGTGGGTGGGAGAGGGACTGGAGGGAAGGGGAAAATTGAAATTCAAAATAAAAAAAAGAATGAAAAAAATTTTTAAGAGTTTGTCAGGGCTTTGGTCACTTGGATTAATGCCTCTGTCCTTTATCTCTGTAATGTATTTCCTCTCCACTTCCATTTCTCAGTGTCTCTAGTTTCATTCAAGCTCAATTCAAATGTCATTCCTTATGTGAAGCCTTTCCTGATCTCTCCTTGCTGCTAATGCTAACCCCCACCTCAAAAAATACCTTGTATATTGATTTTTATATACTTATATGTAGACATTTTGTTTCCTTGACTGTTTTGTTCTGTTTTTGTATTCCTATCAAATAGTACAAACCTTAGCACATAGTATTGCTTAATAAATACTTGCTGATTGGTTGACCAATACATAAATTCTCCAGCTATGGAAATTTATAATAAAAAAATTTTTTTAAATAATCCTGTCTGAGATACATTCTACTTCCCTGGTGATGGGGATAGGGAAAAGTGGGCAAAAGGCTAAGAATCATAGAGTTTTTATACTGGGGCTTCTTAACCTGGAATCAGTCCATGCATAGATTTGGGGGGATGGAGATGTGTCTGTGAATTTGGATAAAAATTTCATCTTTATTTCAAAAAAACTATTTTTCTTTGTAATTGTATGTATTTTTATTTTATGCATTTAAAATGGTATTCTGAGAAGGGGTCCACCAATAGTCTGCTGAAAGTGGTACATTACGCACAGAAAAAGGCTAAAACCCCTGGTTTAGACTAGCTACAAAAAAGGATTATCAATATAGGTACTCTAAATGTGAGATCTTTGTGCAATGATCACCACTAATTGACATACTATTTTAAAACCAAACCGCACCAATATTTATATTCTTGAGATAGAAGAAAATAGAAGACTGTAAGAAACCACAGCTAAGTGGAAGAATGGTTCACAGATTCTCCTTGGAGAGTCAAATGAAGGAATTGATGGAGTCAGTCTCATCCTTCACCCAAAGGTACCAAGAAGTCATGGGACCATTTAGTTATCTTGGCCTGCAGTGCTCATGATAAAAATAAGCAAAAACAACACCCCTGAAAATCATTGCTACTTGAATGGCAACATCTGTTGCCAAGAAGAATAGAGAGATTCTACAAAAAAATTGACAATACTTTCTAAATCAAGTCAACATACACTGACAGTCCGCAGCTTTGATGCAAATGGCGACCCAGAGAAAGATAGTGAAAAAGTATACTGGGAAATGTGCGCCAAGTTTGAGAAATCAAAGTGGTCCAAGGCTTGTAGAAACTGGACATGTTTAGTGTAGAGAAGAAAAAACTTAGGGAGGAGTCTGCTGGCTGCTAATATTTGAGGTATTTGTAGAAAAGAGATTAAATTTGTTCTGTTTGGTCCCAGAGGTCAGAAGCAGGAGTGCAAATTCAGGGTTAGGGTTAGTAGTGAAAATTATAAAGAGGCTAATAGGTTTGATGTTAGGAATACTTCCTAACAGGAAGAGTTATCCAAAAGTGTAGTGGGTCACCTTGGGAGATTGTGGGCTCATCCTCTTTGGAGGTCTTTGGAGACTGAACAACCACTTGTCAGGTATGTTATTTGAGGATAGGCAGGTTTTCACAGCTGATTCTCAAAAGTCAACTACATCTGGAGCCTCACCTATTATTTCATTCATGTGGGGAACTCTTAGGAGGAAAAGTCTCTCAAGCAATGCAGATAGGCCACTTTCCTGCAGATTAGAGTCCTTAACTGTCCAGCATTAGAGTTTCTTAAACTGTGGGCTGTGATCCCATATGGGGTCAGGAAAATTTTGTCAATGCTAAAAGATTTCTGAACTTGCAACAATAAAAAATTAATTAAAAATCAAACTCATAATGAATCTGAGGTGTTTCTGGCAGCATTTGCCCATGTTAACTCAAAACAATTTCACTGCAGCCTTGGTTCTGAACACACAACATGTGCATTTTGCACTGCCCATGCCATCACACTACGTACCACCAGTGAATGCCGCAAAAACACAAAATGGGGTGGAGAGCGGAAAAAGTTTAAAAAGCCCTGGTCTAGATGCTTAAGAGGTTACCCATCTAACCTAGGGTCCCACAACAAATAGTTGACAGAGGCAATATTCAAATTTAAGTCCAATGCCTTAATTACAATACCATGCTATTTCCTATCCTAATTATGATTATTAATGATGACTGTAGCTATGTGGACACAGATGAAAATTGTCTTAGGTTTTCCCAAGGAATATTACTGCTTTTCTGGCCCAGGTCTCCCTATTATCTTTATGCTTAGACCTAATCTATCCAATAGACTCAAGTGGTTCCCCATTATCTCCAGGATCAAACATAAAATACTTTTTGGCTTGTAAAATCTTTCATAACCTGGCCCCTTCCAACTTTTCCAGTTTTGTTTTTTATATCCTACTCCCTGTCCTGTACTCTTTGATAGATAGACACTGCCCTCCTGTCAGTTCTTCCACAAGATCCTCCTATTGACTCTGGGCATTCTTTCTGACCGTCCCCATGCCTGGAACGCTCTCCCTCATCATCACCACCTCCTGGCTTCCTTCAAGTCCCAGTCAAAATCCCATCTTCTACAGGAACTCTTTCCCTATGCCCCTAAATGTTTGCCTTCCCTCAATCCATTGTATTTAATTTATCTGGAATATTGTTTGTTTTTATATAATTAAATAGTTTACACAATTAAATTTGGATGCATGTGCCCCCCATTAGACTGTGGGCTCCTTGTCAGTCAACAAACATTTATCAAGTGCCAGGCATTGTGATAAAATCCTTGAGGGCAGAAATTGCTTTAATTCTTTATATCCCCAGCTAAAAGGCACAGGGCTTGGCACAAAGTAAGTCCTTAACAAGTGCTTATTGACTTGAAGATTTGGACCTATGCCTTCCTAGCTTTGAAGCTGGTCTTCTCCCCACTGTGCCATCCCCCCTTTCACTCTCCACTGTGTATTTACATACATACATATATATGTATTATATGTGTGTGTGTATAATTATAGTTATTTCCTCCTGATAGAATGTAAGTTCTCTGAGGGCAGGTACTGTTTCTTTCTTTTCTTTTTGTTGGTCTTATTACCTAGTACAGTGCTGGGTACATAGTCAGCATAGAATATAAATACATAGAACATAAGTTCTTTTTGGCTAATTGTTAACTGAGGAAAGTGAGACTAATTATACTTGGTGGCCCATGCAGGGGATCCAAATGATCCAGCCTTCAAATGATCCAGCCTTCCCAACCTGCAGGTCCAGCGCTCACCCCCCTGTCCTGCTTTCTCATTTTAGTGGCCTTCTTAAGTAGGATATAAGGGACAGGGAGGGTTCCATGGGGAACTCCCAATCTACCTGCTCTCCTACATTCCTAATTTTATTTTCTTTACCAGGACATCAAAACAACAGTGTCAACTCTACTTCCTGTTTGAAATGGAGTTTGCACTGGTGACTAATTAGAGAATCTGGACAATTCATGGTTATGCATATTCAGAAAGAAGGAAAAATCAAAGCAAGGAAGTTTGTGGGGTGTGTAGCCAGAGACAAAGAGGCTGGTAGCCTGGGTCACCTGAATGGGGCATAAGTGTGACGCAACAGATCTTTTTTTGCCTTTTCTTATTTTATCTTCGGTGCTCAGCCTAGTTCCTGGAACACACCGGGAGCTTAATAAATGCTTATTGATTGATTGTCTGAGAAAACAGCACCCAATAAGACAGATTTTTGCCTTTGCTGCCGCTAGCTCCAGGCATGCTATGGAATATTAGACATTCCCAAAGGGCAAGGAGAGAGGACTAGACTTGAAAACAGAATGACTGATGTGAATTTCCTACCTCTGACATTTAGCATTATAGATTTTGAGATGGAGGAGACCTTGGAAGTCCAATAAGTCCTTCATCTTATTGATAAGGGAACTGAAGCCCAGAGAGGGAAAGGACTGATCCAAAGTCACTCAGGTAGTCAAGGACTCAGAGTTAAATCTGGATGCATGTATCCCCATCAGATTGTAAGCTCCTGGTCAGTCAGTCAGTCAGTCAACAAACATTTATTGAGTACTTACTATATATATATATATATATATATATATATATATATATATATCAGGCATTATGATTCAGAGATTTAATACACAGTTAGGCTACACTTCGGATCTCCAGCTTATGACAGTCTTTGACCATCTAGCAAACTACCCTGGTTTTATTTTTCTTTCTTTCTAACTAGATCCTCTGACCCTAATCTCAGGCCTCTTTTCTTTTAACCACCATGCAGGGTGATGATGGACAAGTCACTTCCCTCCCATAAAACTCAGTTTCCTAATCTGGACAATGGACAACAATTCCCGCCTTATGTGACTGATGTGGAGATCAGAGGGTTATAGAAACCCCCCACCAAGCCCCTCTGCACAGCTGCATCCAGATGATGGCTGACCAAGATTCCCATTAACCAAATGGGTGGAAATTAATTGTTTTCATACAATGAGCCCAATATTGCTGCAGAAAGTTTAGAAATAAATGTCTGGAACTCAGATGGGGAGAGAAATGAAAAGGCTTTTAGGGTTCTTTGAACACAAAGGAAAAGTGAGCTAAGGCTCTTTGGGCTCTAATTCATCTTGGGCTATTGTTTTCATGATGCTTATGGGATGGGGTTTGAGCTGAAGATGGAGAGCCCTGGTGGCTTGGTTAGCTGAGAGCCCTCTCCTTCGAGCTACTCAGGATTCTGAAAGGAAAAGGCTCAAAAGCTCTTCTCTGGCTCGAAAGGCCCCTCCAATCTGGCTCTTTGCCCCATGGGAGAGAAAGAACGGCACTTCACATCTGAAACGGCCTCACTGGCTCAGACCCTCTTAGCCTGTGGTATTTGGGAAAGCTTTGAAAAGCAATGGTAGATTTGCACATGAACTAGGAAACTCAAAACACTCGCCTGCTGGTGCTGAACAGAGTTTTGGATCTAGGAGAGAGACCTGGGGCCATGGATACAGGAATTCTGCAGGGAAGAATTCCGAGGAAGGACAGATATCACAGCAAACTACCTAGGGGACTGCCACTGTGGTAGGCTGATTAGAGGAGTCAGGAAGTCCTGTGTTCAAGTCCTAGGTCTGACACTTGGTACCTGTGGGATCTTGGACAGGTCACTTAACCTCTTTGGACCTTAGTTTCCTCTTCTTGAAAGTGAAGGAGTCAGACTAAGTTGCCTTTGCATTCATTGGTGAGTTCCTTTGAGAGGACTCCATTTTGGGGAAGAGCCTTCACTCCCCTCCAGTCTCTGTTTCTCTCAGGATTTAGCTCCATGCTTTCATGGGCACCTTCTACCTCCATGGACACCCCCTGCTTTTCAGCTTCTTTCTATGTGTTGCCTTCCTCTTCTGGTGGGAGAGGGAATAAGAATGAACAACCAAGAGGATTGGGAATGGCTTTTCTGTAGTTGGTACATGAGTTGAAGTAGATGGTGAACTGAATAGAACAACAGACCTGAAGTCAGAAGTCCTGAGTTCAAATTTGGTCTCATATACTTATAGTCTGTGTGACCCTGGGCAAGTCACTTAACCCTGTTCCTCTTCTGTAAAATGAAATGTGACCAAAATCCCCCACCCAAAAGTCTGTGATTTTCAGTGCTACTCTGCTAGGCTACCCATTTCATCTAGAGACCAAGGGTCAGCCTCCCTCTGTATTTCCCCCTCATCTCTCTTAATGCAGACAATGTTTGTGGAAAGGTCAGACATATTTTTTCACACATGTAGACTCAGAAAACTTAAGGCGTAAGTATTTTCTAGAAAGATTATAATCCTGGGTATCCCTGCCGCCCCCCCCCCAACCAAACCCTCAGGGATCTAAGGGAAGTTGGAGATCATTTGGGCATCTTGGCCAAGTAGAATCAGGACTGCCTGGTCAGTGGACTAAAGAATGCCCTGGCTACCACTGGAACCTTCCCCGAGCCCTGGAAAATAGCCCAAATAAGCAGCCAAATGAAAGAAAACACCCTTGTAAAAGAAACTAAGAAACAAATGCTTTGGTTTGTGACTTTGAGATAAAGGTTTCCCTGTTTCTTCTCCAGGAGGAAATACATTTCAAGGGAGCTGTTATGTGTCCAGTGAAGTCTGGGGCTGGACATCATGTGACTGGCCTTCAGTTTTTGCAGGTCTTGGATTTTTCAAGAGGTATCCAAAAAACAAATAAATCAATAAATAAAACCCCAAAGCATGACACAGCAATTAAGGGCCTATTACTCCAATGCAAATATCCATAGAAAGAGCTGAATAAAACTCCATTTGGAAGAATGAAGTCTGTATTACAGTAATTGCAGGCCGTCTGCTGGCTCTCTGGCGTCAGGCCCCAGTGGAAGCTGCCAGCTAGCCTTGCTAATCACCTGTCTTCCAGGACAGGAAGGGAATGTTGGGGAGGGGAGAGGACTAAAGAAATCCAGACAAAAAAGGGCACAGAAATGTAGTGCAGCCTGGAATCTTCAGGTGAAGGTGGAGGGGAGAATGACCCAGGCCACCAACACACTCTCATTCAGTGGAAATGCTTCAGTTCTGCCAGAGTATGGATTGGCATTTCTGATTTAGCCCTTCAGAATGATTCCCTAAACCAGCAAGGAAGTTTCTCCCTGCTGATTTCTCATTAGTCTCCATCATGCAGTTTGAATTCCAGTTCAATTGACCTCACTTGAATTTTCCTGATCTCTCACCTCCACACTTTTGCCCAGGCTGTCTCTCATGCCTGGAATGCCCTTACTTCTACCTCTTGGGATCCATAGCTGCATTCAAGGCTCAGCTCCAGTGTTATTTCTTACAAAAGGGATTTCCTGATCCTCATTCATTAATGCTCACCCCATCCTCACTTAAATTACTTTGTATTTACTTTTAATGTATTTTGGATCTACTTAAGTGTCCAAGTTTTGCTCTAATGATGCTTTAAGTTCCCGGAGTCTGGTACAATTTCATTTTTATCTTTGCAAGTTCAGGATCGGCTCGAGTCAACAGTTATATGTTAAGTGCCTACTATGAGCCACTGGAGATAGAAAGGCCAAAAAAAAAAACCCTCTAGTCCCTTCTTTCAAGAGACATTAGCTCACAATCTGATGGGAAGACAAACATGGAAAAAACTATATACAATCAGATTGCTTACCATCTCGGGGGGGGAGGGGAAGGATAGAGGGATGTGTAGAATTTGGAGCTCAAAACTTAAAACAAAAGTTTAAAATTGTTTTAACATGTAATTGGGGGGGAAATAAGGTATTATGTACAAAAAAGAAAAACTATATATAAATAAGTTATATATGGAATAAATTATAGATAATTTAATATATTATATATGTGGTTATATATAATTAATATAATTAAAGAGAAGGCATTGACATTAAAGGAGATTGAAAAAAGGTTTCTTTTAAAGGATGGGATTTTAGCTCCTACTTGAAGGAAGCAAGGGAAACCAAAATTCAAAGATGTAAAGGGAGAGCATCCCAGGCATAGATGGGCTATGAAAATGACTGGGGTCAAGAGATGGAGTATCTTGTTCAAGGAACAGGAAGAAGATAAGCATCTTGGAATGTGATGGAGTGAGGTGTAATGAGACTGGAAAGCTTATGAAGGGCTTTGAATACCAACGGATCTTCTATTTGAATCTAAAGGTAATAGGGAACCATAGCAGTTGATTTAATGGGGAGATAGAATGACACCTAACGAGTGTTTGTTGAATCACTCATTGACATCTCTCTTTCTCCAGTTATCCCCAAAACACTAGAATAATTTGAACTAAACTTCTGAACTTAAAGAAAGGGGAAAAAATAGTTTCTCAGTTAAAAGTAAATGGTGACTGAGGTTCAAACACATACATTCATGCTCCACCTGCCATCAGAGTGGTGGGATAATAGACACATGGAGAGCTGGAACTGGAAGAGAGCTTCCAGGGCATCTGACCCAAGCCCCTCCAGATGTTCCAGATGAGGACATTGATATTACACAACCTCTAAGTGGGGAAGCCAGGATTTGGAGCCAGTCTTCTGATTCCAAACACAGTGCTATTTCCCCAACACTATGCTTCCTGCCACCCTCCTCATCTCCGTAGACTTCTGGCTGCCAGTTAAATGTCCTCTCCAATATCTCAAGATACCTTAGATGCACATTTTAAAGCTATTTCTATCTATATAAATATACTGAGATAAAAAGAACCACACAGTGAAATTTTCTCTCCTCCTTCTCAACAAATCTCATCCCACCCCAGGGATGGCTGTACCTCTAAAACTTACAACTGCTTTGAAGGTAGACATTATCTCAGAGAAAAATGGGAGTGTAGAACCTGGCTACTATCTTCTCCTGTGGCGACAAATTTAACTGAGTTAGACTGGCCGAGCTGACACAAATGTTACTAAGGGTTAGGGTTTGTTCTTCGTATCCAAGACTCACAGATGTAGTAATTATGAAAACAAAGACCTATGCTGAATTCATTCAAGTTTTGTGATTGTGACCACATTCCTGTTTCCAGAAGAGATAGCCTTGAAACTGGGAAAAAGAGTCTAGCAGAGCAGATTTAGGGTATGAGAACATTGAGTGGAGACAGGGGTTAGAGACAGAAACAAGTATAAAGAAAGCAGAAATGTTGGTGACTGAAGGAATACAGGACAAGTTGTCAAACCTGCTCTCTTTCTTAAACCTAGCTAAGTGAATCTCTGGGATAATTGGACTTAGCAGCCTGGAGAATAATGAGAACTGAAAGTTATTTTCTCACTCCAATATAATTCAGAAGCAGACCTGAAGGAGTAGAAATATAGAGAGGCAAAGCAGTCCAAGTGTCAAGCTGTTTGGACCCCTTCTCACATTTTAAAAGAGGTAAAGGAAATGCTAAACTTCAGTTAGAAAATGACTGAAAATAAAAATGTAATTCCTGCCTCCTTTCCCTTCTCTTCCATCCTCAAAAAAAAAAAAAAAAAAAGACAGGCTGGACCTAGAGGTCTTTGTTGATTGTATGGTTGCAGTCATGGGTTTGACTCACAAAAGGGCTGAAATATCTTTAAGACTAAAGGCCATGCTTCCTATAGGGAGGAGGTTACAAAGCAGCTGGAACTTAGGAGGGAATGAATTCAACAAAGAAGCAGCAGGTAGAAACACAGTGCAATGAAGAATGTGCCTTCAATGGATGCCACGAGCAGATTTAAGCTGGGGGGAGGGGGTGGGGGTGAAGCATGTATATGCCAGAACAGCAGGTGACACCAGCAATCTTTGAAGTCAGAGAAACGTTGAATCTGGGATGTAGTCCTAAGAGAATGAGCTGCCTTAGGTATGTATCATCTCCATATTGTACTTTCCACATGCATTTCCTGGCTATACATGTTTCCTCTACATGTTTCCTTTTCTGCTGATATCATTAGAATCTTTGGGAGAACGTGTACTTTGCTTTGGGGGGTGGGGTGAGTTTTCTTGTTATTCATCTTTCTCTACTGCTTAATTCTAGTACTTTCACTCTGTTAATTATTTTCTAGTATCCTGTTTATAGCTCGCTTTGTATATCTTTGTTTACACGTTATCTACCCTGTTAAACAGTAAGCTCCTTGAGGGCAGGGACTATCTTTCGCCTCTTTTTGTATCCCCAGCACTTTGTATAGTGCATGATACATAGTAGGTAGTTAATAAATATTAATTGGTTGAAATTGAGTCGTTGCTTTGAATTCATGTGTCCTTTGGTTTAATGTGATAAAAGAGAAATACTGTTGGATGTTTATGAACCAAGGCTTTAGCTTGCTATTAAGCCAAAGTATGCCTTGAACTTGGGCTTAGTTTCCAAGGACTCCCATTTGGAGGGAACCCCAGGCTGCACCAAGAAAACATGCTGCCTTCTTGACAAAATTCAGAAGACATAGAGGCTATGATCCATCATACCTCATCTTGCCTTCACCTACACACCATTGGTCTTATTTTGCTCCTCAGATGATTTTATGTTCAAACCAATATGTACATGCTGCTGATATTTCCACCTACTGCAAGGCACCAAACTTGCTTTTTGTCAAAAAGAGCTGGGGGGGGGGGGGGGGGGGGAAGAAGCGGTGCTCAGCTTTTAAACTGGAACCATGTGCACAGTGAGCAGCTGATCGTGCCAAAGAGTCCAGAGGTCAGTCACTCTGGCGAAAGTGCTCTGGAAACAAGCGTTCTCCCTTGAAAAGGACTTCTTCCTCTCAGATGGTTCTCAGATTCCAGGCAGAATAAGAGGTAACTATGGAGATAGTGATCACAGTCACGATAAGGAGCTCCCAAATGAAAGCAAGCCTGGGGAAGAAAACATCCTTGTTTTCAGGTGTTGGACTTGTATCTGTTTAAGGTCATTGTCCAAATCCTTTAGCCTCTGGGTCTGTATACAGTTCGCCATGCCTCTACCAACTACTAATTCCCCTACCCAGATAGGAGACTGTTTCTAAGTTCTTGAGTAGGCTTGAAGCCCATTGTTTGGGTCCTGACACTTTTCATTAGTAACAGGAAGAATGCAAGCCCAGAAACCAATTATTGACTCAGACTGAGAGCCACAAAGCCTGCCAAATGGCCACTGAAATAGGGGATTGGGTCATCAAGGGCTTGTCTGGTACACCTGCCCACCGCCAGGGTCTGTCAACCACACAGCCGTACCCCTATCATCTCATCACAGTGGGGGGCTGTTACGTCTATAGTACTCTCTTGGCAGCCCATCTCCGCCATTCCAACACTCAAACACCACTCCAGAAAAGAAAAGCAGGCTGCAAACTTAGAATGATGATCCCCAACAGCCCCTACCCTAGGAAATTTTAATGTATCATATTACATGAAACAGTGGTGCAGAAAATATTTCTTCATCCTAATGGGAGGTTGGGGGAATAAAATGCTTGTCCCTCTCCTCTTGAAGCAATGGACCATCATGAGGGGCTTGAAGAAGAAAGACTGGAAGATTTGCTAATTACTACCAAGGCAGATTAATCAAATAAATTAAAAAAAAAACATTTAAAAAGGAAAGTTGGAATGTTTGTGATACTCAAGCTTCATTTAGCCAGGTCAGACTGTACTTGGAATAAGTTTTACAGGACTTTTATAAAATATACCATTGTGGAAGGGAAGGAGCATTGGGAGAGAGAATCTATACTGTAGATTCTACAGTGAGAACTCGCTATATAGACCATGAGAAGTACAAATGGTCTCTGTGCTTACTATTGCACAAATCAAGGGCAAAACTCCATCTACGGTCATGCCATTCAGAGATTCATTTTCTTACAGAAAATCAATTTTTAGAACTGTACTAGACTTTAGAGATCCAATTTCTTCATTTTACAAAAGAGGAAACTGAGGACTGAAGAGGTAAAGTCTCCTTCACAAGGGCATCTAGCTTATGCCAGGGTTTTCTTCCGTTGTCTACATGGCCTGGAACCCTGTTTATCTCCCATTTGGCAACTACAAGACACCTTTCTGCACATTGCTATTCAATCTTAGTAATCTTCACAGTGACGCACAAGCCCAGAACAGTTGTTATAACCAAGATGAGAAAATGTGCAAAGAATCATTATTCAAAATCAGATCATAAGCCCGTGGGTTTTTTTTCCTAATTCTTTTAAGAAAAGCACAGACGTGTTTTCTTGGAATAAAATGACAACCTCAAATACACATACAGGGTATGTGTTGAATTATTTTTTACCCCTTCTTTCAGAAAATTGACATGTTATCTACCAAGCCTTATATATCCAAAAGCACGAACATGAGTTAAGAAAAACCCTACAAACTAATTTCTGCCTACATCTGAGCACCAATGGATAAAAGTCTGCTCTTTGGGAGCTGAGAAAGATATTGCTGGCCCTCCCTTGGTTAGTGAAAATGGAGAATGACACTAGTGAAGATCTTCATTTTTACGAGCAAGGAAGCAGACGTGTCAGGTATAAATCCAGTTCCTGGGGCAGCCTGGGACCCATAAATCCCTCCAGGGGAAGCCTTCCAGGGAGTGATTCAGCTTCTCAGGAGCCAGTCTCTCTCAGCAGGAAGCCGGAGAAGGAATAGCTGCTGTCTCTTAGAGAGCTGCCAGGAGCTCTCAGAGATTCTGTTCTGAAACAAGAATAATAGGGCGATTGAGGAAGCTGCTGTGATGAAATGTATGTAGCATCCCACCGTACCCCGACATAGAGCTGCGCAAGAACCTTGCGACTCGGCCAATCGGGGGCACACAAGGCACACGCCCGACAGGACAGTGGGTAGGAATACTTGGATAGGATACGGAAAGTGCAGCCTCCAAGCCAGGCTCCTGCGCTGCCCCAAAGTGGCTGGCTTTCCTTGAGGCTTTAGCACCTCTTAAAACATTCAAAGAGAGCAGGGGCTCAGAGGCAGCACGATCGAGGGTAGTGACATTTTCTTCGGGAAGGAAAAGAAGGAGGATAATGGAGCACAGGATCCCAGGGAGGACCAGCCTCCACGGCAGAAAGGGGAGAGGCTGAGTGCTCAGGGTAGCAAGAAGGGAGGCAGAAGATCCAAGAACACTGGATCACAGATCCAGAGCTGGAAGAGGCCTCAGAGACCACTTATTCCAGTCCCCTCATTTTCCAAATGAGGAATCTGAAACCTAGTGAGGGTAAGAGATTTGCCTAAGGCCACACAGGTCATGAAAGGTATAGGTAGCATTAAAACCCAGGGCATCTGACTCCAAATGGAGAGCTCTTCCCTCTTTATGAGACTTCTTCTGACACATGGCATCTTCCTGATTTTGCTTAGAGTGGCCCTGGGCTCCCTTCCTGTTACAAGGGAGGCTCGGATCTCAGAGAAGGAGTATGATATGGTGAGTAGAACCCTAGTCTACAAGTGAGGAAGATCTGGGCTCCTTTAAGTTCCATCTAAAATGCCATTCTCTACAGAAAGCTTTTCCCAGTCTCTCAATTCCAGTACCCTCCCACTGCTCATTATTTCCTATTCATGCCATACATAACTTGTTCCTACATGTGTTTGCTTGTTATCTCTCCTGAGATTGTAAGCTCCTTGAGGGCAGGGATTGTCCTTTGTTTCTTTTTGTATCCACCAGCACTGAGCACAGTAATTGGCATATAGTAGATGTTTAATAAATGTTTGTTGACTGACTGACAAACTGATTTATATCCTAGCTATAGGGGATTGAGGCAAGTCACATAAGCTGTCTGAGACGGTTTCCACGTCTGTAAAAATGGGGACAATGATACCAACCATACCTGCCTCACAAGGTTTCCATGAGGCTAAAATGATATGCAAAATGCTTTGAAGGTGGCCCACAATGATTCCAAAGAAAGCATACCACCACCTGTTGTCAGGTGGTGATCTCAGGGTGCAGAATGAGATATACATTTTTTTGGATATGGCCAATGTGGGGGTTAGTTATACTTGACTATGAATATTTGTTACAAAAACTTTGATTTTCTTTTCCTTTTTTTTTTTTGCAGTGGGGAAGGAAGATGAGAAAGAGAAAAAACACATACTCCTAATTGGGGGAGGAGGATGGAAAAGGGTTTGGTTTTTTTTTAATAAGTAAAGTGTTTTACAAACTTTAATACTCTACTGTTATTTACTAGTAATATCATTATATTACATCATATTGTATTATAGTATACTACAACATAGCATAGCATATTGTATTAGATATCGGTATTGTTTCTCATGAATCTGTCCTTTATTCTTTTCCCCCAACTGTTAGCAGCTGTCTCTTCCTGAGGCTGGGGCCGTGCTCAGAGCTGATGGGAAAAGCCGGTAGAAGGAGGAAATTGGCCCACCAGCCTCCCCACATCATTCCCGGCCCCTGCAAACCTCATGTTTTCCTTTCACAACAGCCAAAATGCAGTTGGTTGTTACTGGGGAGGCCTGGGGGCTGGGGAGTGAAGCAGCAAGGGTGAGATGTGGGACTACAGTAAAGCAAAGGGGATGAAAGGGAAAAAAAAGTCCAAATGAGGCATAGTTAAGCAAGAAAACTTTCATAGGAAGTTGCCCAGCAGATCCTTTGGCGCTGGGGAACAAAACGCCTTTGCCTTAATTATTCCTCTGTAAAGTTTCCCGTTGTGAGAGCGGATTGGACAACATATGCTTTATTTTTCTTGGGGTTAAAAATCTGCTGCCACCCCAGCTTCAGCTTCATAAAAGACTCTCCCCATTGCTTTTTTAGCCACTAGAAACTAATGCATGCTGAGGGCAAGGTCTGTGTGTGTGTGTGCTTGCTTTCACAAAGAGCCAGTTTAATTAGTCTTATTTAAAATATGATTGTTCCTTGAATCGCTGTGCATAAATCAATTGGGCTTGATTGTGTTCACCCCGGTCTACCCCACCCCCAACATGGTTACCAGCTGAAAGTCATCTTTGGCCTAGACAAAGCAAGGGCGTAGGAGGAGTGACGAGCCTGCTGGTGCTATAAGTTTATAGCAACTGATTTTCCCTAAGGGGAAAAGAAAAAAGTTCACTTCATGAGTTGTAAATAGAGGGAAATGAACCACTCAGAGATTATTTCTAATGTGACCAATGGCTGCAGACACTCTGGCAAATGGACCAGAGCTGGGCTGGCCAGAAGAGTTACTGTGGTCAGTGCCCCCAAATGGGCAAAATTCCCGTATTTGAGTTCAGTTAATGGTGAGGCATTCAGCAAACCAAGTCCCTGGGCCCCTGGGCCCTCAACAGACTGAAACAGAGACTATGACAGATTTATCTGCACTGATATCCTCACTGGTATTCTTCAAGAAGTCCAAATATTTTGTTTTCAAAATGGGGACCCAATGGAAATACCCCCTGTGGAAAAAAAATCAAGTCGGCAACCAGAACACGAACCTGCCTGAAGCTGGATGGACATGTTGACAATCACAGCCTCTGGTGGGCGTTGTTGACAACAGCAGTGATGTTTTGGAACCTGGAGTTGACTCAAAGGGAAGGATTCCCTCCCACAGAGTCAGCAGCACAAGGCATTGGATGGGTGGATGTGTCTGGCACCCCTGGACAATATATGTATTGCTTGAAGCAGCCCAAGAGGAAAAAGAAAATCTGAAAAAGGGCTGGACTTCACATACAATCAAATCCTGCTATAACCCGACTCATTAAGATACTGATTCAAATATACCACCCATCAGACACGATTTCCTGGAATATAACTCCATGTAGTAAAAGCCTAAAATCACTCGATTATCCTATTATGCAGACATTAGCCCTATCCCCCAAACACCAAAAGGATTCCATTATCCTTTTTCCCCCACAACTTTCTGACTGTCTGGCTTTTCACTGTCCAGCCACCTCCCATTATTTACATGCTAAAAATAACACAAGACAGTGAGATATAGGGAATAGTTCTTAAAGTCAGAACAACCAACGGTAATTACATCCTGCTTGACCATCCACCCTTTGCCAGCTGCCCTGTAGATGCCCAGTCTGGGACAACCAGACCTCCTGAGTGACTTAACCCTGTCTGTTTTGGAACCAATGCCTTGACTGATGAGCCAGCCAATGAAAATACATATCTAGCCAGCCCCAGATTCCAGATCATGGATCATGGTTCACATGCAATCTGGCCATCTCCTTGCCATCCACCCTACTTCCTACCCAAAATGTACCCCTCCCCTTTCCACCCCTTGCTCTGGGAAGTATAATTGTATCAATACTACTACTGTTTTTTGAAAGGATAAACCTTGACTCCCCTTCCTCTGACCTCCCAAAACAAAGTACACTTTTCTGGACAGTGTTCCTTTACATGTGTCATCTCTTCCTACTAGAATGTAAGCCCCCCCCCTGGGGGGGGCACTATTATCTTGATGGGAAGTGTTAGCTTCTTTTGTTTGGGGTGTTTGTATCCCTAGTACTTAACTGAGTGACTATCACCTAGTAAATGCTTGACAAATTCTTTCTATTTATTCATTCCATCATCCCTGCCTCTAACACATGCTACTATGTCACCTCAGACAAATCACTTAACTGTTCTGAGTCCCAGGTAGCTCTTTATAAATTGCAGATGAGTCTTCATTGATGAAGGAAGTTTCCATACTGAGAGTGCTCCCCACTGATGAAATCCCAGATTCCAAGTAAATGTAAAATAAATACCTAAAATGCAACAAAAAAGTCTCTGCAACCCATGGTTTTTTTTTTCTCTTTCCAAACAAGCTGAAGTCACCTGGCTTTTAGAGGAGTATGCTCAATTAGTCAACAAATCAGTCATTAAAAATAAATTAAAATAAAATAAATCAGTTATTAAATATTTATTAAGCACCTACTATGGGCCAGTCACTGTGCTAAGCACTGGGGATATAAACATTAAAAAAAAGACAGTTCTTGTTTTAAGGAGTTTATAATTTGATGGAGGGATTTAACACACCAGAAGCTAAAAAGAGAAGAGTCCTGGGATATGGTGTCCTGGAGGCATGGTGAAATGGGAGAGGTTCCAAAGTAGTCAGCCAGATGAGAAATGAGATATTGGAGCTGAACTCTCTCTTTCAATGGAGGGTTTGGAGTTCATGGCCCCACCCTCCAATCCAAGGGTAGGAGGTACTGATGAAATGGAGTACCAAGATTGGTTGCTTGGTTGGTTGGTTTTCTTTGTTCTTGAAGAGCAGCAAAACAAATAATGATCTTGAAAGATGATGAGCTTTTGACAATAATGAGCTTCCTTGGGCATGGTGAAGTCCAGCAGAGAGATGACCCAAAGCAGTATAACCAGATAGGAAATGAATTCAATTCAATTACCATTTTTTAAGCATTTCCCCAAACACCAGGCTCCCAGTGAAGTACTAGAGATATAGAGACCACAATCATTTATTAAGCACCTACTATGTGCTGGGCACTGTGCTAATGCTAGAGATATAAAGACGTGTAAAAGATAGTCCTTGCTCTCAAGGAGCTTACTGGGACTGGGGGGGGGGGTAGAAAGAAAACATTTTCTAATCTTAAGTAGCCTAAGGTGGGTGGGGGTGAGCACAGCAACATGTACACAAATGAATAAAATGGAGAATTTTTGGACCTCAACCTATGATTTCATTGGTATATTGGAAACTCCCTCTGCCAGTACAGGTAAGCAATTTATTACAATTTAGAGTCTTTAAGGGGTACCAGGAAGATTTGTGAGAAGTAACAGAGTTCATTGCCTCAGTTCAGAGAACAAAGCTTCATGGGACCACAGAGGCAGAGCAAGAAGAGACCTGAGAGGTCATCTTGTCCAACTCCTTCATTCCTCAGGTGATCAAACTGAAATCCAGACTAGGGATTTGACTTATTCAAGTCTTATAGGCAAAAAGTGGTAGGTAATAATGAATAACTGGCATTTATACAACACCTACCTACCATATGCCGGGCACTGTGTTAGCACTTTATAAATGTTGACTAATTTAATGCCCACCACAATCCTGCAAGACCCATTTTACAGATGAGGCAAACTGAGGCAAACAGAAATTAAGTGATTTTCCCAGGATCACCCAGCAAGGAAATGTCTGAACAGGTCACCCTGACTCCAGATGTTGTTCTTGTCATTGTCTAGTCATGTCCAACTCTTCCTGACCCCATTTCAGGTTTCCTTAGCAAAGACACTAAGTGGTTTTCCATTTGCTTCTCCAGTTCATTTGACAAATGAGGAAACTGAGACAAATAAGGTTAAGTGACTTGCCCGGGGTAACACAGCTAGTAAGTGTCTGAGACCAGATTTGAACTCAGGAAGAGGAGATTTCCTGACTCCAGGCCCCATGCTCTATCAGCCGCACTGTCTAGATGTCAAGAGTTAGGATATTAACTCAGATCCTCTGGCTCCAAATGGAATATAGCACCATACTGTCTCTCTTCATATAGAAAGAAAATCCTGTGATTTGGGGACCTCCAAAAAGACCCTTCCAGCAGAGATCAACAGCTTCCCAGGAGCACATCAATTACTATAGGCTATGGGGATATACTTGGCATGGTGAGACTAAAGGAAATGAAGAAAGCAAAACACACACTTGCCCCAGAATTGCGCAGTTGCCCAACCAATCAAGCAATTTTAAAGGCTCTGAGGATTCCTGCTGACTGTCCAGAAGTGCTTTTGATATCCCTTTGCAGGTTTTCTACAAATCTCTCAAGCAACTGGCCAAAAATAGGCATAGCTTAGCAGAAACATCCAGCTTAAAGAAGAAATGGGAATCACTATTCCAAGATTCAAGTCCCTAAACAGTTCATAAATCAGAAATTTGGAAGGCTCAATATTGGAGACCATCAAGAAAGAGACACAGAGAGACAGAGACACAGACACAGAGACATAAAAAGAGCAAGGAAAGAAGGAAGGAAAAAGAGTGAAAGAAAGAAAAAGAGAAAGAAAGAAAGAGGGAAATGGGAGGGAGGAAAGAAGAAGGGATGGGAGGAAGGAAAAAGAGAGAGAAGGGGAAGGAAAGAAGGGAGGGAAGAAGAAAGGAGGAAAGAAGGAGAGAGAAAGAATAGAAAGGAAGGAAGGAAGAAGGAAGGAAGGAAGGAAGGAAGGAAGGAAGGAAGGAAGGAAGGAA
>NW_027185761.1:41186200-41195203 GCF_028583685.1 Petaurus breviceps papuanus | reverse complement strand
AAGAAAGAAAGAAAGAAAGAAAGAAAGAAAGAAAGAAAGAAAGAAAGGAAGGAAGGAAGGAAGGAAGGAAGGAAGGAAGGAAGGAAGGAAGGAAGGAAGGAAGGAAGAGAAAAAGAAAGAAAACACCAAACCAGGTTTTCAGTCATCAGTTCTGGCAAACCCATGATTGTTTCATTTCATCCAGACACCCACCACAAAGTTTGTTTGTCATTGCCAAGGGAGGCCTTCCGCCTCCAGCCCAAGATCCGGAGGCCTCTGCCAAGAGACTCTCTTTTCACTATTTTCACCAAACATTACACTTTCCACTCCCCTATTCAAAAACCTCCAGTGGCTCTCCATTACTCATAAAGTCCTTGTATTCCTTGGCCAGGAATTCAAGGCTCTACAACATCTGGGCCCTGCCCACCTTGATTTCCAGTCTTGTTTCCTACTAGTCCCCATCAAGGATCCCCTATTCCCCTGCCAGAATGAACCATTCATTATCATTCCCTGAAAATATCTTACTACCTTTTTTTCATGCAGTGCAATGACACTCTCTCCAATAATGCCTTCCTGATTCTCCTTCTAACCTGCAGAAATTTAGTCAGTCTTTCAAAACCCAATTCAAATCCTGCTTCTTCGAGGAAACATTCCCTCATCAATTTATATAGTTACCTAGAGAACAGAGAAGTTAAGGGACTTGCCTATGTGAATTGAAAAGTGGGACAAAGCTACACAAATCCATGAGCCTCACTCTCTCTTGCAGAGTCATCAGCATTCAATAGTGAGACAAAAATCAAGTTGACTGGTGATAGCCCAGAATGCAGTGGATGGCCTTGGCATCTTCCATGCCTGACCAAGCTCTAAGCTCTTCCACAGAGCCTGCTTCAAGCACCTTCATGACCTTTGCCACAGTTGTTCTCATCTGCCCATTCCTCAGAGGGAAGTCATCACGTGGTTGGGTTGACACCCCCCTAACTCACCTGGTAGGTTTGAGTCCTGTTAGTTACCAGTGTCTTTGAACAGGTAATGCTTGAAGGGAATGAAAGGTCCCAAGAAGCAGAGGTGATTATAGAGAGCATTCCAGTCATGTGGGTACAGACTGTGCAATGGAGCTAGCAGGCTGATTGAGCTGAAACATGGCACAGGTGATAATGACTTATGTACAGTCCCTCTGGGAAGGTTTGCTTTAGCCAGACTGGGAAGAGCTTTAAATGCCAAACTGCAAGTCTGATTTTGTCCCAGAGGCCACAGAGAGCCAGGAAGCTCCTCACACAGAGAGGTCATGGTGATGGCAGCTAGTTTTGAGGCTATGGTAGATATTAATAATGAAATTGTAGAGTTGAAAGGTGATCTAGAGCCTGGATAGTTAAACATATATAAACACTCAAAAGACCAAGCTTCATGCTATATGTGAGTGTCTACAAATGCTTGATGCACCTTTGTCGAGTGAATGGATGAATTAATGAATTAACAGACAACATAAACTGCATCCCTTCCTCTTCTGTCCTTGCTCTGCTTCCCCATGGCTGATATTTTAGACTCTTGGAAGGAGAATGGCCAAACCTTGCAAACCATGCTGCTCAATAGCAGGTGACAGCCTATAAAAAGTCATGATGCCTTTCCTTAGGATTCAAGCTCTCCCCACCTTCCCCTCCATTTCTTTCATTCCTACCTTCCAATGTTAAAGTCAAAAGAGTCTTAGCCTCCTTCAAGTCCTCCTTTCCACTGCCCTTCTTCCCCTTTTCCTTTTCTTTTGAGAGTGTTAGTTCTTATTTCCTTTTGTTCCTCTCTTCTGGTTACTCTATTCTCCTCTCTTTTTCCTAGAGCTCTCATTTCCCTAATCTCAGGGGAGGTAATCATATCTGGGTCATAAATAAAAGTCTGGAGGTTGTTATTTAACATTTATAAAGAACAGTAGCAAATACATTTTAAAAAAAACCACTCTCCTGACAATGAAGGGCTTACCACCTGAAGGACACAATCAACACATACATGGGAGGGGAACATATGACTTAAAGCTTTTAAAATCGAACTCCCCTTTTGCTTTTTAGCTTGGAGAGGGGAGTAGAAAGGGAATGGACGTGGAGAAAAAAAAAGAAGTGATTCAAGACAGGAGACAGGTACAAGGATAGTGTTGCATTGGCGAACATTTGTTCCATTGGCACAAATCAATCAAATTATTCCACCATAATACATAACACCTCATAATAATGAGGTGAGAATACAGCTCAGCCTAGCCAAACATAATTCCAATGTCACTGTGTCGATTTAGTATGAAAACACAGGCATATGTCCTGGATTTTCTTTTTAAAGGGAAGAAAACAGAGTCCTCAATCAGGAAACTAGCAAGCTTGATTTTCCCTCTTGGCAACAATTTTGAAGTTCATATTAACAAGACAGGCAGTACTACTTGCATGATTACAAAGAACTGGAAACAATTTGTTGTTCAGTTATTTTTTCAGTTGTTTCCGACTCTTCCTAACTCCATTTGTCTTTTTCTTGGCAAAGATACTGGAGTTGTTTATCATTTCCATCTCCAACTCACTTTACAAATGAGGAAACTGAGGCAAACAGGGTTAAGTGACTTGCCCAGGGTCACACAGCTAGTAAGTGCCTGAGCTCAGATTTGACCTCAAGAAGATGAGTCTTAATTTTAAGCTCTGTCTTCCACCTCACCAAGGTACCCAGAATCCTCTTACACGCCCACAGATTGGAGAATGACTAAACAAATCGGGACACATGAATGTAAGGGAATATTGGTGTTCTTCAAGAAACAATGAATATGATGAACACAGAAAAGCATGGAAAAACTTACCTGAACAAAATAATACGAAGCAAGCAGATCCAGGAAAATGATAAAACAGCACATAATGACTACAATAATATAAATGGAGAGAATAACCATAATCTACCAATACTTGGTGTTTGGAAACTCTATAGACAAGCTTGGCCCCAAAGATTAGCTACGAGAAGACATCTTCCATCCCCACCTTCTGGCCCCTTCTTCAGAGGTTAGAATCCATGGGCACAGAAAATTTCATATAATGTCAGATTTTTCAGTGTATTGATTAGTTTTGCTGGGGGTCTTCCCTTTGGATGGTTCTCTGGGAGGCAAAAAAATGGGAAGGGAATGTCTTTTTATCTCCAGAAGGACAGCTATAAACGAAATTCAAGGAACTTGGTATTCGTTGTGTCCAGCATCTATTAAGTATTAATAGATGCTGTCCTCAAGGAACTTATACTCCATTGAGAAAGACAATGAATGAATACTCCAGAAAGTAGTAGATAATACAGATCAACGTCAGCTTGAAGGAAGGTCTCTGGCAGGGGCTACAGAACTCTAATTAAATCTCTCTTGTTTAATATTTTTTACTAACACCTTGGATGAAGGCATGTAAGGCAAATCCATCAAATTTGAAAATGTTACAAAACCTGAAGAGATAATTGACCCTATGGATGATGAATTTACGATCCACAAAGTTTTCCATAGGTTTGCCACCCTATTAACTGAGGGTAATGAAAACAGTGAAAGTGTAGGGAGCTCTCTAGCCAAGGTGGGCTTGGCAAAGGCTGGAGGGCAGTATTAGGCCATGCATAACTGGAGACCCCTAAGTGTAACACAGAGGAGACGCTTAAGTATAACAAACTGAACCCATTCTTTCAGTCTAGTTCATTGCTACCACCCGTTTCCAAGTCCTTGTATATTTCTACTCAACTCTTGCCTCCCAATAACTCTGCCATGGAAATTTCTGGATTCATTCCTTTGTCTTCATGACACTAATTCCCATCCCTGGTCCTTTCTTGCTCATTCACTTTTCTGCCTATTTGCTAATACTGACTCAGTTTCCCATGTTCCCCTGCCCTGGGGGCTTCTCTACTATCCTTTCCCTAACCTCTAAGCAGGTTAGGGGATGCTTCTTCAAAAACAAGAATCTATTCAGCTAGGGTCCTTGTCAGAGTTCATTCTGAACCCCAGTCAGGGCCTTGACCAGGAAAAGAAGTCAAATAAATTAAAATGAATTATAAAGGTATAGGGATTAAACCCATGGGAGACTATGCCCCTCTTCTAAAAAGGAACTAAGAAAGCTTTTCTGTTATGTCTTGCTATTCTGTCCTGCTTAAATGCTTCGGTGTTTGATTTAAATACTTCCTATTCTGCTGATAAAAATTGCCATGGATGGGTACATATTCATAAGTAGGGGATAGAGAACTAGAGTTCTGATGTCATTGATATAGAGAATTCCCAGATGAGAAAACTCTCCTTCCAATGGAGGTTGATACCTTCTCTGTAACTTACAATCTTATAAAATTTCCTAGAGCACTCAAAGGTTGTGACTTGCCCAGAGTTGCTTAGTATATGTCACGGGTTGGACTTAAAGCCAGATTTTCCTGGCTTCCAGTGCCAGCTTGTCATATACTACCCCCATGCTGCCTCTCATTTTTCATAATTATGATTCCCTAAAATACCTTTCACCAAACCTGGGGTAGTGAGAGTTCCCAGAGTCATATTGGAGCCAAACTACACAATCTTGTCTTGCTCCCAGAAACTCCCCTCCCCTGAGCAAGGGGGGACCTGGTTGAAATGATGAGCATGCATAACAAGACTGGGGAATCATAATACAAGGCTGCAACAGAAGCCAGGCCACACTATGAATGAAAATGCAGTTTTTCAGGGTGTCATGGCAACCCTTTGCAAAGAGCCTGGCTATAAGCTAGCTGAGTGTTCTTTAACCAATTCTCTAGCTGGACTACGAAACTCACTGGGCTCCTTTTTGAATTCAAGCTCTCTTTTTGCTTCAGCCTTGAAAGTTTGCCCAGGTAGCCCTCTGCTTATTCCAACTCCTGGGGTAGGTCACCCCTTGGCCTCTACATACCTGACTGGTGTCCCTTGCCACAAACTTCAAGTGTTTCCTGTAGGAACTCTGAGAGGCTCAATTTTCTCCCTAGTTGGGATGTAATGAATTCACTAGCTCCAGCAGGGGAGGGAGTGGAGATTTTTTTAAATAGATTTTATCCATATATCTTGTCTGCA
This sequence comes from Petaurus breviceps papuanus, assembly GCF_028583685.1. Lineage (NCBI taxonomy): Eukaryota > Metazoa > Chordata > Mammalia > Diprotodontia > Petauridae > Petaurus > Petaurus breviceps. The sequence continues at coordinate 41,190,189 of NW_027185761.1, read as the reverse complement.
TCATAGTCATTTCAGGGCAGGGGTGGAGGGGGGAATGAACCTTACCTTCCTCTAGACCCTAACTTTTATCAAAGAAAGACAATTAAACAACTAATGCAACTGAATAACTGCTAGAGTTAATTGAAGTGGGAAATGCATACTATATTCGTTCCAGCAGTCCTCCACCTCTTTGCTGTAAGGATAAAGGTGTGTCTCTAGGGATTCACAGTCATCTGTTCTCTACATCACCATTGCTTTTTCCAACTACTCAAGAGTTTATCTTCCTTCTTATGATCTTTTCATTTACATTGTTGTAGTCATCACATATATTGCCCTTTTGGTTTTGCCGATTTCCCCGTATCAGTTCACATAATTTTCCTTGAGTCTCTCTGAATTCTTCATATTCGTCATGTCTTACTACACAATACTATCCCATTAATTCATATACCACAGCATTTTCAGTCATTTGCCCATCAGTGAACCTCCGCCCAACCCATGTTGGTTCTAGCTCTTTGCTACCACAAAGAGTATTTTTGTCAATATTCTCATCACCAATAGGACAGCTTCTGTGACTAGGTAATGAAAAAATTTGGCCATGGCATCCCATGAAACAAAGGAAAATAAAGAGCAGCTCTCAGTTCTGTGAGACCCCCTGCTTCTGCAGTGATGGCAGCAGAGTAAGGGGACAGTAGACAGAGACTGCTAAGATTTATGATATTTTTATCCTGTCAGCGATTTTCAATTCAGTTGTTGGTGCAGTAAATGTGAGATCCCTGTCCACTGATCAATGCACTGAAGGAGCTATATCACATCCTTCTTAACATTCTTGCTAAAAGCAAAACCCAAAAAAGAAGGCAATTGCAGCTAAATGGAAGGATGGTTCCCAATGACTCCTTGAGGAGGTCAAGAAAGGAGCTAGCAGAGTAGATTTTATCAAATGGCCAGTGTGTGGGACAAGAATGACCCTTGCCCAAAATAAAATAAGCAGAGATATCTCCAAGTAGAGACAGGAAGGATTTAATTATTTCTTCTTGCAAGAAGGGTGGTCTCGCTACTAGAGGCAGTCTAGTAGAAGGCGAAATACAAAATGCAAAGCTTGTTTATATACCCAAAATACCACCCTTTTCCCCCCTCCCTTGTTCTGTCCTGTTTCCATTAATTAGGAACTGAGGCACACAATCTCAACCCACAAAAATCTGCTGGCGTTTGCAGATGAAATGTCAATAATATCAAAAGACAGAAGGTACATGTCTAGCAGACATGAAAACAACGTCAGTATCAACTTAGATATGAAAGCAGAAGATAAATGTTATAACAATATCAATATGGATATGAAAGCAGACAATACTTTATGAATCAAGGGGATTTTAGGACATGGTGACCTGCCTGGAGTTCCACAACAGGAGTTCCAATTTTTTATTTGTACAGGTCAGATGGTCAGTGGAAACAAGTCTGGAACATTTGGGCCTTTGGTTAAATTTGCAGGGTCTGTGCTTTCCCCTCCTATGCTTAGCTAATTAGCAAAATCTTCAACTTGTGACCAGAGGAGTAAGGCAAGGGTCCCAGGCTTCCAGCCCAGGTTACTGGATCTTTGGTACTTTATTACAATTCTGTTCAGATTTCTGGAATGTTACCTGAGAAGTTTTCACTTTTATTCCATTCACCAGGAATACTAGAAACACTTAGTTCATGAGATATTTGATCATTGCAACACTAATGGTGTATTTACAAAAACATCACCATGAAAATAAGTGCAATGCATAAATCAACATTAGTTGTTGGGGATGAAGTGCTTAGAGAAATTTCACAAGGAGTTTGATGAGACCTTTCAAATCAAGTCAATATATACTGATACTTGTAATTTCCACCTATGAATGGGGAAAGGTGAGGATGGGGAGTAGGATGTGGGAAAGTGGGGTTCAAAAAAATTGAGAGAGGCCAAAGACTTTTACATTAAATGGCAACTTCATGCCTTTATTTCATGAACATTTTCTAAAATAATAACACTTAATAGATGCTGGACATAACAAATACCAAACAGCACCATGAAAGGTAAAAATGGAACACATTTTAATAAACAGGAAAAGACTTCTTTTGACGTGGGAATTATTCTTGAGTCAGCTATTTATAGACAGACCATTGATTCGTTAGGAATAAGATTAGAATTTATTTTTAAAAAAAGAAAGAATAATAAGAAAAATATGGTGTACAATTAAAGTACTTTAGCCATGAAATAATTTAAATGATTTGCAGAAAATAAAAAATGAGAAGTGGATAAAGGAAATGAGATCAGCACTATATATCTGTAATAATTCCATGCAGAAGTTTAAGCAATTTAAATGAGTTTCCAGAACACAGGACCAAAAGAACCCAAAAACACCTCAGTCAGCAAATATCTGACTGTCTTGTCAACTAGAGAAAGATGGCTTTCAAAGACCATACTGGATTAGCATATTAACTCATTGGAAAAATCTTAGGAAGAAAGATGATGAATAATTTTGAGTTGTATCATCTCATAAAGTAGAAAAATAGTAGAGGTTGGCAAGATATTCAACTAAACAAAAAGTCATTCCCAGGGTATACAGGGATGAAAATGGAAGGAGGACCACAAACAGCAGAAAAATGAAAAAGTTCTGCAAAAGTCATTTTAATGAATCGGTTTTATTTTCCATCAAGGATAGTGGAACCACCACATTTTGACCACAGCTACTGAGAATGAAGAAAACAAAAGAGAACAAAGAAAAAATAAACAGTGGGATTGGATTAAGTATAAATGGAGGACATCTTGCTGCAGGTGACACAATTCTGAGTGCATTGGCAGATCGATATACAAAATATTTGAAGGGGAAGATATCAAAAGTTTAAGAAGAATCTTAGATGTCTTTAATCATTTGAAAGATTTTGACCTGTTCAGTCACAGAGACAGACAGGTTACGAAATTCCAGTGCCCAGATTTCAACTTAGATTTGGATAGTTTGTATAGTTTGTGCAGTATTGTGCGTGTCAAGGGTAGATGGTAGAGATAAAGAATGAGCTGGTCTCAGAGTCAAAAAGGATGAGGAGACTGAGGTGGATTGCTTTTTTGCAAATACAAAGTTCCTTAACTGACCCCAAGCTTTCCATTAAAGCAAAGTTCCTTCTTTTCAATACTAATATTTTACTAGTATTTCTATATTGTAGTAAGACCTAGAACACCACTGCTTCTGAAGAACTAAATATGAATTATAAATATGAAGAATGATATATCGCACAGAGGGCAATGCAGAGGCACATGATGCATGAGGGGGCACTAGAACTCCTAACTAATGAGGAATAAGGAGGTTAGTCAGAAATCGTATGACATGAAGAAGGTGTACTAGACATACTACACGAGTGAGGAATGGCATATGGAGAATGACCGGTGCCCTCTTCATGTCAGAAGAAATTGAGGAAGACTTCTGACATATTAGATACAGCCCCAGTGGCAAACTTTCTGTAGAATATGGACAAGAGTCGCACAGCATAAACAGATTGAGATGGTTTGCACTTCATATGGTTAAAGGAAACTCCTGAATCGATGAGACTGCAATATCTGAGTGTCATATTAGCCTTTTGTTTCTTTCTGTCTTTGACTTCCTTGGGGTCCAGCAGCAAAACTGTTGGGTCAAAGGTTATGACTATTTTAATTATACTTTTTGTGTAATCCCAAACATATCCATAACAGCTGGACCAACTCACAGCTCCTCCAACAGCATTTTAGTGCCCGTCTCCCGACATCAAGGGGTTTCATTTGGAAATATGCAAGCAACTTCCAGGTGGCCAAAAAACTGGTGGAACCAGCTGGCTCGGATGCTCAATTGGTGTAAGATGTGGCAGATCCAGCCTTTCATGAGAAAGAGAGAAGGAGAGAGACAGAAAGAGAGGAGGAGAAGGAAGGAGGGGAGGAAGGAGGGAAGGAAGGAGGGGAGGAAGGAAGGAAGGAAGGAAGGAAGGAAGGAAGGAAGGAAGGAAGGAAGGAAGGAAGGAAGGCA
>NW_027185761.1:41182682-41186100 GCF_028583685.1 Petaurus breviceps papuanus | reverse complement strand
GGAAGGAGGGAGGGAAGGAGGGAAGGAAGGAGGGAAGGAAGGAGGGAAGGAGGGAAGGAAGGAGGGAAGGAAGGAGGGAAGGAAGGAAGGAGGGAAGGAAGGAGGGAAGGAAGGAGGGAAGGAAGGAAGGAAGGAAGGAGGGAAGGAGGGAAGGAAGGAGGGAAGGAAGGAGGGAAGGAAGGAAGGAGGGAAGGAAGGAAGGAAGGAAGGAAGGAAGGAAGGAAGGAAGGAAGGAAAAGAGGCAGCAGACTCTCTCCCAGGGCTGGTTAAATAATTCATCTGCTCCTCCCAAGCACCCTCTTTCCCTTCCATCCCACTAAGGCTCAGCAATCACAGGGGGAAGAGCAAGGGCAGGGACAACAAAGGTATAAGCAGAAAACAAATTAGTAAAGAAATGGAAGGCAAACACAGCATGAAAGAGCCGTGAATTTTGACAATCTCCTCAGCCTGGAAGATACTTTCACTAAATCACGCCCAGAACTTGAGAAAGAAATAAAGGGGCCTTTTTAGAAGCATCCTAGAGGTAAAGGGATTTAATGATCTGTTAGGGGAAACCATGGACAAAAGAGACTCCGTTCCTCTCTTGGAGCACAGTGATGAATCTGGGAACCCAGAGTCAAGGAGCAAACCTCATTTGGGTGATGTCTGAATGCAGTACACCTACCAAACCAACAATATCAGCCAGTGGTAATCACAAACTAGAAGAAAATGATGCCACAGATCCTTCTCAGATGTGCCAAGGCAACATCTTATCAGATTTGTTATTTGTCTCCCCTGGAATTGTATACATCTCCTATTTGTGCAGCACTTAATTTCTCCCAAAGATAATATTGCCTATTTCTAGCTGCATTTACATAGTGCTTTAGTTTACAAATTTAGTTTACACTTTACATATGTTATCTCCTTTAAGCCTCCCAACAACCATATGGTCAGTGTTATTATTATCCCAGTTTTACAGATGCAGAAACTGAGGCTAGGAGAGGCTAAGTAACTTGGCCGGGGAAGCACAACTAGTAAGTATCCAAAGAAGGATGTAAGTGTTTGAGGCAGGGTCTGAACTCAGGTCTTCATGACTCTGGGAACAGCACTCTATTCACTGCCCTGCCTTGCTGCCACATTACACGTATATTCACTATTAACATTAGCATGTTTCAGAAATTGAGATAGGATCAGGAGGATGTCCAGACACCCTCAGATCCATTAACTCTTGTTTTCCTGGAATTTAGCCAACAGTCTTTATGGCCCACAGCAGAGTCAACCAAGAAGATACAGGTAGTTAGAATTAGCAAGAGGCATCAGTTAGGAAGTAGGGAGGACAGTGGGCAACACCATGTTAGAATCACCAAAGAAGAGGCACCAGATGGGGGGCCCAGGAGACACCAACTGTGTAGGTGACTCCAGCCCAACAGGCCCAGGTGGTCCCAGTTGTTGAAGTGGTGAGACCCTAGAACCTTCAGGCTCTCCTCCATCTGCAAAGACCGCCACAGGGAAATCCAAATAAGTTCCTACTCCACCCTCTACCCCCATGCCAAGCATCCTGCTTCTACCTCTCCTGGTGGCCCAAGTCAAAATCCCTACCAAAAAAACTCATGAGCCCTGTTCCAGGTCAGTGGAATTGCCCCACACAAATGCCCCATTGCTGCCACCACTACCAATGACCCTCTTCCTTAGCCTTAAGAGATCAAAAACCAAAGGCTAAAAATGCCAAGAGTCTTGAAAAGTGGCTCCCCCGTCCAAACCTCTTTCTTCCACCACTACTAACACTGGATCCACCCCAACTATACCCGAGTCTCTCCTATCACACCTGCTCTGACCAGTAGGAAGGTCCCTCCTTCTCCGAACAAGAAGCTCTCCTCCATCAGGACCAATTCATACCCTACAGACCTCAAGAAGACGACCGCAAAATCCTCACTAGTAAACTCAAGTTGTCCATAGAATGCCACCATCAGCTCTCTGAAGAATAGAATCATGTCTATTGGTGGGGGCCTCTCCCAGGGAGCCAGCTTCCACTGTGCCAATCCCACATCTGCCATCCTGAGGTCCTCTATGATCCCTTCCATAGACGCCAAGAAACCGGGACCCCGGTTGAGCCAAACACTGCATCCCCATGACAGAACCATCTGTCAGCTAATACATCTGTGCCTAACCCATAGAGTGTTCACTCCCACACTGGATCCACAGAGCACATCAAGCATTAGCCAGGAGAAGGCTGGGTGCAGATCCAAATCAAGAAATCCGGCACTTACAAGGAGGCCTCCAAGTGTGGCTCCAAAGAAAATATTAAGCATAAGCCTAGGAAAGGGAATGTCAACGTTGAAAACTTCAAGAAGAAGGCTCCGGCAGAGAGGGGACCTCTGAATGCTGCTGGGCACCTGGAATCACAGGTGAGAGAGTGAAGACTGAAGGCAGCAGGACCCAGGACACAGGTGTAGGGCACCCAGCCCCCTCAGGGCCTGGTGACCACAAGAAAACTCAGACCTGCAATGTCCAGATCCAGGGGACAAATTGAAACCAACAAACTGAAGTTCTGTAAAAATGCAAAGGCCCATACAAGTCACAGAGCCAATATTGTCTCCAACCCTCCCCACTCCCTGCCAGAGCTGCCACCATCAGCCAGACTTTCAACTCCCTGACCTTGGCAACTCCTTCACTTCATCAGCCTTCTACATGGAAGCTTTTCTCCAAAAGGCTGGTGGCTGTGACCTCTCTGGGAGCTTCTTCAAGGGCTGGCCAGCTCACTCTCCCTTAGACTCACTGCCCCCTAAAACACATAGGCACATGAACACTGATCTAGAATGCCACAGTGTATCCCTCCTCTTCCTCCTTCTCCCTCTGCACCCATGCTGAAGTCTCCCATCCCTCAGCTTCCTCCAAAGCCCAGGCTTTCCTCACTGGCACTTCTCACCTTGGAAAGGTGGACACTCACTGGGAAGGTGATTTTCCCTCTTATCAGGACTTGGGGGAAGGAAGAAAGCTGGAGCTTTTCATAGATGTCAACACCCCCTACCCCCAAGCACACTACCACAAACACTCCTTAAAGCTGTGTGTGTCTCAAACCTAGGCTTTCTTCTCTGTCCACTGAAGGTGAAACTGAAGGCCAGTGGCAACTCTCTAGGAGAGGTATCACAAGGGCCTTGAGCTCCTACACAAAAAACTGCTGGAAGAATGAATGTCCTCTCTGCTCTTTTTTAATGACAGAAAGGAGAGAGAGACAGAGAGAGAGAGACAGAGAGACAGAGAGAGAGACAGAGAGAGACAGAGACAGAGAGAGACAGAGAGAGACAGAGACAGAGAGAGACAGAAAGAGAGACAGAGACAGAGAGACAGAGAGAGAGAGAGACAGAGAGAGATAGAGCCAGAGAGAGACAGACAGAGAGACAGACAGAGACAGAGAGACAGAGAGAGAGAGACAGAAAGA
>NW_027185761.1:41162682-41180182 GCF_028583685.1 Petaurus breviceps papuanus | reverse complement strand
CTAGGTTCTTGGCTATCAGTCCATTTTTCATGATAACTGAAAGATAAAGAAAACAATTAGACAAGTCTGGGGGACAGAACTTCTAACTGTGAAGGCTGAAAGTGAAGCTAAGCATCATGAATTCAACTCAATTAGCACTTTTTAGGTACCTTATACGTGCTAGATACCAGGCAAAATGCTAGAAATACAGAAGCGAAAATAATCCGTCTGAGTCCTTCCACAGCTTACATTTTACTTAAAGGGATAGGCCTATTTAACCTGGGAAAGAAAAGACTTAAGGGGATCATGATAAGAATCTTCAATTATCTTCATGAACATTTCTCAGAAGGTCCCAATGGCCTTAGCTCAGACCTCTTCACCCTGGAACATTTCATCATTCTCTAAGCCTTCTCACTCTAGAATATCCCTTTATGGGGCCAACCTCTCTTCTTCTATTGATGAGTTCTTCCTAGGGCCTCCATTTTGTAAAGGAGCCCAGGTTGGCCAGCCTTCCTTTTCTAACTCTGCTTCTAACTTTGATACCCCCATGATACCCCCATTCAGTTACCTTCATCCTCCTGCCCTCCCTCATTAGCTCCTTTCTCAATGTTGTCTTCCCCCATTAGAATGAAAGCTAAAAGGGCAGGGACTATCTTTCTTTTTGCTTATGTGGTCAGCTGTCTTATGACACTTAGTTTTAAAATGAGAATTTGTTGCAATGTGATTGAAATATTAGGGAAGAATTTTAGTGTATGGGGAATTTTGGGCTTGTTTATGCACAATTTCATCCTGAGAAAACAACACCCAGCTGCTCAAGAGACACCAAGAAAGCAATGAGTTACACCCATCCACATCTGGCGTTACTGCTTATTCAGTCTGATTTCAGATAGCCTTCCTTCCATCACTGCACAATGACTCACAAGCTACAACCCTTCTGATCCCTCCTTCCACAAGCAAAATTCAGAAATTTGTCAAGGTAAAATGTTATATTTATTTTTTTAAGTTATTCCTTTTTTTTGTAGGGGGGAGGGCAGAGCAATTGGGGTTAAGTGTCTTGCCCAAGGTCACATGGCTAGTAAGTGTTAAGTGTCTGAGGTAGGATTTGAACTCAGGTCCTCCTGACTCCAGGGCCGGTGCTCTATTCACTGCACCACCTAGCTGCCCCAAAATATCTTATTTGTTGTATATCTTCTAGTACTGTAGGAGCTGTGTACCTAAGAGAACTAATACTTCCCCACAAACTCCACTCCCACCCTACCCCCATCCCTGGAGTGGCCACCAATGCTACCCCGCATATAACCATAGACTTTACCAGTCCAAGGTCCCTGGAAACTGGACCACAGTCTAAACAGCAGCCAGAGACCATGAACACCACCACTCTTAATTGTGATACATATGTATTTCTTAGACACTTAATCTGTATAAAACAGTGTTTGTTTATCAACTTTCTATCTTATTTTTATGTGTCACTGATGAAGTTTTTGAGTATTATACCCCAATCCCATTTCCCCCATAGGCCCTATGGTTTTTATTTTGTGGTTCTGCTTAGTATGATAATTTTGGGGAATGCATTTGTGGACTTAAGGTATAGCTGACTGTTCATATCTCTAGCACTTAGCAAAGTACCTGGTACACAGTAAGAGCTTAATAAATGCTTGTCTGTTTTTGCCTAATGGCCCTAGAGAATGGAACTAAAAACAATTTGTGAAAGTTCTAAAGAGGCAAAAATTGAGGGCAACGCCAATGGGGAGAGCGTGAGGTGATGACAGAGAGGCTGGACACCTCCAGCCCCCTCAGGATATGGGAGAATGCTGGGGGGAGGGTAAAATGTAACATACCCAGCTCTCAGGTTGTGGGGTCCAAGATGACCACTGTTATAGAAGCTTTCCCTGAAACTTCAAACCCTTCTGCATAGGCTAAACTTCCACCTTTTTAAGGTTATAGGGTTTTTTAGAGAGAAAAGAAAGGGTCTGGACCTGTGACAGTATAGGGAATTCCTAGCATGGAAACTCCCTTCACAGATGAGTATTATCAACTCCTCCACAACCTAAAGTTCTAAAGAATTGCCTGGGGTGGTCCTTAGACAGAATCCAAAAGTCAGTATGTCAGTGGAAGGACTGAAGCCAAGTCATCCTGGGTTACTGATAGGTTAAGTGAAGACCTTTCCAATCTTCTTACACCTTAACCCCTCACACATGTTCTATGATCCAGGGACACTGGCCTTGCTGTTTCTTGCACAAGACACTCCATCTTCTGACTGGGAGAAATTTCACCCCCATGCCTAGAGTCCCCTCCCTCTTCATCTCTATTTCCTAGCTTCCTTGGACTCCATCAAATCTCAGCTAAAATCCCAATTTCTTCAAGAAACCTTTCCTGCTCTCTTAAGCTCATGCCTTCCCTCTGAGATGACCTCCAAATTAACCTCCATGTATCACGTTTGTACAGACCTGTTTGCATGATTATCTCCCTATTAGGTTGTAAGGGCAGAGACTATTTTTCCCTTTATAGCCGCAGGGGATGGCACATAGTCGGCACTTTAGAAAGTTCATTGGTGACTCGGTTTGACCACCATCCCAGCTCTCTCCAAGGGACAGTTCAGCACTGATCTGACAGACACACTTTTCACTCTAGGCCTCTGCTGCACTGTCCAGCTGTGGGCAATGAGCAAAGGCAAAAGTGGTGAGGATGAAGCCCCACCACTCTCAACAACAGCAAAATCTAATTCTCCAGCCTCTTTTCTATCCCCTCGATTTCTATCACCCCACTTCCAACTGAATCACACTGAAATTACCCTTCCAACCTGTGTCCTGACACACATAGTCTCTCCCCCAGTGAGAGAGAATAGCAGGATAGCTTTGAGACATCTCCCAGAAACACACAGCCAAAGCCTGGCAACCTTTCACTCCCTGCAGAAAATTCCCCCCAGCCTGGCTAAAAATGCAAATCCATTGAGACCTGGGATTGTTCCGATATAGGTTTTGCAGTCCCAGAGCCTGGCGTGTAGTAGGTGCTTTACAAACTGAGAATTGAATTGGATTGTAAGCAATGCGCTCACAATGGCCAGTTTTAGCACATCATTCATCTCTCAGCTGTCTCCCATTCAGACAGCCTGGAGAGGCATGTTCCTGGGACTGATTCTCCCATTCGGTGTCTCCATTTTATACTGGGCTCTCCTCTATTTTAAACCCCAAAGTCCAGGGGTGGCTAACCAGTAATTGGTGGGGGGGGGGGAGATAGGAACCCCACAGGATGTGTAAGCAAACAACTCATCTGCTCACTGAACACCACCCTTCACCTCCTGTCAGCTGGCAAAGTGGCTGTCTAAATTGAGAGCAGCTTTCTCCTCTGAAAATATGCATCACTTTCCATTTTCAGCCCGGCTTGTCATTATCATCCGGCTCTCCTCTAGCTGCATTATGCATTGTGCTGGCTGCCTGCAACCCAACAGCCAACATGGGAAAACATGGGCTGTCTGTTTAAAAAAAAAAAAGGTGGGGGAAAGGGATAGGGGAGGAACGGGTAGAGGATCTAGCTTCTAGCCCAACTTCATCTTAAAGAGGAAGGGGAAGGGGGAAGGGATTAGCACTCCTCTCTCCCACCCAAAGGAAACCCACTGGCCCCACCACACAACAGCTCTGCTATTAGAGAGCTGACACGAGCATGCTTTCCATATTCACACCTGGAGCTGCTAATCAATCACATCTGGTTGCCAATGCTTTTCTGCAGCATTATTAGCGTTAAGTGTGTTCCTGCTGGCTTGGCTGCAATTGTTAGGGAGGGGAGAGGGAGGAGAAGGAGGGAGTGAAGGAGAGGAGGAATGAGGCACAGAGATCAGGGTGGGCTCTAGCAGCTCGCACTGCAGACCCACACCTGAAACTGATCCCACTCCGACCGCCCTCCCCAGCCCTCCTGACAGGCTCTCACAAGCCAGGCATTCCCCCAGGCTGCGCAGGGTTGTTGGTACATTATTGATAGGCTGATTTAAATAATTCAGGCTACTCTCCCCAGGTTGGCTGAGTGGTCCACTCTTTCCTTGATTGCCGTGTGGTCTGTCTTTCAGATTGTAAGCACTCAGAAGGCAGGGACTATATCTGGGCTCTCTGTTAGGGAAATGAACAGCTACTTGAATGACATCATCACTCTTTAAATCTCCCAAGATGTCTCCACTGACTGGACTGTTGGTGGAATGCTTGGAAGCCGTCTATACCTTCCTTGTATCCTCTTGTTTGCTTGTGTTGTGTGTAGCAGGGGGAGGGAACAAACATTTATTAATCACCTACTATGTTATACCCGGGTGTTAAGCACTTTATAAAGATTTCATTTGATCTTCACCACAGCCCTGAGGAATACATACTAATGTTAAGCCCATTTTACATTTCAGGAAACTGAGGCAGATACCGTTTAGATGACTTGTGAGATGGTAATGTTAAGCCCATTTTACATTTCAGGAAACTGAGGCAGATACCGTTTAGATGACTTGTGAGATGGTAATGTTAAGCCCATTTTACATTTCAGGAAACTGAGGCAGATACCGTTTAGATGACTTGTGAGATGGATCAATCGAATTGCTTCATATCCACAAGAGAAGTATGACATACACATCAGGGCAACTATGGTCACATAGCTAATATGTGACTGAGGTTTGAACCCAGATCCTCCTGACTGGAGGAGGAAATGGCAAACTACTCCAATATCTTTGTCATGAGAAGCCCAAATGGGGGCAGTCAGGTGGCACAGTGAATAAAGTACCAGCCCTGGAGGCAGGAGGACCTGAGTTCAAGTCCAACCTCACACACTTAACATTTACTAGCTGTGTGACCTTGGGCAAGTCACTTAACCCCAATTGTCCTGCCTCCCACCCTCCAGAAAAAAAAAAGACCAAAAAGAAAAATCAGTACCAAATGGGGTCATGAAGAGTTGGGTGTGACTTAAAAAAAAAATTACCAAACAACAAACTTCTGACTTCAGACTCTATTCATTGAGCCATCTAGAATTATGAATGCCAGGCAGTAAGTGGTAGAGAGAAAAGTGCTGGATTTGGTGCAGAGGGAGCTATGCTTGATTAGGAAGAACAAGGGAAATCCAGCCTCTGCCCCTCACAACCAGTGTGACCAGGGCAAATCACTTCATCTCTTCAGAATTCAATTTCTTCACCGATAGAATGAGAAGGGTGGATCGATGGTCACTGAGGCCCGCCCCTACTAGAGCTTTCCTGCATTGAAGATCCCATGGTATTAGAATTTCATAGTTTAGAGGTCATTTAATGGTAAGATGATCTACATTCTAGCCCAGCCATTTCATCCTATAGAGGAAGAAATAAGCCAACAGGATATGACTCGTCCAGGGTCACACACTTAAAATTCTAACCCTTGTTCTGCTGCTTACAAGATGTGGGACCTCAGAAAAGTGATGGAACCTCTCTGTGCCCCGGTTTCCTCCTCTGTAAAAGGAAAGTAAGGGAGGAAATTGCAGCATCAAGTCAACAAGTCAATTTCATATTTCAGGACAGAATTCTAATATGAAACTTGGTGGCCATTCAATCATTCCCCTAACAACCACTGCCATCTTCATCCCTCCTTTCATTCTCTTCCTCCTTTAATTTTTCTCTGTATCTTTTATGAAAAGTCATTACATAGAGAGTGATTTACAAGCCTGACTCTCATATGCATTGGTTTTAAAAGAAAAAAACATCCAATCAAATCAAGCACTCCAGGAAACCGTCCCTGGCTTCAGCCTTCCCATTTAGCCAGTGACGAATCACACTGAGCTCTAATGTCTCAGTAATTGGCAGCCCAATCTGCCATTAAACCAGCTCAAGAAGCCCCCTTGAAACCCCACTGGTCTGGTTTGCTTTGTGGCTGCTTGGGAAATCATTGGTTCAGAGTGTGGGTATCATACCCATGATTGGCAGCTGGGCTGAGAAAATGGGAGTTCTTGGGAAGGAACAAAAATTGTCCCAGTGGGCTTTTGTAGGGCATCAGGTCAGTCAAAAGAATGTTAGATTTGGAGTCAGGAGACCTAGGTTCAAACCCTACCTCTGCCCAATCTACTCTAACCTGTGTAAATTGATTGACTGATTGACTTCAAGTATATTATTCAATCTCCTGAGTTTCATCATCTGTACATAAGCAGACTGGCAAATGAAGGTCCAATCCAAGAAGCATGTACACTGGGTGAGCCTGCTGCAGGATTTGCCCAATAACATAGAATGGAGTGATCTGGCTCACCACTTCAGAACATACTTGGGGAATCTATAGGTATTTCTTGTGCATTTACTTTATGGTGGGGGAGGGGGGAACTTTTTGGTTGGCTGCTGAACCAGAACTGAGTGCATACAAAAAGACATTGACCAGTCAAATCACTCATCACCCTCTCTCTTTCCTGGAGAAAGAGAGGGAGAGGGAGAGAGGGAGAGAGGGAGAGAGGGGGATGCTAGTGACATACTGTGAGTATGTTCCATCTGTTTTTCTGTCTCTGGTGATCTATTGTTTCCTCCTCCTAGGTAATGGAATGTTGGAAAAGGTTACAACCTTGTGAACTGTTGGGAGAGCCAATTGCCAGAAGTTTGGGAACTGAGTCCATTCCAGAGTCTGATAACTGCAGAGCTCAGGATGCCTGCACAGCCCTATAAAGCAAGCAATCTGCTTAATCCAAGCCGGCAGTAGCCTGATGACAAGATGTTTTATCCTCAAAGCAAGGAAACAACTCCATCCATTGGATGCTGCATTTGGAAGTGAACTTGCTTGAGTGAATGCTTACAAACAGGGACTCTAGTTGTAATCCCCGAATTAAAGCTGGTTTACATGTGTTGTTCCTGAGCACTAAGGCCCCTCACTTGGAGAGGAAAAGGAAAGAACCTCAGTCCTTCCTTGGACCAGCACTGGTTTGTTGCAGTACTTGATACCCAAAGGGAGCCCAGAGCAGAGGGACCTCTAACTGGGGGAGAGGGTAAATGCAGCAGATACCCCACCCCTCAGACCAGTGGGTCTGTTATTAGACAAGCACCAAGACAGTGATTTCTTTCCTCACCCAAAGGATGAGTTAATATCAGCTCACTAATCCCTATGAGAAGACCACCACATGTTCTGAGAGTTTTGTAAGGACAAAACTTTTCCTTTAAAGTAGGAAACTTGATTTTCCTTTTCCTTTTCCCCCTTTTATCATCTTTCAGTTGTGAAAGGGCTTTACAAGCCCCAAGGAAGGTAATAACCTATAGTGACCTTGCCAAAATAATATTAATTTGTCAAGTTGTATCACTGCAGAGTTGGAATTATGGCAGAATGTTAATTTGGGGATTATCTATGAGCTACATTACATGGACTTTGCCCAAAGTACCTTGGCTAATTTTCTGGGAAGAGTAAATGTTTAACTGAGGGAAGAATACTGGTTTATATTTATAGAGCATTTACTTTGTGCCAAGCACTGTGCCAAGTACTTTATTATATCATTTCATCCTCACTACAAACCTGGGAGGTTAGGTGCTATTATTATCCCCATTTACAGATGAGGAAAACTGAGGCACCAGAGGTTAAGTGACTTGCCCAGGGTCACACAGATCATCCGTGTCTGCAGTCAGATTTGAGCTTAGGTTTTCCTGAGTTCAGGCTTTGTGATCTATCCATGGTACTACCCAGCTGCAGGGAGAGAGTTCCTCTCCCCACAGTTGGTTGGGATCACAGAATATAGTCAGATAAGATGAGGTTTAACGTGGAAGAAAGATAAGTCTATGTTATGAGATCCCTTTATGAGGAATGAACCTCTTTAATTGAGGCAAAAAAAAAAAAGGAAATAAAACCACACTGGCTAGACAAGTGAGCTGCACGCAACTCTGGGAACTTTAATTAGATGAACAAATTTCAACAGTATTAGTTCAAGAGTTGAAGACAGTCATGGAAGGAGACCCTGCAACTGTACCAGAAGGCAGCAAAGGAAAGGTGAGGATTCTCTCTCTGCCTGCAAACATCACCACACCGTTAGAGCTACTGGTCCAGTAGGAAAGGTTGTTTCCAGCCCAAAGCAGACATGCATTCCAGATGGACCTACATAGAGGGAGAAAGTCACCTAGGAGAGGGAGAAAGCAGTTTCAAGGAACATGACAGAGAGCCAGATATGGAAGCAAGAAGATGGTGGTAGCCTAGCTGAGGAGCCCACCAAGTATAGGTGCCTCACCCAACATAAAGACTACCAAGAGAAAAAAAAAAGATGGCCCTGTAGTACTAGGAATTGTGTTCTGTCTTTGCCACTTATGAATTCTACACATGTGTCTCAATAACATGGTACTCTAAGGCTTGACCTCACTCTTTTCTGTGGACACTGTGTGTATATGGAAGAAGGAGCCCCAGGTTCATGAGAGGAGTGTTTTATACACACACTGTTTTTACTATACATATTAGTACAGGCCCTCGCTAAGAGATTATTGTGTCTACTGGCATAACTTTTAATTGGTATGTGCTTATCATCCCACAACTAGACGGTTTTTACCTCTTTGGGGACCCAATTTACAACTACTAAGGCAAGTTGGGAAGGGGGAGAATAGACAACAAGAGATATGACCAATTAATCCTGAGAGCCAAGGAGGCCTCTTAAAGAGAGTAAAGGCATCCCAGGCCAGATTATTGGTGAATGCACAAGGGTAAGCAAGTGAGACACAGATTGTGATGCATCAAAGTAGACTAAGAAGGAGTGGCCAGAGAGGTAAGAGGAGAACCAGGAGAGAGAAGTATCTGGGGATGGAAAGGGTATCCAGGAGGAAGGGACAGTTGAGCACTGATAAAGAAAGATGAATAATGAGAAAAGGTCATTGAATTTAGCAATTAAAAGGTCACTGGCAACCTAGAAAAGAACAGTTTCAATCCAGTTCTGAGGTCAGAAGGGTGGAGAAATGAATGGAGGGTGAGGAAGTGGAAACAATATGTATAAAAAACTTTTTCTAGAAGTTTAACTTGGAGGAAAAGAGGAACATAGGATGATCGTGCAATTGGGTAAAGGAGAAAAGGAAGGGTTCATCTCACCAAAACCTATCTCAATAAGTCAATAAACATTTTAAGTGCTTACTGTGTGCTAGGCACCGTAATAAATTCTGAGGTTACAAAGAAAAGCAAAAAATCCTTTCCTTCAAGGAGCTTATAGTCTAATGGAGAGACAGAAGGCAAGCAACTCTTTAAAAACCAGATATATGCCTCTGTTCTATAAAGCACTTTTGCCAAATTACATGGTTTACTCAATCAAGATGATCTGACCCATCTGCAGACTGGTTTGGTGCATAAGGTTAAGGCACCTTAACCAATGTCATACCCACTGAGAACAATGTTTAGTAAATTCTGATTCACTATCATATACATTCTAAGAGGCCTCAACCCATGGGCTACTGGAGAGGGGGGTGGGACAGTGGGAATATCCAGATCCTGACCTCCTCAGTAGTCCCTTCTATTAACTACAAACATCATCACCACTTCTGGGACCACAGACTTTGAGCTCAAACTATCTTACTGCTCATACCTTTGAGGCAGGTAGGGGGATAGAGTGAATAAATAACTACACTTGAGAGTCAGAAAGACCTGACTTCAAACCCAGCCTCAGACATTCTCCAGCTGTGTGACCTTGGGTGAGTCACTGAATTTTTGCAATAGCCCCCTTACTGGCCTTCAGGGTCTCAGGCTTTACCTGCCCCTATAAACTATAAACTGTTAACAGAATAGCCTTCCTAAACCTCAGCTCTGATCACTCCTTTGCTCAAAAATTTGTATTGGCTCCCTACTATCTAGCAAGTAAAGCCAAAATATCTTAGTCTAGAATTCAAGGTTACTCAAAATCTGGGCTCAAAATACCCTTTTAGCTATACCTCCCACTACCCTTCTAGATAAATCCTATATCCCAGTCAAAATATACTGTTTTCCAAGTAATGAGTAAATGCAAGCTATTCCCTTTGCCTGTACTTGAGGTAGTTTAGTTAGGATGTAAAGTCCATCCCTCCATCTCCTTCTCTAAAATCCTCCTCATCTTCTAAGACCCAACCCAAATACCACTTCCTTCATGAAACCTCTTATTTCTCTAACCAGAAGTGATCCCTTCCTCCTCCCTACATCGTGATGTTCTAAAAATTTCAGAATAAATAGCCTGAAAAAGCTGGGTTGTATAGTGGATGGAGACCTAGCCAGACCCGGGTACAAGTCTTGCCTCTGATATATACTGACTGTGACCCACAGGTCACTTAACCTCTCATTACCACAAGTATTGAGCCTCCCTGACTACAATCTACTTCCTGCAGTCTCCCTATCATGACCTCCCTATTCACCATCTCTAACCCCACCAAGATCTAAGACTCCACCTCTGGCTGTCTGTCTCTGTCTCTCTCAGTCTCTCTGTTTCTCTCTGTCTCTCTGTCTCTCTGTCTGTCTGTCTGTCTGTCTGTCTCTCTCTCTGTCTCTGTCTCTGTGTCTCTGTCTGTGTCTCTCTGTCTCTCTCTCTCTGTCTCTCTGTCTCTCTCTCTGTGTCTCTCTGTCTGTCTCTCTCTCTGTCTCTCTCTGTCTGTCTCTCTCTCTCCC
The DNA here is from genome assembly GCF_028583685.1 of Petaurus breviceps papuanus. NCBI lineage: Eukaryota > Metazoa > Chordata > Mammalia > Diprotodontia > Petauridae > Petaurus > Petaurus breviceps. The sequence goes on along the minus strand of NW_027185761.1, from coordinate 41,169,659 downwards.
TCTCTCTCCTTCCATAATCAAGAAATATTTATCACTTGTCTTTGACCATAAAAATATAAGTTTCTTGAAGGCAGAGCCTGCCTTGTTGACTTTTATACATATCCCCAGGGCTTAGGATAGGCCTGATTCATAGTAAGCACTCAATTAATGATTTATCTTTTTATAAGATGAACAGAAGTTGTCATCTACATTGGCAGAGAGGTCTTGCTCATGGGGTATTCACTGAACCAATGACATCACAGGTCTAGTCCAAAGGGAAACCAAAAAGAGACATAAGGAGCAAACCTCTCATTATATTCCCAATGCCATAATGACATAATGAGACTGAGTAACCACATCAGCCAAACTCAGACCCTGGTTGTATTCCTCTACTCGTATGCTGGATCAACCCTGCTAATCCTCTCCATTAGCACTAGCTTTGTGAAGCCATTCACAGAAAACAGAGGGTCTTTTGCCTAACAGTCTATTTTCATGGACGCAAGTAATGTCATTAAATGAGTACACACATACTTTGTGTCTGCTTCTGGGCTTCTCATAGCACAGTACTATGCAAAGAGTACTGTTGTGTCTGAAAACTCAGATTTAAGTCATCACTTTAACAGCTTTATTACTGAGCTGGACAAAAGCTCATTGGATAGTAAGCTTATCATATTTGCAGCTAGCCCCAAAATGGGAGGGATGGTTAACATACTGGAAGATAGAACCAACATCCAAAAAGATCTCAGTAAGAGAGAATGATGGACTCAAGCTAATTGGATGAATATTTAAAAAAATAAGTTCCACAAGTACAGGTTGGGGTAGTTAACATTTCATGTGAAAAAAAAAAAAAAGATCTAAGGATCTTAGTGGACTGCAAGCTCAATAATGAGTTAACTGTGTTGCTTGGCAACCAAAAAGAAACATCAGTTCTACAGAGGGAAATAATTCCCACTGTGCTTTTATACTGGTTAGTCTGGATCTGAAGTATAATTCTGTGCACCATATTTTAGAAAGGACATTGGTAAGCTGAATCACATACAGAGGAGAAAGACCAGGATGACAAAGGGCATTGAAATTATCAATCAATTAATTAGAATTAACACTCACTACACACTCAGCACTGTGCTCAGCACTGGGGTCACAAAGCTGAAGAAACAGAAAATACATAGCCTGAAAAAGAGGAACTCTAATGAGGATGGGATGGTAGCTTTAATGTATTTGAAGGACTGTCACTTGGGAGAAGGGTTGGTTTTGTTTAACATGGCCGTAAGGGCCATTTCCTAAATGCCACAAGTAGAAGTAAATGCTAGATATTTTTAATTTACAGAGTGAGATTTTGGTTTTACACAAGGTGAAATACCCTAACCATTAATGCTATCAAACAATGGAATGGACTGCCCCCAAAAGATGTGAGTTCCTCATCACTTGACGACTTCAATCAGAGATCACATGCTTTTGTACAGATATCAGTTGAACTCATTTATTTCAGTTTCCTTCCATCTGCAAGGTTTTATAATTCCGTGAGCATCTGTCCCAATGGTACAGTACCCCAGTATGTCCAGGCCTGACCTCCTTGCTTCTCTCTGCCTTGAATTTGAATCTTGACTTTATTCTTGATGCTAATCACCAGACACCAATACTAACCCTGTGCCACTCCTATGACTTTGTCTATAAAATTGTGTCCATTGCCCAGCCCAGCTACACACACACACACACACATACATACGCACACACACACACACACACACACACACACCAGGAAGGGCTTTTCAGTGCTATTCAAGGGCTGGAAAGATTTTTCCTCTGTCATTGACTTGGCCAATAATGTTCCCCTAATTTGGGGGACTATGGGATTATTATCCCAGTTCCATTTAACCACTAACCATAGATTCACCTTTACAAAGCAATATCTATTTCAAAGATATAGCAAGAAAAAAAAACATTCAAGCATTTCCCCCCAACACTTTGGGAGCATAATCCCCTCTGCCCCCACAGATGCCACCTTAGTCTATAGGGAGAGAAGGGGGATTGGGTTCACAGCTTAGCTCTGGTCTCACCAAGTTCAAGTTTCAAAATTAAGAGGTGTTGGCTTTTGCTAGGCTTGCACCCTGAGCCAAGATCCTCAGGGAACTCAGGAAGCCAGCTGGCTACAGTAATTGGCCTGGATTCCTGGGATTCCATGCTTCTGGCCCAGATGGGAGGTTCTACTCACTGTACCCATAAAGGTAAAGTACAAATAAAAAGGTCAGACCCTCCTGTTTCTTAGGGCCACATGGTCTAAAGGGGAAGGAGGAGAAGCAGAAAACTCTTTGGCTCTCCCCCTCACCCCCCATCCCTTACTGTGTATGGTTCAAGTTAAAGAATTCTTCACCCTCAGATAGAAATGCGCTAACTCTACATGGACAATGGAAGAAGCATGCTCCCATCCAACTGGAAAGCCCACACTGAATGTCCATGCATGGTGCAATACTCTAGGCAGATGCCCAGCATCTTCCATGTGAGTGATACCGTCCTAAGTGTTGTGGACACATTACAATCCGTCATTACACATGCACACTCAATGCTGGCTCCACAGCCAGTGAAAAGGCTTTTGGTCACTGTGCTATAAACCTGCAGGAAATATGCACATGCTCTAAGTCGAGAGGGAAGGCTCACCAAATCTGCAAGTGGATTGACAGTTACAAGATGTAAGGATCATTGGTCAGTCTCCTGTTATATTTCCAACCATGGTGCCAAGATTACTAGATGAGTTCTTTCCCGACTGCATACTCCAAGTTGTGAGTGTCCTATAAAAATTACTTTGTATTCACTTCTCTGTTTATATGTGAGATGCCTCTGCAATAGTATAGAGGTTTGCTTTCCTGATTGGTAAGGGAGTCACTGGGTCCCCCACTTCATGAGAGCCCCTAATCATGCTCATCTCACTCCTGGCTTTATTTATTCTCCAGACTTTTCCACTCCTCACCAACAGCCTTGTCCCATTCAGCTACCCTTCCCACCCCTCTCCCCCAGCCCTTTCAAGCACTCCTTTAAAATAGTAAATGTGGTGTAGTATCAAAAATACTAAACAGTCCAGAGTCCAGAGACCTGAGTTAAAATCTGGTCCTCCCCTAAATTAACTGTGTGATCTTAGAATCAGTTCCCTATTCTGGAATTCAATTTCTTTATCAGTATATCAAGGGACTGCATGACCTTGAAGATCCCTTATCAAATTTATAGAATAATTGGATCATAGGTTTAGAGCTGGAAGATCAGTTAGTCCAGTCTCCTCATTTTATAGATGAGGAAACTGAGGCTCAGAGAGATTAAGAGGATTGTCCTATATGGCACAGCATGACCGGGATTTGAACACAGGTCCTCTGATTTTAAATCCACAGCTCTTTCCACTATACCCTATTCCTCATTCCTGGATGCATCCTCAGACGTTGACATGGAAGGGTCTTCCCACATTCGCATCTCACCCCTGACCTGTCCTACCACCACTCAGACAGAGATCACATTCAAGTCTCTAAGACACAGGTCTAGATTTTGACTCCAATCCTGGCAGAGACTGGTTAAGATGCTGCTTTGTGACCAGATTCTTACACCTACTCCCATCCAGCCCTGCGTGCAGATGCTTCACATTTGTATTCCATAAGCAGCTGGTGGCACGATTAGCAATAGGGAAGAGAAGAGAAAATTGCACTACAGGAACACGATTCACATTTCAGTGACACAGATATGGCCAGTCCCTCTAAACGAAATAATGGTAAAGCTAACTTATACTTGGGACTCATGTCCCCGCATCTTCAGCATAACGTCATTGAGATTTCCATATTCCCCAGTCACTCATTAATACAGAAAGGAGTACAAAACCAGACCTCAGTGCTATGCAAAGGCGAATTCTCCCTGGAATCGTTCCTTTTCTGTGTGTGTTTTTTGTCAATTGTCTCACATGAAATTGACTAGCAAGGTTTTTCCTGGATATCAGCAACTGGACCCTTGTCCCAAATGTTCCCAAGGATGCTCAGAGAAGCTTGGGGGAAGGGCATACTGGCTCTTATACCAGGTTGCATAGGTCTGGGGACAAGCTGGGTTCAACATATAGGCAAAGTAAGCAGTTTCTTTATGGTGGGATTTAAGGCACCCCAAAAGCTCCCCCATATCCCACCAATGTTCTCAAATATTTTGCCCATGAGCCAGAATGTCTGAGAGGGGTTGGGTAAGATCTAAAGCCAAGAGAGTAGATCCTGGAAGCACAGGAAGGGAAAAAAGATTTCCAGTTTCTGCAGCCCTAATAGTTGTGAATTGTCTTTGCCACACATGTATCCTAAACATTTCCCTCATTACCACTGTTTGTGGGAGGATATAACCTAAGTTACGGGGAAAGGGGAGATATTTTCTAACTATTGTTCTTTTGATATGGCATTTGAGTGAATGCCTAACTTGAATCTACTAGCTGACGTTAATGGGAAATATATTGATTGGGCCCTATTAGTCCGAGGGCCCTATAGTCCTAGCAGGCAGAACCACAGAATTACCCACAGAACTTCAATATCAGTTACCCTTTGGAGACTGAACCTACCAATGCAAGTACAAATGAGGGAAGTAGACCAGAAAGGATGTTATATGGCATAGACCTTTTTCTCTCACAAAATAAGACTTTGCCCCCATCATCCCAAATTTTGTGGAATGGTGGTGACTTACTCAATCAGTAGGTAAAGAACTGTCTGTGAATTTCTTATATGCTGGTAATGACAGGAAAATGGAGGGACAAGAGGAAGTAGAGAGAGAGAAGGGGAAGAAGGGATGTTATGGATTTACTGGTGACAGAATCCGCTCAGCCTCTACCATAACTGGGTCCTTTCCAAAGGCTAGATGCTTACCTGCATGATCGATGTAATATGAATTTTCATAGCTGTCTCTGAAGTCTATCATATTTCACCAGCTGGTATGATACCTATGATAGGACATTACCAGGACAGTTATTTCAAGGACATAGGAATGACACCCAATTTCTGCCCAGTGCCCAGAAGGACCTACCCTAAGTCCAGAGGAGAACCTGGAAGGGAGAGCAAGAGACAGGACATCAAGAGGCTTGGTAGAGGGGCAGCTAGGTGGTGGAGTGAATAGAGTACTGGCCCTAGAGTTAGGAGGACCTGAGTTCAAATCCAGCCTCAGACACTTGACACACTTATTAGCTGTGTGACCTTGGGCAAGTCACTCAACCCCAATTGCCCTGCCTTCTCCCCTTAAAGAAAAAAAAAAGAGAGAGCTGGTAGAATAGAGCTCCATCTGGCTGGAGAACAGCTGGCCACATCCAAACCAGGGAGCTGTGGGAAGGCATTCTGAGCCAGCTTCACTGGGCTAATAAATCATTTATTTCTACCCACACAGGCTGTTTGCTTGATGAAGCCATATATTATAGATCACTTTCAAAGTGGATTTTGAAAAGCTCCCTTAGGAGGCTCCACACATCCTGGAGATGAGGGCCATGCTTAGATTTAAGGAGCTGCTGCTATTTTCTCAGGGGGAAAAAATGCATATACACATTTCACCATGTAGTAAAGAGGGGGTCAAGCTAGAAGTAAAAAGACCTGGATTTTAGCCCTAACCTGACAGGACTGCTGAGACCTTGAGTAAGCTTCCTTTGACTAATTAGGCCTCAATTTTCTTCTCCATAAAATGATAATATTACCTGTTCTTCCTTTATGGGAGGCAACATGGTAAACCAGAGAGTATGAGGGATTGGGAGTGAGGAAAAACCATGGTTCCAATCCAGCCTCTCATGCTTCCTATCTATGTGACCAGGGACAAGCCACTTAAACTCTTTTGACTAAGTTTCCTCCTCTAGGACATTTGCAGAACTAAATTGTGATGAGGTTCAGAGGAGATAATGGATGTAAAAAATGTTAAATGTTCTTAACGTAGTTTCTAAAAAACATCAAAAAATGTCAGGAAATATTCTGAAAGGCAATGTGGAATAACAGATAGAAGACTAAATTTGGAATCAAGAAAATTAGAAACTTACTAGCTGTATGACCCTAGGCAACTCCCTCTCACTGTCTCTCTTTCTCCATTTATGTATTACATATACACACAAATATATACACATACAAACATACACACATATGTATATGCACATATTTATTTGTATATTTTTTATACACAACACTCAGTTTGCCCATCTGTAAAATGACATCATCTCATTATTCAAATCCTTCTTGAAGCACTTAGCGCATCACACTGGCCTATTCACTTTATCTAAGCCTCAGTTTCCTCATCAGGAGGATCCTAGGGCTCAAATCAGTGCTTGCCCCCCCCCACCCAAGATGAAGGGATCATATAACTGATTCCAATCCTGGAAGATGATGCTAAAAGTTTATTTTCTCTGTTTGCCTCAATGCCCTTAGCTGAAGTTGTTTCAGGAAGATTTCCTAATCTAGCGCATATCAAGATTTCTTCTAAAGGAGTCCGAAGCTCCCATAAAAGCACTCAAGGTACTAATTCCATATATGGCATAGAAAAGCCTTTATTTTTACCCACAGAAAATTCAGAAGACATAAAAGTCTCACAGAAGTCATATTGGGATACAGAAAACACATGAAGCTCTCAGTCCATCAGCTCCTCCTGGAAGAAAATGGAATTTGGATTTGTCCCAAGGCAACTCTTTTTTGTCTCTCTTTTTTTTTCCAAAGAGCACACTATTCATTCCTTGTTCAATGCTCACAGTATTACCTTATAATTCAGACTACCCCATGTAAGGGTTATGGGATTTAAAGATCTTCCATGCCCCGTTGGACTTGCTGACGTAGCAGGAAGGGGCGGAGCAAGAGGAAGCGGAAGCCAAGCTAGCGTCCCTTCGGTGGCTGGCGGTGGTGGTGACGGCGGCAGCAGCAGAGGCAGTGGCAGCGCGAAGCCCTTTTTGAGTTAGAACTGCTAAGGACTTTCTGCTAAGGACTCCTGCTGAGGACTGCCAGCGTCCTGGAAGCGCACTCCCAGCAGCTCCGGCCCCTGGC
>NW_027185761.1:41151918-41157682 GCF_028583685.1 Petaurus breviceps papuanus | reverse complement strand
AGAGAGAGAGAGAGAGAGAGAGAAAGAGAGAAAGAAAGAAAGAAAGAAAGAAAGAAAGAAAGAAAGAAAGAAAGAAAGAAAGAAACCAAGTCTGACGGTTTGCAGTGATACATACCCATAGTTCCCTACCTCTGCAAAGAAAGTAGGGAAACAGATTTTGTGTGTGTGTGTGTGTGTGTGTGTTTAAAGGACTTTACCAAGTATATATTAATTTCTACTTTGGTGGTGTCCTTCATCCTCCATGCTTATTTTTCCTAAAGTTCAAGTTGAAATGAATTAATTTTATTGAATTTTCTGCAGTAAAACAGCCAAATATTGGGTAAGTATGATCACTATCACATAACTTTATTCAGCAAATATTTACTGTGTACCCATTATGTTGAAAACACCGTGATAGATACCGATAGATACTGAAAATATTGCTATTATTTCCCAGTTACTGCATAGACCCCTCCCTAGTAATAAAAAAACCTGTGCCCGTAATTTTATAATTCTTTTTTCTGTAATTGTTATTTTCTGCAGTTGCTTTTTTCAGCCTTAACAAATTTTTTTTTAAAGAATGGTAATAAATGATAAAGGCTAAATGAGTAGCCATAAAAACTAAGCCTCTAGGAATTCTGAGGAGGGAGAACTCCCTTTCCACATGGGTCAAGAGGAGGAGGGAAATACAGCCAGTCAGTCAATCATCTATTAAGCACCTACTGTGTGATAGGTGCTGTGTGAAGTGTGGGAGATACAAAGGGAGGCAAAAGACAATCCCTGCCCTTGAGGAGATTACAATCTAATGTGAGCAGAAATGAATGAGTAAGACAGGGGAGCAGAAGACACTTCCGCTGTCAGTCTGGTGTATTGACATTGACGTAATACACCAATCTAGCTAGGGTAGAACATTCACATATGGAAATAGTGAGATAATAATAATAGATGGGTAATTTTAACTGTTTTTCTTTAATATCAAGAAGGAAAAAGAGGACAAGGAAGTTGATGAGACAGATTTTTCCCCCAGGGACTTGGTTCCATTATAGTTGTCAGGATGTGGAAAACACACGTCCTTAGTCAGGATGACTAGACCAAGGCTAGGCTATTTGGTTACTTGGCAAACCCAGGCAGCTGGGGAGGAGGCTAGCATCCTTCTGGAAACAAAGAGTATGAGATATAGCCCTGGCCCTTGGGTGTCACAGATTGGTAAAATTATAAAGCATAGTCCATGATGAAAAATATATTTGGACCACGTGACAAGCCCCCTTGCCCACTTGTAGCCAGAACAGGTTCCAAGGGGTCATCCTTCTCTGGAGGACTCCCTGCAAATTAATCTGTAATATCTACCACTGCATATTTGGAGCAGCTAATCGCTACCACTAATTACTACTATAAGCTTCTCCCTTCCCTTTTTATGTTTCCATATTAGCCTGTTTGGTATGTTTTGTGTCTGTTTATTTTATGGCTGGAAATAGTTTTAATAGCCCTAGTAAATTGAAAATGGACTTTAGTACCATCTGACTTTACCAGTCTTTTATGACCGTTCAATTAATGGTACCAGTAATCTTCCTTCATAATTAGGCAGTTAGTACCATTGTCAGACATGCTGTTAACTAAATTAGAGCTCTCATTTCTAGAAAATCATATATTTTTTCGTTCTAAATAGGAAAATCTTGAGCTGGAGTGGGGACGGAGGTTGCCAGATCTAGCGCGACAATTAGCTGGCTGTAAATACCGCCCATGAATAGATGGTTTATTATGGCGATAACGTGCATTTGTAGCTTACATAAGTCTGAGCATTCCTGCTGACAGAGAAGAAATGGAAGTTCAGGATGGTTTTCTTTGGTTGCTAGGAAATAAAGTTAGCTCTCTGAGCCTTACATGCCTCAATGCCTTCTCATGGCAGATGATGGATTCTGTACATGTGGCAAGACCAGCCTGTTAGCAGCCTCAAAAGGAAGGAGAAAGAGCATCCAATCAAAAGCTGCCAGTGTTTTTTTCTCAAGTACAAATTTTCCACGTGGAATTCAATTGGTTAACTAAGGGCTTTTTGTAAAAGGCAAACCAACGATTGAGTTAGAACTTACAAGGGGAAATGGTCAGATCTGAAAACAACTAAAATCTCTCGTATGCCCATGAAGATCTTTGGGAATGGAATAAACTTTGAAAGGGATGGATTATTTGAGCAATTGGAAAGGAATTGACTAGTAATAAATAATTCAAGTGCCTCTTTGCTCCTTCCATGATCATTAATCCCCCAGATTCTGATCTAGCATTTTAAAATCGTTGGGCATCATTTTTGCAATGGGTACCTTAATAGAAATGTCTACAGGCACACTTGAAAAGATGTATGATTTCAGCTGAAGAGCTACTTTTTCCAGGAATCCTTTTCCTACCTCCTTAGTCACCCCACTCCCAGCTGCTAGTGACTTCTTTCCTTTAAGGTCAGTCAGACAATCAACAAGCACCAATTAAACTCTTACTATGTGCCAGGAATAGTACTAAGTAAGCACTAGGGAAACAAAAGAAAACCACCATAAGGAAGACTTACCCTCAAGGATCTCATAGTGTAATGGGGGTGACAACATGCAAAACTATGTATGTACAAGACATGGGTGCATATGCATATTTAAGAGCATACATACATGTGCTGTGTGCACATGTGTGTTTAGTGTGTGTTGTGCATGTGGAATGTTTGTGGAATGGTATGCATATGTGCTATATTGTGTGTGTTACATGTGTTTGTATTATGTATGTGCATATGTGTCATATACATATATACAAACATGATAAATGGAAGATAATCTCAGAGGGAAAATTAAGGAAAGTTGGTGTCCTGTAAAAGGTAGGATTTGAGCTAAGTCTTGAAATGTTAGGGCAAGTAGGAGTCAGTGGTGAGGAGAAAAAGCAATGCAGGCATGGGGACAGCCATTTACTCTGTGTCTACCTTGCATATATCTTGTAGAGGCCAATGTATGCCCAGGTCTGCCTATTCCATTAGAATTCAAGCAAGCTGTTTGAGGGCAGGAACTTTTTTCAGTTCTTCTTAGTATGCCCAGTTCTTTCCACAGTAGCTGGCAAATAGTTCAATGATTAATAAATCTTTGTTAATTGACTGATTGATTGCCTCCAGTGATGCTGAACTCGGCCTCTTCATAACTTAACAGAGCTGCTAAGACCAAAAACCAAACAAGCCAACCTCAACCCTACTTGGTGGTCAACCTTCTTCTCGTGAGTCTCTTCTAACTTACTGAAGCTGATCCTTAAGGACCGTCATATTGACCAACTCTGAATCTGTGCTCCAAGTCTTTCCAGTGTAGAAGATGCTTCCCCAACCTTCAGAAGCTTTTGAAAAGACAACCTTGCTTTACCCCTAGATAGGGTTTCAGAGTTGAAGAAAGATACATGGAAACCACCCAAATGGTTTCACACCTTTGAAGAATGTAACAACAGGACTAAGGCCACAATATCAGGATGCCTGGAAGTTTGGGTAAAAAATGAAAAAGTCATGCACATTTCTAGGTATTTTTCCAACAAGTTGATAAACAGCCAGATAATAGAAAGCAGACATTAGATGACTGCCTGGACAGTTCTTTTGTTTTGTTTTGTTTTGTTTTTGTTGCTGTTCTGTATGCCTGGATCAAAAAGATGCAGCTATCCTCAGGAACTCACCAAGACATTGGTTCACTGATACTAGAAAATAGTGTTCTATCAACTTTGCAACTTGAGACACATGAAGGCCTTCAAAAATAATAAGAATAGTTAGCATTTATGTTGTGCTTTAAAGTCTCCAGAGTACTTTATAAATCTAATTTTGTTCTCGCAACAATCTGGGAGGTCCGGGCTATTATCCCCATTTTACAGTAGAGGAAATTGAGACAGAAAGAGTTAACTTGCCCAGGATCACACAACTAATAAGTATCTGAGGCTGTATTTGAATTCAGGTCTTCCTGACTCCAGGCCCAATGCTCTATCCACTGAGCTACCAGTCTGCCACTGAGGCAAGAGAGCAAAATGGTACAAAGTTTGGATAACAGAATGTTTAAGGAAACAGAGGAAAATATGACCATGTAAGCTAGGACAGAGGAGCCAAGGTAATTTGTAAATTCGTTTATATTTATGAATATTCCATTTAATGGAAGATTCTGTATTGCAGTTCTCTTTCCAGTGGATTTTTGGACCTGGTGCTTTAGCTGTGGAAGAGGGAGTAGACTTGTTGCACTAATGCCCAGAGAATGGAGAAACAATGGAGAGAAACTGGAAAGGAGTAAGGCAAGGAAAACTTTCTGACTAAAAGGGGAAGGCTGACCCTGCCAAATGTAGTGAGTATTCTTTCCATGTAGAAGTTAGCTAACCACTTGTTTCTTGTGTCTCAGAGGGGATACAGCTGGGAGGGGAATGAAGGTTGGCCAACCTAGAACCTTACACAAAATGGAGGCAAATGGAGCCACTCACTCATGGGAGAATAGACTGGAATGAATGGTGGAGGGTTGTTCCAAGATAAAAGGGTGACAGAGGCAGATGAAAGTTCCAGGGTGCAAAGGTCCTGGGCACTAAGTGAAGTTCCAAGATGGAAAATACAGCTATAGCAGAATATTGAAGTCTGGAAAGTTGAAAATAGAAGCAGGAGAAAAATGAAGGTTACCAGCCTGGGATCCTACCAAAAATGGAGGCTCTGGGAAGAGCCTAACAACAAGAAAAGGAGGCCAGCATGGCAGAGAGATCTTCCAAGATAAAAAGGTCATATAAGTGCATGGATGTTGCAGGATCAGGAGGCCATAGGCACTGAAAAGAAGTTCCAAGGTGAGAGAGAGTACAGCTGAGGCAGGAACACAAGAAATTCAGTAGCCCAGCCAAGAGAAGAGCTAGTCAGATGAGATGTTGGTGTGGGTTAATGTCTCTTAGCTATTATTGTATAGAAATTCATCTGGAAAATTTTTTTTCTATAGAACTATTACTCTATAGAATTTGTGATAGGTCTGACTACAATAAATGGAAAGAATAAATACACATAGGTACATGTACAAATAAAAGTCATGTAATTATAATGAACAAAAATAGAAGAAATGAGGAAATTCACTTCCATCCCTTCTCGGAAAAGGAGGAGACTACAAGGGTGAACCTGCCAGACTCAGATGATGATGTGTTGATTGGTTTTAGTGACTTTTCCCCCACTTTCTTTTTTATTCTTTGTTACAGAAGATACCTTGGTCAATAGGAGAGAAGGATGTATTTGTAAATAAAGTAGGGATTGTGCCTGTGATTTTATTGATATTGGAAACTTCAGGATGGGGAAACTTCGGCCAAAGCAGGCTGCCCCCTTCTGTGCAAGCTATAGTTCTAGAGCAGGAGGGGGTGGGGGATGGGGTATCAAATAGAAAAGGATTCAGCATTTTGACTTAAAAAACCATAGATTAACATTATCTATGTTGCATTGTATTTTTGGTTATTGAGTTAAATGTTCTCCAACTATATTTGAATCTGATTCTAGCTTCTGGAGGGTGTTGTAAGCCACATGTGCCCCAGAGAAGTGTCTCTGAAATCTCTGACCTGAGAGACTATGACTTCTTTATTTCACATACTCAGTGGATGTCAGAGAAGGGACTTGAACCCAGGCTTTCTTGGCCTTAAGGACAAGGACTCTATCTACTGTCTGGAAAATATGAAAAATAGGGCAACTCAAGAAAACAAATCCAGGGGGTTCCTCCACACTATTCTTCTGCATTGAAGGTAAAAGTGGGAAGGAAGGAAGGAAGGAAGGAAGGAAGGAAGGAAGGAAGGAAGG
>NW_027185761.1:41139300-41151818 GCF_028583685.1 Petaurus breviceps papuanus | reverse complement strand
GAAGGAAGGAAGGAAGGAAGGAAGGAAGGAAAAATAAAAAGAAAGAGAAGGAGGGGCATTAATTTTTTTAAAAGCTTTAAAAATCATATGGAATAGAGCACTGACCCTGAAGTCAGGAGGACCTTAGGTCAAATCTGATCTGGGACACTTACTAAGTGACCCTAGGCAAGTCACTTAACCCCATTCCCTCCCCTCCAAAAATGTATATGGAAACTTTTATGACCAAAGATTGTTATTTCTTTTTTAAAAAATTATAAAAACTGATTCCTGCTATTTCTTCCTGCCTCCTGCTCCTCACTCCTCCTTTACCCTTCCTTCTCTCAGATTCCATATGGCTTCTGGCACAGTAGAGGGGGAAGAGCCCCAGGAACATCCTGGTTCTACCATTTATGGCCTGTGTGACCTTGGACAAGTCATTTCTCAGGGCTTCAGTTTCATCATCCATAAAATGGAGGAGTTAGAGGATTAGACTCCTTGATCCTAAATTCCCTTGTAACTCTAAATCTCTGATCTCTTCATCCCTTCATCTTTAACCTGCTCCATCTCCTTCCTAAACACTCAAACATTAGAGAGCAATGTGGTTGGTAGAACTCAGAGAGTGGAGCAGAGGTTTTGGTGAGGAACTCAGTTACTACAACAAAATTGTCTTCTCTGTGATTCAGAATCTTGGAGGGTTCCCTAGGGCACCAGGAAGTTCAGAGGCAGGGCTTTATCCCAGATCTGCCTGACTTGGAGTCTGACTTTTTGTTAGGGATGTGCTGCTAAATGTTTAAGAACCAACTCTCTAAAAACCCACAACACATTTTTGAGTTTCATAAGAATCAGTAACATTCCCCTATTACTTTCTTAAGTCTATACAAGGAAAAAAAGCAATAAACCAAGCTAAAGTTTGTAATGTTTGCCAAGTTCCAAGGCATAAATACTCACAAAGGAAAATTTAACAACCAGCTCTCTCGTTTGATCTGGTGCTAACACTATCCATTAAACCAAGTTCAATTAAGAATTGCTTTATTACCTGAAGGGGAGTTTAGTTTGGGAAACACCCAGCTCATTTTAAAGCTGGGGGGAGAGGGGGTAAGAAAAGAATATAAATTATAGCAGAAAAACACACCTAAGCCCTGAGGTTACTGAGATTGATAGAATAATGAAGTGAAAGACCCAAGACCAGACTGAGGAGCCTTTAAAGATTTCCTCTTGTCTTTTCCCATGACTCCTCCCCATCAAGTGACACATTTGAACATAGCTTCCCATGACTGCATATTTCATTACCCCCTTTCCCCACCTATGGTGGTGCCATAGTAGATAGAACACCTAAAGTCAGGAACACCTGAGTTCAAATTTGACCTCAGATACTACCTTTGTAATCCTAGACAAGTGACCTAACCCCTGTCTGCCTCAGTTTCCTCAGCCATAAAATGGGCATAATAATAGCACCTATCTCCTGAGGTTGTTGTGAGGATCAAATGATGTAATATTGCTGATTATACTCCAATATAATATTCTGATTTCTGATGTAATAATATGCTGAGTAAAATGCTCAGCACCTTATAGGTGCTTAATAAGGGCTTGCTTGTTTCCTTCTATGAAGAAATCACCTATGAAGAGGTAGTTCTTCATAACTTCTGTAGTGGCAACCACACTGGCATACCCAGGATGGCCACTAGCACAGGTCCTTAGATCTTCCTTACTAGGAAAAATAGCTGTTCAAGGAATCAACAATCTTTTTAATCACATTCATTAGTCCAGGGGAAAAGTCAGCACCCTGAATTTCAGAGAAAATCCAAACAAAGAAAATAGAAAAAATGCAAGCAGCAAAATAAAGACCAACAGATAGGACTTCTATCTGTCTGAAAAAATAGCACAAATCAACAGACACATCCAACTGTCTGACCAAGGCAATACATACATAGTTGTTACCAGAGAGAGAAGCACCACCATCTGGGTTTTTCAAAGCCAGGGGGCTCCTTAACGGCTACCCAGAGTCTCATTTGGCTGAATCACAGGAACACTCTTCCAATGAGTAAGCCCCAAGGCAATATCCTAACATCCCAGTATATACACACTTCTTCAGAGTGGGAGGGCATTACAACCCGACCCACAGCCTAATTACAAAGTAACAAAAGATGTGAAAACCTTTCTATAAGCAAGTCTTCCCTAAGCAAGCTTCCCTTAATGGACTCCACCTGAGTCCTATTAATGGGTGGGGAATATCTTACATCTCCTTAACTTTACAACTTCTTAGATCTATAACTAGAAAGGACTTCAGAGGTCATCTAATTTAATATAAACTTCATAGATGAAGAAACTAAGACAAGGAAACTGAAGGGATTAACCCAAAGCCTCACAAGTAAGAAGGTGGTAGAGCTGAGATTTCAACCAATCTCCTTCCACTCCAGATTCAGCCCTCTATCCATTGTACTTGGCTGTCCCTATGTCTCATTGTCTAACAGTCCCTACCAAGTGAACAGTCAGTGAATCTATTGAATAATTTTGAACTTCTATTGATTTACTTGTATACTCAGAGGTTGAGAGTCAGAGATCGGGATTTGGCTTTATCCCATTCCCTACAAAACACCAAAACTAATCTGGGAGCCATCGTGCCATGCTGCCTCTCTATGGTATTGAGAAAAATAACCATCTTATAGTTATTATAACTGTACTTATTTGTTACAAGGATGGGCTTTTATTTGGGGGAATTGATGAGTATTTACAGTGATGTATTTTTTTAAGAGTATCAACAAAACTTTTAGGGTATTCCAAAAACTTAAGTGTAGTTTTAATCTTTAATAGCCTAAGCCTGCAAGAAGTCATTTGGTGCACAGAAGAAAGCAGAAGTAAGTTCAGAAAGGGATGCTAATAAGCAGGGAAGTTTTCTTCAGTTTTATATATACATATTTCTCAAACTTGTATGTAGCAGAAATTCATAGTCCCATATATAATTCTCTTTTTCTAGGGCTTTTTTTTGGTATATTGAAATGTTCACACATGTTGATAATAAAAATAAAATTTAAATTAGAATTGCAAGGGGGAAAAGATGGCAATTTGGGAAGTAGAAAGGATTCCAACCTGAGGTAACCAAAGAATCCTCTTTATTGATGGGAGAATGCTGAAAACAAGTCTCCACAAGTCAAGACAATCTCAAAATTAAATCCAATATAAGCATTGCAACTATGTAAAAAAGAATTTTAGTAACTATCAGAACCTTGTCTTAATGCAGTCTTGTATCACTTGGCTCCCCATTACTCACTGAATAAAGTCCAAGGTCTTTAGACATTGGAGCTCAGTTTTTACTGGCAGAAATAAAGTCCTATATGTCCATCTATGTGAGTCCCTAGGGACTTGCAAGAGAGCAAGAATAGTCTTTTATCTTTCTTTGTAGCCCTAGCACTTAGCACAGTGTCTTGCACATAGTAGGTGCTTAATAAATGTTTCCTGAGTGACTGACTGCCACTGCTCCAGGGAAAGACAGTCTGCTTTTTCATTGACCCGTGCAATTGACCTGTACAAAAAAAAGCTTTTCTTAAGTATGGAGAAAACAAAATGACACCTAGAGTCCACTTGATTCTTATTAGTATCTATTAGATGAAAATTACGAGTTCAATCACAATGGCCCTGAGCCCCCAGTTAGGAAAATCCCGAAAATCTCGGCAGAGGGTGGGCTCTTTGCCTAGCATTATATTTATATCTAATTAACCCATGACCTCTTTGTCATATATTAGAAACAGTTGGATAGTGAAACAATAGATTTAGATATAGATATAGTGTCTAGTGACAGGCATAGGTGGGATTGGAGGCGAGGGGTAGGGCAGAGTTAGGGAAAGTTGTTTGTCCCCCACCCCCTTCCCCCTTGGAACTTCCTTCAGCCGTGGTTCTTGCTCACAGACACCAGTAAGGACAATGGCTCTCCTTGACATGTCTGATCTCTGGTGAGATATCTGATATCTTTTTTTTTTTTTGCAGGGGGGGAAAGCAGGGCAATTGGGGTTAAGTGACTTGCCCAAGATCACATGGCCAGTAAATATTAAGTGTCTGAGGTCACATTTGAATTCAGATCCTCCTGACTCCAGGGCTGGTGCTCTATTCGCTGCATCACCTAGCCACCCCCAAGAGATATCTGATACCTTGATATCATCTCAGCACTCATTCCTCCCTTTTCTCCATCCTTGCTCCAACCTCTTGAATGCAGACACTCAGAATTTCTTTCCTCCTTTTTTTTTATTACCCCCAATTTTGAGATAGCGTCTCCCTTTTATACTAACAGTTTAGGGTATGACCTAGTCTCCTACCCAAGGCTTTAATTGATTCAAGGAGCTGTGCAGTACTGCTCCCACTCAGCTCTGATGATTCGATTCAATCAAAAACAAAACAAAAAAAATCCTGAAAGAGAATGGCAACCATGCGCATAGCCAGAAGTGAACAAGGATGCCCAGGTTTGGACAGCGTTCCACCACAGAGGGAGAGGAGATGCTGGGCATGATTTGAATAAACAAGTTACAAGAGGGGGGAGAAATGGGAGGCAGCTGGCAGGGCTGGTATTTGAGCAGTAACCAATTCTGCCAGCTGTATCCCAATAGAGACTCAAGAGGCACACAGCTAAATGAAAAAGGCTCTCATTGGCTTTCTGTTCCATAGCTTCCCAAAGCAGAGTGAAAGCAGCTTTCCCTTGACAAAAGCCTGAGCCATGAGTATGCAAAGTTAAGCAACAGAAAAAGGGTTAGTGAGTAAGAATGCAGGAGTCCCTTCCCTTGAAAGCAATGAAGCAGGGTAATTTTACTCTCCTGGTGTTTTTTCCCCATTTTTTTTAAAGGGAGGGGGGTGCTAGTTATTTCTGAGTGGAGTGGAGTGAAAGCTTGACTAAGGGAAGCTCAAATCCCTGGGGACAGCTGTAGGAAGGGGCCGACAAAGAGTGACTCCCCCCATACAAAGGTAGGAGCTTTCCAAGGAGGGGCATGCAATTTTCAAACATCTCTAACGCCCACACACTGATACACCAGTGTAATAGGGGCTGGTGAGCAGATGCAGCATGCCAAACTTACATGGAATGGATTGGGGTCCCCGCTTCCAGAAAGGCCTAATGAAATAAATGCCCTACTCCCCCATCTGGAGTATGTGCATGGTGTTGGGTAGCTCGATCTGGTCTGCTGGAACTTGATGAGAAGACTGAATAAGGAGGATGGTTGATTATCCACATAGATGGAATTGGACTTATTAAGGCGGCAGCAGTCAGCCAGGGTGAGTCTGCTGGCTCGGGCTCTCTTTAGTCTAGCCAGCACTGCATGAAGACAAGCTCTTGAGGCCCTCTGGTTAAGGGAAGGGCCTCTGGCCCTCTCTTCCCCAGAGTTGACAGGAGTCCAAAAGCACATGGTCCCGCTGTTACTTCTGTCTCTGCTGGGTCTATTTTTCCTCCTTTTTTAGGTGAAAGATTTTGGAGATGGCTCCAACCTGGTGAGCTTAGAAAAGGTCAGGAGATTAAGCCACTAAAATGCCAGAGTCTAGGGTTGATTCCAGGATTTAACAGAAGCCAGATGGTAAGCAAAAATGCCAAAGTAGGGTCCAGTACAGCGGCAGCTGAGATTCAAACTCGTCCACACATCGGCCAGGCCACATTTGGAGGTGAAATTGATGAGCCCGTTACTCTGGAGGAACTGTCAAGTCTGAGCCCACTCTCGTTAGGGGCCAAGGTAGGGGAGTGCCCCCAGGTATCACTGGAGAGAGATTCTGTATTCCTGTCCTTGCCTTATCTTCCAAGTCAATACCCCTTTTAAAAAGCCAGTTGATGTTAGTTGCTTAAATGGAACCGGATAGTATTATTATACCCTTAATATTATAATAATATAATAATAATAATATTACAGCCTTAATAGAGGGTGGCAAACAGGAAGAGAAAAAGGCCCAAGCTGCTAATATGCAAGAAAGATAATCCCAATTACTCAGAGGTGCCATTGGAACCCTGAGGTGGGGAGAGAGAGCTGGATTCTCTCTGGGAGAGTAATACCTGAGTCACAGCTTCACTAATGTTTGAGGACCCCCCTACTCTGGCGTTAACCTCCCTTTATAACCTCAGTGCACCTACTAGCCTAACACTGGGCCTTTGCTCCATCGCATAAAACCGAGGGCTAGTCCCTCAACACATCCTAAGTTTCCTGCTTTATGAGCTACTTTCCTGCCTTTGCCCCTCCCATTCTCTACCCTAAGAATGCCTCCCTGTCCACCCTACCATGCACTATCCATCCTGCCCATCCTTTTAACCTTTCTGAGATACCACCTCTCCTGTTGGCTGTTCACTCATTTTTCACTCATATCTGACTTTTTGTCACCCCAGTTGGGGTTTTCTTGGCAAAGATACTGGATTGGTTTGCCGTTTCCTTTTCTAACTAACTTTACAGATGAAGAAACTGAAGTAAATAGAGTTAAGTGACTTGCCCAGGGTCAAACAGCCAGTAAGTATCTGAGGCAGGATTTGAACTCAGAAATGAGTCTTCCTAACTCCAGACCTGGACCTTACTCAGAGCTTTCCCTGGTGTCCTTCCCAGCTATGTTTCTCTCCCTCTTTGCCCTCTCATAGCAGTCCTCTACTTTGCACAATATCTGTTTGCCTTTATTTCCCTGTTTTCCTTTACTGGAGCCCTCCTCTAATGCCTCACCAATGCAAGAGGCGGCCTTTGGTTCTTAAGAAGATGGACCAGAAAAGCAGAAGTGCCGCCAGGTCCTTCCAGACAAAAGATTCCGAATCCAGGCCTCTTGTTCAAGGACCAGCCTAGCTGAATTACAAGAGACGCCTGCTGACCAGGTTTGCTCCGGACTGATTGGTTTATCTTTAAACTAAATTTTTCACAAGGTTTTTCAACTTTGAGAAACCTTCAAAGACCAGACACCAAGATTCTAGGACAGCCCATGGAAGGGCTTTGATTTACAAGGTAGGACAAAGACCCAAAGCACCCAAATTCTAGATTCTGAGTGTCGTAAGATTCCCTTATTAAATTGCAATTCCTTGTGTCTGATTCATCTTTTCAGCCTGCTTAGTACCCCCAAACACTGATATATGCACAATGGCACATTAGTGGAATATAAAAAGTTTAGTTTTATTTGGAAATTGCGTATTTGTTTAGAAGCTGCACATATGGAAAAAGTAGGGCAGACAAAATATTTATCTACACTGTTGATAGAGCTGTGAATCGGTCTAACCATTCAGTAGAACAGTTTGAAGTTATAACATCACAGTGACAAAACTATTCATACCCTTTGGCCCAGTGGCCTTGTTGCTGGTCATATGTACCAAGGAGACTAAGGATAGAGAGGAAGGGCCCATAGACACAAAATAGCCATAGGACTATTTTTGTTTTTGTAGCGAAAATCTGGGAACAAAATAAGTGCCCTTTGATTGAGGAATGACCAAACAAAGTATGATATGAATACAACAGAGTACTGTTCATCAAGAAAGGATGACTATGACAAATTCAAAGAAACATGGAAAGATTGACCTGAGAGTTAGGAGAACATGGGGTAGCTAGGTGACACAGTATATAGATAGCCCTGGAATCAGGAGGACCTGACCTCAGACATTTACTAGTCTTGTGACCCTCATCAAGTCACATAACCCTGTTTGACTCAGTTTCCTCATCTGTAAAATGAGCTGGAAAAGGAAATGGCAAACCATTCCAGTATCTTTGCCAAGAAAACAAACAAAAAAATGGGTCACTGAGAATTGGATATGAAAATTGTGAAAACTCTTCTGAAAAAAACTCAACAAGGAGAATATGATTAAAATAAGGTAAACACAAGGAAGACCAAAAGAAAGCCAAACTCTGAGCAATTAGTCAATCAGCAATAATTCATTAAGCACCTCTCACGGATGAGGCACTATCCTAGGTAATATAGAGAACAAAAATGAGACAGTTCCAACCCTTCAGGAGCAAATGGTTTGCCAGGGGAAATGGTATGTGCATATATATCAAGCCAAGTGGCACAATGGACAGAGTGCTGAACCTGGGGTCAGTAAAACCTGAGTTCAGATCCAAACTCAGACATTTACTAGGGGCATTACCCTAGACAAGTCACCTAAATTCTGTCTGCCTCCATTTCCTTATTTGTAAAATAGGGTTAATGACAGTGCCTGCCTCTCAGGAGTGTTTCAAGGATAGAAGGAGATCATATTTGTAAAACACTTTGCAAACTTTAAGATGTTATGTAAATGATAACCATTATCATTGAACACATATAATCTCTTTATACATCTTCATGTATGTATGTTTGTAGACTGGAGCTATTATTTCATTCATACAGAGCCCCCCAGGAAATAACTTCCTCTAGAGAATAAGATAAGAAGCATTTGTTAGGTGCCTATTGTGTGCTAGGTACTTTACAGGTATTACCTCATGCAATCCTCACATTAACCCTCTCTAGTAAAGGTCTGATAGCCAAAATATGTAAGAAAACAAATCAAATACATAAGAATAA
The DNA here is from genome assembly GCF_028583685.1 of Petaurus breviceps papuanus. NCBI lineage: Eukaryota > Metazoa > Chordata > Mammalia > Diprotodontia > Petauridae > Petaurus > Petaurus breviceps. The sequence goes on along the minus strand of NW_027185761.1, from coordinate 41,143,361 downwards.
GATTCATTCCCCAAGAGATAATCAAAGAATATAAACAGATATCTCTCAAAGAAAGATACTTAAAATGTAAACAGCCACATGAAAGTGCTCTAAATCATTAAAAGAGAAATGAAAGACAGGGAGACAGGGAGACAGGGGAAGGAAGGAAGGAAGGAAGGAAGGAAGGAAGGAAGGAAGGAAGGAAGGAAAGAAGGGAGGGAGGGAGAGAAGGGAGGAAGAGAAGGAAGGGAGGGAGGAAGGAAGGAAAGAAGGAAGGGAGGGAGGGAGGAAGGGAGGGGGAAAAGGAAGGAAAAAAAGAAAAGAAGTGAAGAAAGGAAAAAGAAAAAGAAAGGAGAATTATTGAAGCATTTTTTAAATGCACAGAAGAGAATAGAAGATCAGAGAAAACACACATTAGCAGGACAGGTTTGAAAGCCAAACACTGAGTTTATTATGCACTTAAGAAGCAAAGCTGTTCATGATATTCATCCATAATTTCATGTACAATTCTTGTTTTCTTTTTTTCAGAATTTATTTATTTATTTTTAGTTTTCAACATTCATTTCCATAAGATTTTGAGTTCCGAATTTTCTCCCCATCTTTCCTCTACCCCCCACCCCAAGATGGCAAGCATACTGATTACCCCTTCCCCTAGTCTGCCCTCTCACATATTCCCCCCCTATCCTTCCCCTTACCCTCTTACCCCTTATGATCTTGTAGGGCAAGATGGATTTCTATACCCCACTGCCTATACATTTTATTTCCCAGTTGCATGTAACAACTTTTTAACATTTGTTTTAAAACTTTGAGTTCTGGATTCTCTCCCTTCTTCCCTCCTCACCCATCCCCACTGGGAAGATGAGCAATTCAATATAGGTTATACATGTGTAGTTACGCATAACATTTCCATAGTAGTCATGTTGTGAAAGATTAACTATATTTCCTTCCATCCTATCCCACCCCCTATTTATTCTATTTTCTCTTTTGACCCTGCCCCTTTTCAAAAGTGTTTGCTTCTGACTCAATTCTTGTTTTCTATTCTACTTTGTATATGGAAAATGCTTATGTTATTTGATGTTTGTTAAGTTCATAGTTAAAACATATAAATAAAACAGGTGAATAACAAGAATTTGACAAATTAATTCATAAATTAAAGGGAAAATATTGGTGTCACACAACATCTTATTATACAATATATTTGTCAACAAATATTTACTAAGAGAAAGGGTATGGGCTAGGTCCTAAGGCCAAAATGGGGGCATTGAACACAGTCACAGGCCACAAATAGCTTATATTGTTGGAGAAAGAAGACACATAGATAAAAAAGTGAATAACTTTTTAAAAGTTGGCATATTCTAAGTGCTAAATGAATGTTCTGTACACACCCTTGGAATTCAGACATCCCTGGGGGCTGGGCCTGATAGCAAAGGCTTCCCAAAGGAGTCATGGTTTCATCTGCACCATGAAAACTCAGACCTGGCTGATTGAAGCTGAAGCATATGTACAGACAAAGTGTGTGTCTCAGAAGAAGTGAAAGACAACATTTTTCCTGCCGGGCAGTAGGGAGCTACTGGAGGTTTTCAATTGGGATACGGCATGATGAAGACATTTAGAAAAATTTCCATCATGTTGCCAAAGAGTATGGCCTGAAAAGGGAGGGGCAGGGTCCTGGAAGAAGTTCTATAACTTTGTCTTTGTCCCTCTCTCTGCTTGTCTCTGTCTCTCTTGTCTGTCTTTCCTTCTCTCCCTCTCTCACCCTCTTTATTTCTCTCCCTATCTATATCTATAACTAAATATAAAATAGGAGTCAGAAAAGTAACATTGTACAGTGGAGAGAGCATTGAACTTCATGTAGCTGTCACTTACTCTCTATGTCACCTGGAGAGAGGTACTTAACTCTTCTGTGCCTTGGTCTCCCCATCTGTAAAATGAAATTGGATACAATAGACCCGAAGTTTCTTCCCAACTTTCAATCTTTGTTCCTGTGATCATAGAATACGGGAACTGGAATGTCTAATCCAACCTACATGTAAAGAAGAATTTCTCTTACAACTCATCCAACAAATGGTCTCTAACTTCTGCTTGAAGACTTCCTGGGAGGGGGAGCTCACTACCTCCCAAGACAGCCCATTGTACCTTGAGGTAGATCTAAATATTAGGAAGTTTCTCCTTGCTTCCAGTTCAGAATGCCTCTTTGATCATTACCCCATTGTCCCTATTTCTGTCCATAGGGGACAGAGAGAACAGGTCTGCCTCATTGGACCAAATGTCCTTTCCACCTCAAAAATAATGTGATTCTGTGACTCCAACCCCTCTTCCACATGACCGCTATCAAATACTTGATGACAATTATCATATCTTCCATGGGTCTTCATTTCTTTAGGCGAAAGGTCTCCAGCTACTTCACCTTATACTCACATAGTATCATCTTGAAACCCTTCTGCCATGTTGGCTGCCATTGCTCAGATGCCCTCCAGTCTATCAATGTCCATTCTTAAATGTACTGCCCAGAACTGAACATGATATTCTAGATGCAGCTTGGCCAAAGCAAAGTCCATAGTATTGCAGTAGTCCAAGAGCAGGGTAATATGGGGCTGGATGAAGATGAATATAATAAAAAAGAGAAGATCACTGCAAGCAAGGGTTTGCTGGAGTTTGTATGAACTGGGTTGCAAAAGCCCATTGTTAAAATTTTTTAGTGTGAACATTTATCAGTCGGCAAACCCTGCAAATCAGGGTTTGATTTTTTCCCTTGTTGACTATTTAGAATTAGGAAAGTGACAGAGAAAATGTTAACAATGCAATTAAACTTGAAAAGTGAGTCATGGGTTCATCTCCACCCCCCCCCCCAGATATCCAGGTGTTAAACACTTACCAGTATACTGATGAACACAAGACACATTATGAAGGAAGAATCAAAAACAGTGACTGTCCGAGGTAAGGCAGGGAAGTTTGTGGAACAAGTTTTATGCTGATGTGATTGAGAGATTGAAAGAAATTGTTGTTATTCATCCTTCATTCTCTAAAAGGACCAATGACATCAGGAGGGTGATGCATTGACTTGCAAGTGAATTGGATTTAAGTGAGGCAGAGCTGTTCAAAGTCATCAGCCTCACTATCTCCTCCAGAGTCATTGGAGTCCAATGGTAAGACATAGGTCAAGATGATTGGTGATGACCCAGGATGCAGTGGGGGACCTTGACCTTTTTAAATTAAGGTCTTTCCCAGGTCTTAGTTTGTCTGAGGCAACACCCATTCAGATCAGAAGAAATAAAAAATTCCAAAAGAGGTGCATGAATTGGAGAAAAGCTGATAACCATTTGGTTGTGTCACATTTGGGGTATTGACAGCATCCAGATAGTGATATCCAAGAAATTATTAAGATATAAAAGACAATCACCTGGGAGAGAAATCAGACTTAGATCAGTGGGGCTGAGATTTACTCACATTGTACTTGCTGCTTTCATGAATCTGGGTCATTCACTGGCCCTCTCTCAATGGTGTTTTATTTCTCATCTGCAAAATGAAGGGAGTAGGCTAGAATCCTCAGACAAATGAGATTTCTAATGAAGAATATAGAGAAAGAAGAGTCAAGTTCTAAATGCTGCACCTTGAGGTCTACTCATATTTATGGGTTTAGCATCAGAAGAAATCTAGCGAGGAAGACCAGAAAGGAAGGCGTAGGAGAATAGAAGAAGGACCGAGACAGTGCAGACAGCAAGAGCAGGGAGTATCTCAGGAAGAAGGATAAACTTTGTTGGGCTTTGGAAGACGTGGAGAATGAGCACTGAGAAAAAAACCATGGGATCTTACAGTTCGAAAGCACATGCCTGATGACCTTTCAAAAGAGTAGTGGGGGAAGATGCCAGATTGCAAGGTGTGAAGGCATGACTACATCGTTAGAAAATGGCAGTGGTGAGTATAGATAGTCTCCTCTTTCTAGATGGGTGTTGGTAGAAGAAAGGGTAAAGGGGGGGAGAAAAAGAGGGGGAGGGAGAGAAATAGAGGGTGAGAGAGAGAGAGAGAAGGAAAGACAGACAAGAAAGACAGAGGCAAGCAGAGAGAGGGACAAAGACAGAGTA
>NW_027185761.1:41120490-41134300 GCF_028583685.1 Petaurus breviceps papuanus | reverse complement strand
TTCTGTCATTTACAGATGAGGAAACCAAGTCCCAGGCAAATTAAGTGATTTGCCCAAGAATAGTAATTCCTCCTCCCCCCACCCCCTTTAAGTTATATATTACAAAATTAGATTCGGACCAGACTTTAACCTAAAATCCTGGGTTCCACCTAGATCATAAACCCTTCTCAGTCTTTCTTTAATGATCAGTTTTCAAAAATAGAATGTCCTTTGCTAAATTCATTTTACTCTTTACCAAAGGCCTAACTACTTTGTTTAAGGAAACTAGGTGAAGGTTCAGGGTGGAAGTCTGTTCTCCCTGAGGATGGAGTTGGTGCTGTCAGTAGACAAGGGCAAGGAGTCTTCACTAATCCGTGTAAGAGCAATACTGGTTTTTCTCATGCTTTGACCAGATTAGGGTGATCTGGTCTATGTTCAGATGAAGAGATGGAAGAAGGTTTTGGCTACTTCAATTCATGGATGTATCTCTTGATCTCACTCTTGACCAGATAGAAAAAAAGATTCCTTAGAAGTCCTTAGAAGGGACCAGTCAAAGAAAGATTGACTGTATTTAGGAAAATCTTTTTCTAAGAGGCACCCACAATTTAAGCTACTGTTGTTCTGAGCCTGTTATCTAAACTCTAAATACTTTGCTCAATCTGGACTTTGGAATTTTGTCTATTGTTTGAGAATATTACAAACTGTAACTTTTTTTTAAAGCAATTGGGGTTAAGCAACTTGCTCAAGGTTACATGGCCAGGTGTTTCTGGGTGGGTGCTAAGTATCTGAGCCTGAATTTGATTCCAGGTCATCCCAACTCTGGGGTGGGTGCTCTTACTCAATGTGCTACCTGGCCGCCCCCAAACTGTAACTCTTAAGTGTCTTCTGGGAGAAATATTTTGTCTCTCTCTGTGGGTCTGGCTGTGTCTGTGTGTGTATATGTCTCTGTGTCTATGTCTCTGTCTATCTGTCACTACCCCCCCCCAAAAAATGGCATGTACAAGAGTAACTACTAGAAGAAAGAAACCAGAAATTATTAAGAGGAAAAGTAGTGTGATGCCAAGATTTCCTACTTTGAAAGATAAACACCTGAGCATCTGATTGGTAGCAAATTTAAGTCTCCAACCTTCTCTTAAGGACTCCCATATAACATTTGCATCTTTAACAAGGGCCTTCAGTAAAAGGAAAAACAATCATAGACCTCATGATGGAAGCAATAGCATAGGATATTTGGCATCATTCCGATGATCAAGTTCAGGCAGCTGTCTGTTGGACCTAGACATGGAAATAAAGACACCACTTCAGAAGACTGAGGAGTTTGCATCCTTTCACCTGTGGTCGCTGAGCAAAGAGAGTCCACTAAGAAAGAAAGCTCTTTCCCCCTCTCCAAACCCACTATTTACCTGAAAGTCCCAACTTAGAGTCTCTTACCTTGCAGTGCCTGCCACTTAGCGAGAACACAAGCGGCATGATAAGGAGTAATAGAAATTGATCTGTTGTGGTTTTTTCCCTTATTTTAAAAGAGGTGTCATTCAAGCAAGTGATGATGGACGTGTCACTTACCCTCTCTGATCATTAGTAGAGCTCTTGTGAGGCTCAAATAAAATCAATGTGTAACCAGCAGGTGTCACAGTGGAGCTAAGCACTCACTTTTTGAGTCCCCCTCCCAACAGAAAAAGGGGGAGGAACTCAATCTGAACCATTTATTCATCCTTTACTGGGCTGGCTTAGGAATGAACCTTTCCCTTTGGTCTTTTTGTCCCCACTCCACCTTATTTCTTCCAAGACTAGTATTCCCTGAAGCCCCTAGTTTGAGATGCTGCCTTGATAACAACTGAGTTAAGTTGTAACCTTAGAGGGTTGAAAATGACCCCTTGGTCTGCAAGGATCACTTTCTTTGCTAGGGTAAGGAATTGTTATAGGACCAAAAGATCCAGTAAGATGTCATAAGAGCTCAGATCTCTCACTTAGAAAATTGCTCACATTTTGACAGAAGTTGAAATCTCTGCCCTGTTTAAATTCTGTGTATTCCTAGCTAATCCCTGGCTTTCTCCATTGACCTTGGCCCAGCATTGACAAGCACACACATGAAATAAAAGGTTTTATTACTGACCATGGATTTCTATATGAAATGAAAATCAGGATAAAGAAACAGCTCAAGTAAAAACAACAATCGAAAGATTATAGAAAAGTTCCTGTCATCAAACATACACAGGGAAGGGAATTCATAAAAGAGTAAATCATTCAAACCTTCCCTCAGTAATTGAAGTGGTGGTTACGACCAGTGTGTCTTTGTTCCATTTAGAAAAGGTCGCAGCACTGTCCTCCTTTGCTTTCTCACAAACCCTAAATGTCAGTTTCTACTGTTTTCATGTGCTCTCTGGCAAGAAGACATGTTGCCTCTTTTCCTCCCTCTTTTCAAGACTCTTGGACGTGACCAAACCTCATCTCCTGGCTTAAAGATTGTAGCAGGTCAGTCTCAGGTTTGTGAGGGAATACTGTCTCCCTAAACTACAAATCCCAGCATGCCAGTCAGGTCTCAAACTACTTTACAAATGGAAAATTGAATTCATTGAAAACATTGTACACAGTCAGGAAGCCTGATTTCAAAAGCCACTTCAGATGCTGTGTGACCCTAGGCAAATTGATGAACATTTCTCAGGATGCTACCAACCTCACAGAGTTTTTGTGAAGACCAAATGTGGTCATGTATGATATGCACATGGTACGTATGTGGTGCACTGGATAGTGGCCTGAAGTCAGGAAAACTCATCTTCCTGAGTTCAAATCTGGCCTCAGACACTTACTAGCTGTGTAACCTTAGGCAGATCACTTAACCTTGTTTGCCTCAGTTTCCTCATCTGTAAAATGAGTTGGAGAAGGAAATAGTGAACCACTTCAGTATCTCTGCCAAGAGAAACCCAATGGGGTCGAAAGAGTCAGACATGACTGAAAAATGACTGAACAGCAACAAAATATAAAGCACTTTAAAAACCTCAGCTATTGCTATTCTGTGCAAAAAAAGGGGCTTTTGAAAAGGACAAAGCACTCTACAAATATGAGCTTTTAGCCATAAAATATATCCAAGAAACAGAGGCTGAAGGAGTCCAAAGCAACAATGTGCTTGGACGAGATCATTCCTTAAGCCTGGTGCTGGGAGCTGGAGATGATCATCCTGGCCCCCACACCCACAGCTTTTGCTCTGAATTTAACAACATCTCTTCTGAATTTCTTCCAAGCTGATCTTAGACCAGTGTGCATTTTAAAAGAAGTATGATCAGTTTAATCTCAGAATCATTGGGGTTTTTTTTAAATGCTTAAATCATCAGCAGAGAGGTTGGGTTGTTAGAAAAAGAGGAAGGAAAAGAAATATCTTTGCATCTTCTTCTACAAAGCATTAGCTTAGAAAATGGAAGCCAGGATGGATTGGAGTCAAGTCCAGTCAAATTGCATTTATTAAGTTCTTAGTATGTGCCAGATACGATAGAAGGACAAGATGATAGCATCTACCCCCAAGGAGCTTACATTCTAAAATAGGACATGTTATGCAGGCTGATCTGAGGTCAAATTCTGAAGCGAATGTGGATTGCATTGGATGCCCTTGCCTCTACTTGTACCCACAAAAAGCTCAGTGTCCCCAATGCATTGGTGGAGTTGTGAATCGATCTAACCATTCTGGAGAGTAATTTGGAACTATGCCCAAAGGGCTATAAAACTGGGCATTCCCTTTGATCTAGCAATACCACTGCTGGGTCTATATGCCAAAGAGATCCTAAAAGAGGGGAAAAGACTCACATGTGTAAAAATATTTATAGCAATTTTTTTTGTGGTGGCAAAGAAATGGAAATTGAGGGAAGGTACACCAATTGTGGAATGGTTGAACAAGTTGTGGTATATGAATGCCATTGTTCTATAAGAAATGATGAGCAGGCAGATTTCAGAAAAGCCTGGAAAGACTTGAATGAACTGATACTGAGTGAAGTGAGCAGAACCAGGATAATATTGTACACAGTAACAGCAATATTGTGCAATGATTAACTATGATAGACTTAGTTCTTCTCTGCAACACAATGATCCAAGACAATTCCAAAAGACTCATGATGGAAAATGCTATCCACATCCAGAGAAAGAATTATGGAGTCTGAATGCAGATTGAAGAATATTATTCACTTTTATATTTTTTTTCTTTCTTCTGGGTTTTCCCTTTCATTGATTCTTCTTTCACAACATGACTAATGTGGAAATATGTTTAATATTATTGTACAAGCACAGCCTATATCAGATTCTTGGGGAGGGGGGATGGAAGGGAAAGAGAAAAATTTGAATCTCATAATCTTATGACAATGAATTTTGAAAACTCTCTTTACGTATAATTAAAAAAAATAAAATACTATTAAGGAAGGAAAAAAACTCAGTATTCTCTTACCTTTCCCTAACCATGAGGGGTATATACCCTAGGCCTGCCTATAAACTTCTTCCGTTTTCTCAAACGTCTCTTTCCCCAACAATTCCATTGCTTGTTTTATGTGGTAATAAATTAAACTGACCTAGGCTTAAGATGTTAATGTGTTACCTTTCCTGGGTAATGTATTGAGATTTAGAGCTTTACTTGAGTATTGGAGGCCTTCTCAAATATGACCCCAATTGATATTTTCAATCTTATCTACTGTCACTTTCTTTTAAAGCTTTAATTATGAGGCCAAACTGGACGACGTGATATTTTCTGAACATAGCCTGTGAGCTTTCTGGCCTTAGTGCCTTTGTTCTTACTATTCCTCATGCCCAGAGAGCCTTTCCTTACCCATTTCTGCCAAAGGAAAGCTTATCCATTCTTTATGATTTGGGTAGTTAAATGGCATGTCCTCTACATAGCCTTTCTTGACCTTGGGAAGTAGCAGCTTCCCTCCCACTAGGGATCTTCAAACAAAGTCTGAGAAACCATTTAAGAACGTCATAAGGTGGAATCCCATTTAGACAAGGCCTAAATGACCTCTGAGCTCCCTTCCCCTTTGGAGAGCCTGTGATTCAGAAATGATCCTTCCCTTCTTCAAACTCTCACAGTATTTGATTATTTTAATTTGTCTACTTACCCTCTACTGTATTAGAATAATAACAGGAGCATATGTTTTTAAAGCTAAGTGTCACAGTGAATAGAGTGCTAGACCTATGGTCAGGAAGACTCCTCTTCCTGAGTTCAAATTCAACCTCAGATACTTACTAGCTGTGTGACCCTGGGCAAGTCACTTTACCCTGTTTTCCTCAGTTCCTCATATGTCAAATGAGCTAGAGAAGGAAATGGCAAACCACTCCAGTATCTCTGCCAAGAAAACCCCAAATGAGGTCATGAAGAGTCAGCAGCCACTGAAAATGACTGAAGATTTCCAAAGAGCCCTCTTGGCTCTATTTCTGACTTTCTAGACTTTGCCGCCATGTCTCATCTACCATCTCACCCTGACCTGTCCTTCAGCACCATGAGCCTCCTCCCCATGGTGGACCATCCCTTTGCTCCTATCAGTGAGTTCCTCCCAGACCTCATGTTAAGGAGAAGCCCAGGCCAGCCAACCCACCCTCCCTTCTTGGCTATCTTTATGGCTTTACAGACTTTTGATCTATCATCCCCTCTTGCAAGTTTCTTCTCCCCCCCCCACTTCTTTTCATTTTCCTTTGGTGTGTTCTCTTCCTCCATTAGAATGTAAGTTCCTTGAGGACAGGGACTCTCTTTGTCTTTGCTTGTATTTGTATCTCTGATGCCCAGCACAGTGCCTGGCATATTTTGTATTCAGTCATTTCAATCAAGTCTGACTCTTCATGACCCCATCTGGGATTCTCTTGGCAAAGATACTAGAGTTGTTTGTCATTTCCTTCTCCAAATCATCTTACAGATGAGGAAACTGAGGCAAACAGGGTTAAGTGACATTCCCAGGGTCACACAGCTAGTGTTTGAAGCCAGATTTGAACTCAGAAAAATGAGCCTTCCTGACTCTAGGCCTGGCACTCTATGCACCATGGCACCAACTAGAAGCCCTGCCTGGATACATAGTGGGTCTTTTTCTTTTTCTTTTTTTGGTTTTTTTTTGGGGGGGGGTAAAGGCAGAGCAATTGGGGTTAAGTGATTTGCCCAAGGTCACACGACTAGTAAGTGTTCAGCGGCTGAGGCCGGATTTCAACTCAGGTCCTCCTAACTCCAGGGCCAGTGCTGCATTCACTAAGCCACCTAACCACCCATATATAGTGTTTTCTAAACACTTGTTGCTTTATTTCCTTGCCTCAAAGTTTCAAGATCTTTACATATATTATCTCATTTGTTCTTCATAACTCATGTAAGTTAATTATTATTATCCTCCTTTTATGCATCAATGACCTGAAGTTTAGAAAGAAATTAAGTGCCTGGCCCAAGGTCACATAATTAATTAAATGTCTGAAGCAAGACCAGATCTCAGTTCTTCCTAGCTCCATGCCCACAAATCTTTCAAGCATATCAATTTGGGCACAAATTGTATCTTATTTCTCCCAACTAGATTATAAGTTCCTTGAGGACAAGAACCATACACTTCATTTTTATATCTTTCATAGCACCTCGCACAGTAGCTAATGCATAGGCAGCACACAGTGACACAAGGTGTCCCAAAACTTAGCTTTTATGCCCCAAAAAGTTTTTTTAATTTTAATAGCTTAAAATTGCATTAAGACTTTTGGGACACCCTTTATTTGTAAATTAACTTGATGTTAACAGGAACATTCTAGAGATCTCTTGACCAAAAGAAATGATGGTAAGACAAGGGAATTTCAGGCACTAAGGAACCTGATTGAAATGCTTTGGAGACAGTTTGGCCTTTCACTGCTTGTCAAGTCATAATGCATAGGCAGCTGCCTACTTCAACTATAAATAGAACTGACTCATCAGTAGATAACCAAGAAATTGGCAAAAAGAAGAAAGAGAGATTTATACCATCCATCTATGTCTACCATTATAAAATCGACCTTGGAAGAATAGTTTGAAAGTATCCCTCTTGACCCATGTCAATAGGCCTAATGCATTTGTATGGCTCAACCATCATTTGTCCAAAAAGGATGTTGTTTGGGTAGACTGTAAGCTCACCATAAGATTGTCAAGATTGCTAAGCAGACCACAGGCTACATTAGGTGAGATATAGTATCCTATTTAGGGTTAATCCCATTGTATCCTAGCCTGGAGTACTGTGTTTAATTCTAAGTATATGCCAATGGTATGCTAATAAACGTTTAACAACTAGCTCTCTGGAGGGGTGTAACGTTAATGGAATCTGAAGATCTCCCATGCCCCTTTGTATCTGTATCGGCAAGTAAGCAGGTACTTAGCACCTTGTTTCAAGTTAACAACTTGTTTAAGCTATTAACAGAGAAGTAGTTAACACCTTGGGAGGGAGTTGCTGATGTAAGAGGAAGGGGCAGAACAGGGAGGAGCTAATACTTATATAAGGAAGAGTACAAGCTGGACAGACAGATTTTTCCTGGGGTAAGTAAGCATCCTGGAGGCAGAGCAGCTGCTGCTGGAGAGAAAGAGAATTTCTCTCAATGAGCATCCAGAGGCTGGAGCTTCTGCTGAGACCTTTCTTCTGGTGAGACCTTTCCTCTGGGAATTTCTGCTGAGAACTTCCAAGAACCAGGCTGAGGAGCTACTGTGAGTGAGAGAGGAGGATCCCTGCTTGAGGGAGCCTGTTCTGTTGTGAAGGCTTGGGAATGTGGGTGACCTGCTCTATGTGGGTAGGAATGTGGGTGCCTAAAGGCTTTGGTTCTATCCTCCATGTAGAGAGCCTATTACATTTTGTAATTCACAACTATACCAGCATATTCATAACCACCCTGGATGTTGTGAATATTGCATTATTGTTACAAGGGGAAAATCTGTACACACTCACAACACACTTTTAAGTTTAATCTGGATTATTATTAACATTTTCTCCATCACTTTCTTAAATTGAGACAATCAAAAAATCAACTCCTGATTTGTGACATTTGCTGATTTACAAGATGTAAACTCTCAAACTGAATATTAAACAATCAGCTCTCACAAGACAGTACAAACTGTCTCAGCACTGGCCTGCATTTGCCCCATTTTAGAAAAGACAATGATAAGCTGGAAGAAAGAGACCAAAATGGTGAAAGGTCAACTCAAGTTCATGCTATTTGAGGATCTGTTGAAAAAACTAAAAGGGTAAGGGAAGAAGATAAGGTAACAGAGATGCAGTGAAACTCTTGTTGACTGAGAAAGAAAATTATAAAAATATGATGGAAGGAAATTCACAAATAGCAATTAAAACGTTGAATGTGAACGGGGAAATGAATTGAGAATTGGCTGGACCAGTTTGGGTATATGATTGCGATGGAATACTACTGTGCTATGAGAAATGATGAGCTCCATGAACTTAGAAAAACATGGAGCGATTTACATGAATTGATGCTGAGTAAAGTGAGAAGAACCAAGAGGACACTGTATACAGTAACAGCAATATTGTTGTTTGGTTTGGGTTTTTTTTTTTGCTTTTTGGGGGGCAATTGGAGTTAAGTGACTTGCCCAAGGTCACATGGCTAGTTTTTGTGTTAAGTATCTGGGGCCAGATTTGAACTCAGGTCCTCCTGACTCCAGGGCCGGTGCTCTACTCACTGAGCCACCTAGCCGTCCCTGCAATATTGTTTTAAGAAGGACTCTAAGTAAGTCATTTTGTGTATTATAAATACTCAAATTAACTAGAAAGAACATATGAAGACACTGTCTGCATCCAGAGAAAGAACTGATAAAGAAAACTATGCATAGAATAAGTTTACACACACACACACTTACACACACTCACACACACATATATTTCGGTAATGGCAGCCATCTCTAGTGGGTGGGGGTAGAAGAAAAAAAGAAATTTATGTGATAATTGTGTTGTATATTTAAAAGGAATAGGAAGTTATACATAATAGATTTGCATTTTCAAGTTATACATAATAGATTTGCATTTTCATGTACAATCAGCTTTTTTATTTTACTATGCTGGGGAAATGCTTGTTTTATTCCATAAATTAAAAAGAAAATTAATAAAGAAAAAAAGAAAGAACTCTTCTCATCTGTAGAAGAGAAAACTTGGCAAGGGGGGACACAGGAGCTATCTTCAAACACTGAAGCACAGTGAGGTCAAAGAAAGATTAGACTTTTTTCAGCTTGTCCCCAAAGGACAAAACTAGGAGCCATGGGTGTAATTATCAGAGGCCATTTTGAGTTTGATGTCAAGAAAGGAAAAAAAAAAAAACACAACTTCCTAGTAGCACAGAAACAGCTGGTGGGACAGTGGATAGAGTGCTAGTTCCGGAGTCAGGAAGACCTGAGTTCAAATCCAGCCTCAGATTCTTACTAGCTATATGACCCTGGGCAAGTCACTTACCCTCTGTTTGTCTCAGTTTCCTCATCTATAAAATGGGGGCGATAATAGCACCTACTTCCCAGGGCTATTGGAAAGATCAAATGAGATAATAACTGTTTTTATCTTCATTTTCCATATGAAGGAAGACACTAAGACTCAGAGATACATGACTAGGGTCACTCAGTAAATGTCAAAAGGAAGCTCTGAATCCACATTTTCTGGCTCCAATTTCAACATTCTATCCATTACAATATGACCTCCAAATTTCCCTGTTTTCTTAGCCCTGACCATGAACCTGAATAAGGATTCAAATTCAAATTCAACAAAGATAAAATGCCTACTTTGTGCAAGGCACCAGTTATAGCTCAGCTACAAAAACCAAGAATTCCTTCCCTAAAGGAGCTTCCATTCTCCCAATACTCACCTGAGAAAATAAGTATAAAGTAATGCAAAGTAATTTCAGCATTGCTGTTGTTCAGTCATGCCCAAATCTTTATGCCCACGGTGGGGGGGTAGAGGGTTCTTGGCAAAGATACTGAAATCATTTCCCATTTCCTTCTTCAGTGGATTAAGGCAAATGGAGGTTAAGTGACTTGCCTAGGGTCACACAGCTAGTGAGTGTCTGAGGCAGAATTTGAACTTATGTCTTCCTGACTCAGTGCTCTGTCCACTGAACCACTTCATTGCCCCTAATTTCAAGATGGAGAGCACTAGTGATTGAGGTAAGGAAGGAGGTGGAAGCAGAGAAAGAAGAAAATTCTTGGCTAGGCAGGGGTAAAGGATCTGTGCTTTATATATGGAGGTTTTCCAGCATTCTTTACCTTTCTTAAAACACATTATTTTACCTTCACCCATTATGATAAACATTTTTTAATCTCAAATTCAATTTGGTAATTTTTATTATAGTCAAAAAATATTATATCCTTGTAACCTGTGGCCACCATTATTCTGGGCTCTCAGTTGACTACCCCAAGTTCTAGGTATTTTTGTGGGTCAGATTGAGCAACAATGGGTCCCAAGCCCCACTTGGTCGTTGTTTGGGGCCCAGATTGGCTGAGAGTGAATGTAAAAAGCAATTGTTTCTGTTTTGACCAGAAACCCTGAGGGTCTCCCACTCCCAGGCTGCTTTTTTTTTTTTTTAACTAGGTAATAGAGGCCTCATTTCTTACCTAGCTTTAATCACTGAATGGGTGTTACCTTGATCAAACTGAGACCTGGGAAAGACCTTAGATTAAAAAGGTCAAGGTCTCCCACTTCATCCAGGGTCATCGGCAGTCATCCTAATTTATATTTTGTGACTGGACCCAGATGGCACCGGAGGAGAAAGTGAGGCTGGTGGTTTTGCACAGCCCTCCCTCACTTAAATCCAATTTGATTGCATGTCACTGTCCTCTTTGAGAACAAAGAACAAACAATAACATTTTATGCACCCACCTCTCTTTTCTACATAAATAGTGGGTGACGGACTATGGGCACAGAACATTATACTATCATATCTGGGTGTTGTTTGGCTTAGTTTTGCTGAGCTGTTTTTTCCTTCTTAAATTTTTTGTTAAAAGGGATAACTCTCTGGAGAGGGTTGGCAGGAGAAATATATTTGAAAATAAAAAATGATGTTATATCAATAAAAGACATTTTAATCAAATACTAACATTTTAAAAAAGTAACCACAGAACATTTCCCCCATGGACCTTAAACTCACTCTCACAAATACAGACATTCCATGGGAAGCGTAGACCTTCATAGGCTTTATGTGAGAGTCCCACACCAGGATCACACATGGCTGAGGGAGAGGGAACTATAACTCTCCTTAGCCAGCATTTTCAGCTCAATGATTACAAAGCTCTCTTCTTCCTTCTCAGGAAAACCACTCAGTCAATAACTATGATATCACTTTTTCTTCCCTCAGTCAGCTTGCACCAGAAGAGACAGAAACCTATGCTGAGATCACTTCTACCCTTTAAACTCTTTTGCTCACAGTTTCTCTACTTCTGAACTGTCCCCTACCCTGAATTCCTTTTAGCAGAACCACCCTTGTCCTCCACCTTCTCCCCTTTGTCTCTCAGGCCAACCATCGTCTAACACTGTCAGAAATCCATTTTGTAGTTGGGAAGATTTGTATTACCCTGTGACTGAAGCAAATTTCCCCAGGCTGCCACTTCCTCAAATGGCAAATGGATTAAGGGATACTCTGGTTAAAGAAACTCCTTTAACCTTACCCCAGAAGTCCCTCAGCTTTACAAAAAATAGTCGTGGCTTGACTGCCTAGAGAATTCTGAAAGAATGTGACCTTAGTCCCACTTCCCCCAGCAACGCATCTCAGCCTGGTTTCTCTAACCTCTTTTCAAAATGTATTCCTCCATCACATACACTGGTGATAGAAGGTAAAGAAATGAGTGATCAAAAATGAAGATGGAATGGTCCTGTGGTCAATACAAGGGATCAATCACCAAATGTTTATCGTACCCCTATTCTATACCAGATATTGTTCTATGTGCTGGGGACATAAAGACAAAAATGAAATGCTCCTTGTTCTCAGGGAGCTTACATTCTGTCAGGAGAGAGAACAGGCACATGTACAAAATTAATTCAAAATGCTGTTATTGGTCCTTCATTTTAGAAGAAGACCAATGAATCAGGAGGGTGACGCCTTTTAACTTGCAAGTGAATTGGATTCGAGTGAGTGAGAGTTCTTCTAAGAGATGGGAGAGTCAAAGAAGGTTTCATACAGAAGACAGAAAACCAATGGAAAGAAATCCTTATGATTCATTGGAATTCTCTCAATGTTCACAGAAATCAGGGAAGGTTCCCAGCACATTGAGCAGACTCCCTGGGTCAAAATTGTGGGAGGAGAGGACAGGGATGAGAGTTGTTTGTATAGGATAATCAGTCATGGAGGGGTTGTTTGCTATGTCCCTCAAGGGAATAACCACATCAATGAGATTGCAGCTTCATTTGAGTATCTCTCTATATTAAGTCTTATCCAAAAGTCATAACAAATTTGGAGTATTATTTTGTTATTGTTATTATTTTGTTAATCCCTTATCACTGAGTTTGTCCTGTTCTACTCTCTGTAGAAATTAAAAGGTGATTTGTAGGCACTGCCTGCAGAAGGGGCTTAGCTGAGTTCCTCCTAGAGACAAAAGATACTTGAAAATGAAGCTTTCTTTATCCCCCAACACAAAGACTGAAACAGCTGGAAGAGATTTCGAACTCCCTTCCTTAAGGTAGATGCCATTTGCCTGCTACATTCCTGCAACAGTGACCTCAGGGAAAATTGTCAATAGTTCATCATGGGCACTCCAACCATGTGGCTTCCACGGGATCAGAA
Source organism: Petaurus breviceps papuanus (assembly GCF_028583685.1). Taxonomy (NCBI): domain Eukaryota; kingdom Metazoa; phylum Chordata; class Mammalia; order Diprotodontia; family Petauridae; genus Petaurus; species Petaurus breviceps. Next base: position 41,121,604 of record NW_027185761.1, on the reverse strand, counting down.
AAATAGGGTTTGTAACAGGACAGTGGTTTTTATCAAGCAGCCACAGAGAAGAAAAAAAGCAGGAGGAGAGGTGAGCTTTGATGCTTTTGAAAGCTGATGTCTGTTGTATTTTTTAATTCATGTGATAACAAGTTGCTTGCCCGACGTTTGGAAAATAACCAGGAAAATTTCTCTACCAAGCACTAGATGCAGCCAAGAGAGATTGCAACATCGGGGAGAACCACTGAGTATTCAAAGGTGATGACTATTTGGGCAAGTGATTTACTGGTGACCTACAGGGAAAACGGAGATGAGCAGAGAGGAAGACTGATAGGGCAGGGAACAGAATCATGTGAATGGCTGTACTTATGAATCATAATTGGATCGAGGCCAAGGCCAAGTACATAAAACCAAGTGGGAAGGAGCGAATCACACTTCTGCCTTAAACACAAAAACTTGGGCCTGCTTGGAACCTGCTGGCAACCATGTACTAGAGTTATATCTGGAGGAACTTCAGGGTGGGGTCAGGGAGCTGGGGAGGAGTTCGAGATTTGGGATTTGCAACCTAGACTTTGCTCATTCTGTTTCCCACCATGTACCCCAATCAAAACCGAAAACTCCAGGTAGCTCACTAAAATACCGAGTGTCTGGCTGAAGTCTGCCTCAGCATATCCAAGTTAATCTCATTTGATGAACCGTATTGATCCAATGTTTGAACCCATCAGAAATGATTCAATAAGAGTACATGCACTTTCAACCTAGAAAATATGATAAGCAGATTAAAGGAATATGAAAATGTAGAACAGCAAAAAAATTAATCAAATAGAAAAAAAAAACAAGAAAGTCTTCAAATATAGTCCAGTATAATAGGGAACGACCTGGATTTGGAGTCAGTGGGCCCGAGTTCAAATTCTAGTTCTGTTGTTTAGTGTTTGTGTATCTTTACACAAGTCACTTAACCTCAGTGGATTCCAGTTTCCTTATCTGCAAAATAAGGGTACTGGAGGAGAAGAACTAACTCCAAGATTCTTTCTGTCTCTCAATCTATGCTCTTATAAGTTTACAGAGGTTTTGTCTCAAACAAGGTCTATCCGTCCAGTCTTCAAACAGCTGCTGGAGTGCATTGAGAAAACTG
>NW_027185761.1:41118470-41120090 GCF_028583685.1 Petaurus breviceps papuanus | reverse complement strand
AGAGAGAGACAGAGAGAGAGAGAGACAGAGACAGACAGAGACAGACAGACAGAGAGACAGAGACAGACAGACAGACAGAGACAGACAGAGAGACAGAGATAGAGAGACAGAGATCTATTTGAACAAAAATATCAATTTTTTATGGTGGCTAAGAATTGGAAATTGAGGGGATGCTCATCAATTGGGGAATGGCTAAAAAAGCTGCAATATATAATTGTCATGAAATATTATTGCACCATAAGAATGATGAGCAGGGTAATTTCAGAAAAATCTGGAAAGACTTACATGAACTGATGAAAAGTGAAGTGAGCAGAAGCAGGAGAACATTGTACACAGTAATAGTGATACTGTACCATGAACAGCCCTGAATGACTCAACTATTCTCAGCAATACAATGATCCAAGGGATTCATGATTTAAAAAAAATGCTATTCTCCTCCAGAGAAAGAACTGATGGCATCTGAAAACAGACCAAAGAATACTATTTCTCTGTCTGTCTATCTCTCTGTCTCTCTGTCACTGTTTCTCCCTGTCTCTGTCTCTTCGAGTTTTCTTCCACAAAATGACTAACATGAAAATGTTTTATATGATTTCACAAAGTATAACCTATATCAGCTCCCAGAGAGAGAGGGAAGAAAGGGAGGGATAGAATATGTAAAACTTTGTTTTTAATGTTAAAAAAAATTTACATGTAATTTGGGGAAAAATAAAACTTTTAAAAATAAAATAAATGTCTCTTATACTCTCTCTTCCTGCCCATTTCTTTCAAAATGGAGCAAATATAAATCATTAATGAGTTTGATTTTAGTGTCCTACCAATGCAGTGCTGTTGAATTTCGGTTCAGTTGGGCTCTCACTTTATATAGACAGCTATGACTTAAATTCCTTGAGTATCTATGATTTCTATAGTATGGCCACTCCCTGTACTGGTGTAAATTACAACACCTCTCTGACTTAGCAGATGACCTTTAAGAGTTGCTGTGGCCAAAGAATTCATCACTGTGATGCCAACCTGGAAATGAGCTATCTATCTTTAGTCCCATCTCTGACACTCTTCCTGACTTCTCAATTTCTGTCAAGAGACCTACCATTCTTCTAGTCCCCTAGGCTTGAAACCTTAACATTATCTTTCACTAATCATTTTCCTTCACCTGATATCTAATCAGTTGCCAAATCTTGTTGATTTGCCTTAAAAATGTGTGATAGTAATGGCAATTAAAGATTCCCCTGTATTGGCTTGGTTTTCAAATTGATTGTGTTAAAACCCAGAGTTTGTTAATCCCACCTGTGGGATGGGCTTGTTGATGTGAAAAGAAAGTCCTGAATTGGGAGGAGCTGGTGATGTAGATTTGGAGAGACAAGAGAGAGGCGGAAGATCTTCTTGGAAGCAGAATTGCTGGTGGCCGCTTTGAATTGCCCTGGACTTTTGAGACCTGCCCCCTGAGCTGCCAAGGACTGAGGAGACATGGCTGTTTTGCTGGTACTTTGTCTGTCTGTTTTGATGTTATTTTGCCAGATTTGTCCACTGGTGAAAGACTGTCCTGTTGAAGAAGTCCTGGAACCTGGCATTTGGTTAAGAAGGCCTGAGACTGTCCTGCAGACAGAGAGTGAATACTGTCCA
>NW_027185761.1:41112187-41118370 GCF_028583685.1 Petaurus breviceps papuanus | reverse complement strand
CACTGGTGAGGGACAGTACTGTTGTTGCAGGGGTCTGGAGACTGTCCTGCAGACAGAATGAATACTGTCCACTGGTGAAGGACAGTGCTGTTGTTGCAGGGGTCTAGGAGCCTTTCTGTTGGTTCAGAAGCCCTGAAGAAGGATTTTCTTGTTGTATGTTTACAGAAATCCTGGGAGAGGGCTTTGCTAATGTGTTCAGGGGTTCTAGGACTGTTCTACAGACAGAGGATAAATTCATGAAGGGACTGGCAATGTATCTTATGGCCTTGCTAAGCCTTGTCTCCCCAGGAACTAAGATTGCTGAGAACTTGCCTCGTGTCAAGATGAAGAAAAGACCTCCATTTGGGTATTAAGTGCTGTGTTTAAACTTGATGTAACTCTGGGGTAGATTCAATTGTGATCCAGGGGTGGGGAACTTTTGACCTTTTTGTGTTCTATGGTTGAGCAAATGAATGTATTTTACTTATGTTTGGAAACTAATCTCCATTTGAGAAGAGGGGCTTTGTGGTGGACTTAATTAAGGTATAGCCTAGGGGTGGAGAAGTATTTAGAACAGAGACTTTGTAATTGATTGAATGATTGGAAGGTCCTGGGGTGGGGTAGTACTTGGAGATTTTTTAATCACACTTAGTAAATGCTGTATTTTGAATGATGTCATGTTTTGATCTTCTCTGTTCTGGGTTTGTTACTGAATAAAATAGAGAGCACCTATGCTGGTATTTTGAACCTGGGAAGTTGCCTTCTTTTGGCATTACATTACAAAATGTTTCTTATATCTGTCCTTTTCTCTTTACTTACATGGCCACCACCTTAGTTTGTCACTTCTCACCTAAAGTATAATAATTTATTATAAATCTATAACAAATAGGTTTATAATAAATAATCAATATAGTCAACCTAAAATAATAGCCTCTAGTTTGGCCTCCCAGCCTCCAGTTTTTCTCCTCTCCAATCTATCCCACACATAGCTGCCAAATTAGTATATTTAAAGCCAGGGGTATGCTGGAGCTAGCTCTAATAGGAGCTGATTGTTAAATTTTCAGCGTAAACATTTACACAGAAATCAGCAACCTACAGCAAACCAAAAACCACACTTAATTTATTATTTTGTTGATTGTCTAGACTTAGGAAAGCAATGGGAAAAATATTAATAATGCAGATTAAACTTAAAGTGTATTATACGTACATTTTATTTCAAAGAACTGGTTGTTAAAAATTTACCAAAGCAGCCTTGATTAAAACACAAGTTTCACAGTGTCATTCCAATACTCATGAAGTTTCAGTGACTTTCTATTTCCTCTAGGACAAAATACAAACTCTATCTGGGGACTTTAGGTACTTCACAATCTATCTCTAACCTTTCAGAATGGGTTTAATAAACTTTACATTAATTCCCCAGTCGGCCTCTCCTCCCATCTGTCAATCAAACTGACATGCTCGCAGCTCCTGGTATATAACATTCCAACTCCCTCCTCCATGACTTTGTATATTTTATCCCTAGTATTTGAAACATACATGATATTAGAAAGAAGGTGATTGTCATACCTACAGCTTTTTAAATAGGAGATTCAAGAAAAAGTCAGATATAGTTAGGAAAAACAAATATACAAGATGTGATACTTTGGCAGTCGATTGCTTGTCTTCATGCTTGAGAAGGGCAAATTTCTGATTTTTATAGTTTTTAAGGATGCATTTTAAAATCTAGGGAGGCACTCCTGATCATAATAGATGATTGTGTATCTGCCCAGTAGGAGTATATCTGGAGAGCAAGACTGAGCCAGAAAAATGGGGATTTCTTAAACCTATAAAATGAGGGCTTTGGACTAGATGATATCTACGGTCACTCTCAGCTCTAAGATCCTAAGACCCTAGATCCTAGAAAAAAAAAGTGGAGACATTGCCTTTGCTAGTTCCCACCTACCCTTAAAAAGAAAGCGTAAGATATAAAGATATATATAAATAATATATATAAAGATATATATATATAAATTTAATATATAAAGATATAAGATATAAAAAAACCTTAATCCTACTCTATGGCAACTGCAGTAACATGAGATCTCTAGGAGATGGAGAAGAAAACCAATTATAATAGGCAAAAAAGACTCAGCTAGAGGTGATAGAAATATAATACCATTTCCTATAGTCTCTTTAACAGTAATAATAATAACTAACATTTATACATCATTTACTCTGTGCTAGGCTAAATATCACTGTGCTAAGTACTTCACAATTATTATCTCATTTGATTCTCACTACTCCCTTGGGAGTTGCTTCTATTATCATCCCTGCTTTGCAGATGAGGAAACTGAGTCTCACAGAAATTAAATTACTTGCCCAGAGTCAAACAGTTAATAAGTATCTGAGGTCAAGCTTAAACTCAGGTCTTTCTAACTCCAGGCCCAATCTATCTATTGTGCCATTTAGCTGTCCCAGATGATATAAATACTGTTACTGCATCTTTAAGAGGTAATGGAATCTTGGGTAGTTATGAAGAGACTGAGATTAATTGTTGTTCTAAAGAAGACTGTTACTGTGATGGCTGAAGAGAAGACAGAAAAAAAAGGACAAAGAGAACTCATTTCTTGAGAGAACTGAGTTTAACCCTTATCTGGTGAAGAAACATGAAGTAAATACTTGAGAAAATACTTTAAGTGGTATCCAGAGAAAACTGACTGGTGGAACTGGGTTTATAGAACTGAGGAGAAGTAAACAGTTGTCTTTTTTATTACAGGTGACTTTGGTTGGCTTTTCCTCATGACTGATGTATTGTAAATAATTATGTCTCTATTAGTCAATAGTCACCATCCTTATTTAAATTAGATATTTGATATAAAGATGGGTAAAAGCTCATGGGAAAAGAGGTTTTTTTAGTTAACTAAATGAGCAACGTTTAATAAACTAAAATGCTAATTGATTAAATATGAGAGATGTTTTCATTTTAATAATTAATAAGAAAATATGAAAACAGACCCTTGATTACCTTAGAACCCAGGATGAGAATGATAAGGATAATGAGCTAGCAGCAGGAAGAGAGAGAGGTGATAACCTCACCTAGATTATATATGAGTGGTCAACTCTAAACCCTACTACAGACATTTTCTCATTTTTCCATTTCCCTTACATTGTCAGAAACCTTTGGGCTTTCTGGAATTTTGATTAAGGATTTCAGGAATTCCAGTATTTCCAGCAAATCTATGTTCTCATCAATATTAATATTCCTTCCAGGGATGGAGATTATAACCTATCTATGCCTGCCCGGTGTGTGGGATCCTCAGTCTTGAGCTCCCCAGGAGGGTTCAACCCAATGTGCTGGGAGCACTCCTAGAGGTGAGGTCTCCTGATATATGAAGATCCTAATGGATCACCTAGACTGCCTATGAGTTCTCAACCATGTCCAGCCCATTTCGTTTTTCTATTGTGTATTTATTTCAGTCATTTCAGATAGATCTGGGCATTACAGAAATGGAGGTAGATTTGAGGGAGGATTTAAGACACATCTACTTTCTCTGTCAAAATTCCTTACTTATTACATGATAGTCTAACTCCATGCATTATTGTTTTTCCTGTGTGGATGGTTAGACCAAAATTTTTGAGTTATTATTATCTCTTTAGGAGACTCTTCAATGTTCCTGAGGGTGAAGCAATCTGCATGGTCATCACCAAATAGAAGCAACTGGTGGACCATACCATCTATAGAAGATCCCTCTCCGATGTGGTCTCTGGGTCACTGATGGCAGGAATTCTGATAACTCAACAATTGTCAGACACTACAATCCCAACTAATACCTGGCAGAATTAAGTAGTCTCATGAACATCAAAAGCATCCAAGCTTCTAGAATCTACATCTATCTAAATACAGGTACAGGACTTAGCACTGCTACACAAGTTACCACCAGTTATAATATTCTTAAATAGTCAGGTGGCAGAGATACCCACACTATAAGATCCTGAACTTTTTTAAAAGGTGTAAATGGTGAGATATTCGCATGACTACACAGGAGAGACTACATGGCTTAGTAGATAGAAAGCTGACCCCAGAGTCAGGAAGATCTGGGTACAACATCTACCTGTGACACTGTCTGGTTCTGTGACCTTGACCAAGTTACTGTCTTAATACACAAGGCAAATCTTTAAGCCTATGAGTAGCAGAACAGCTTCTCATCTGTGCTGCTAGAAAAATGTTTCTCTCTAGGAGATCCCCATGACAATGAAATCAAAAGTCTGCCCCCACCCCCCACCAACCAAGTATTCCAATGGTAGAGAGAACTCACATGTTCTATGAGCAGAGTGTCTACTGCCTGAGATCTAGAAACTTTATTTCACTGAAATTGTGATTATGTCTGTACATAAGTACCAACATTAAAATCCATTAAATGTTATAAAGCTGCAGGGTGGGGCCAAGATGGCGGCATAGAAGCAGGAAAACTCCATATGTCCCTTCCATAACCACCTCAAATACCTATAAAAAAAATGACTCTAAACAAACTTTAGAGTTACAGAACCCACAAAGTGACAGAAACAAACCTCCTGCTGAAGACAGCCCGGCAGGCTGGCAGGAAGGGTCCATCTCAGTCCTCTGGGAGCAGAGCTCAGCCCCACATGAGTCTGCAGTTTAGCCCCAGGGCTGCCCAACCAGCCCCAGCTGAGGTACTTTGGCAAAGTGGATCACCAGCAGCTGTGGCGGTTTCCAGAATTATCAACCCATAAATGCCAAAGACAAAGTGAAAGGTCAGTGGACTTTGGGAACAGGGGGTCTGGTAGTGTAGCCCCACCTCTGCCCCCAGGGCGAGAAGCAGCTGAGGTGCAGTGGCTGCCACCACGTGGCTGCTTCAGAGCTCCTGGCCTGCAGATTGTAGGGGGACCAAGTAACCAGTCTGGGGAGTAATCACTCTTGCTTTAACCTGCTTGGATCTGGTTTTCTGTCTAAGGTGGAAGTCCTGCGGTACATGACCAGTGTGCCAGAGCCTGTGGAGACTTCTGAGAGGGTACCAAACTAATACCTCCAGCAGCTGAGAAAACCCCAGCAATTTGGGACAGAGTTCTCCTCTCTGGAAGCAGAGTTCTACTGTGGCAAAAAGCTCAAAAGTCAAGTAATTGAATGGCAACATGAACAAGAAAAGGAAGCAAAGCAAGTGCAGCAATTCTATTTTGGACTCCTTTTGGGGGGGGACAAAAAGGATCAAAGCATGGAACAGGAGGAAGACAATGAAGTCAGAACTCCTGCACCAAAAGCTTCCAAGAAAAATATGAATTGGTTACAGGCCATAGAGGAGCTTAAGAAGGATTTTGAAAACTAAATAAGAGAAGTGGAGGAAAAAATGGGAAGAGAAATGAGAATGATGCAAGAAAATCAGGAAAAGAGAGTCAACAACCTGACTGAAGAAAATAACACCTTAAAAAATATACTAACTCAAATGGCAAAAGAGGCTCAAAAAGCCAATGAGGAAAAGAATGCCTTAAAAAGCCAAATTTCCCAAATGGAAAAAGAATCTCAAAAGCTCACTGAAGAGAATCATTCCTTCAGAATTAGATTGGAGCAAATGGAAGCTAGTAACTTTATGAGAACTCAAGATACTATTAAACGGATCCAAACAAATGAAAAAATAGAAGACAATGTGAAATATCTCATTAGAAAAAAACACTGAGGGGCGACCAGGTAGCACAGCAATTAAGAGCACCAGCTCCAGTGTTGAGAAGACCTGGAGATCGAATCCCAGGCTCAGACACTTAGCACCCACCCAGAAACACCTGGCCATGTAACCTTGAGCAAGTTACTTAACCCCATTTGCTTAGGGGCGGCCAGGTGGCTCAGCGAGTAAGAGCACTGGCTCCAGTGTCGGGATGACCTGGAGATCGAATTCCAGGCTCAGACACTTAGCACCCACCCAGAAACACCTTGCCGTGTAACCTTGAGCAAGTTATTTAACCCCATTTGCTTAGGGGAGGCCAGGTGGCTCAGCGAGTAAGAGCACCGGCTCCAGTGTCGGGATGACCTGGAGATCGAATCCCAGGCTCAGACACTTAGCACCCACCCAGAAACACCTTGCCGTGTAACCTTGAGCAAGTTATTTAACCCCATTTGCTTAGGGGAGGCCAGGTGGCTCAGCGAGTAAGAGCACCGGCTCCAGTGTCGGGATGACCTGGAGATCGAATCCCAGGCTCAGACACTTAGCACCCACC
>NW_027185761.1:41096502-41112087 GCF_028583685.1 Petaurus breviceps papuanus | reverse complement strand
TTACTTAACCCCGATTGCTTAAAAAAAAAAAAAAGAAAAGAAAAAGACACTGACCTGGAAAATAGATCCAGGAGAGATAATTTCAAAATTATTGGACTACCTGAAAGCCATGATAAAAAAAAAAAAGAACCTAGAAATCATCCTTCAAGAAATTCTCAGGGAAAATTGCCCTGAGTTTTAGAATCAGAGGGCAAAATAGAGGTTGAAAGAATCCACCGATCACCTCCTGAAAAAAAATCCCCAAAAGAAAACTTCTAGGAATATTATACCCAGGTTCCAGAGTTCCCAGATCAAGGAGAAAATATTACAAGCAGGGGCAGCCAGGTAGCACAGCGAGTAAGAGCACTGGCTCCAGTGTCAGGATGACCTGGGGATCGAATCTGGGCTCAGACACTTAGCACCACACCCAGAAATAACTGGCCGTGCAACCTTGAGCAAGTTACTTAACCCCGATTGCTTAAAAAAAAGAGAGAGAAAATATTACAAGCAGCCAAGAAGAAACAATTTGAATATTGTGGAAACACAATGAGGAGAACACAGGATCTGGCAGCTTTTACACTGAGGGATCGAAGGCCTTGGAATGTGATATTCCAGATGGCAAAGGAGCTGGGACTAAGACCAAGAATCACCTACCCAGGAAAACAGTATCATGTTTCAGGGGAAAATATGGTCATTCAATTTAATAGAGAACTTTTAAGCATTCTTGATGAAAAAAAACAGAACTGAATAGAAAATTTAACATTCAGATACAAGAAGCAAGAGAAGCATGAGAAGGTAAACAGGGAAAAGAAATCATAAGGAACTTATCAAAGTAGAACTATTTACATTCCTACATGGAAAAACCATAATTGTAACTTATGAAATGTTTCTCAGTATGGGAATAGTTGAAGGGAATATAAATGTGTGTGTGTATATATATGTATACAGGTATATATACATACATATATGTCTATATAGGAGTATATGGGCATATGAATACATATATGAGTGTGCATGTATATATATATATATATATATATATATATATATATGTGTGTGTGTGTGTACAGGTATACATAGAGGGCACAGGACCAATTGAATAGGAAGAGATGATACTTAAGAGGTGAAATTGAGAGGTGAGAGAGGAATATAATGAGAGGAGATAGGGAGAGACAAAATGGGGTAAATTATCTCATATAAAAGAGGCAAGGGAAAACTGTTATAATAGAGGGGAAGAACAGGAAGGCAAAAGGGAATGGGTCAACCTTACTCTCATTGAATTTGACTTGGGGAGGCAATGCCATACACACTAAATAGGGTATCTCACCCTATAGGAGAGTAGAGGGGAAGGGGATGAGAGGGGGGATGATGGAAGGGAGGGCAGGTTGGCAGGGGAGGGAAGTTAGAAGCACACACTTTTGAAAAGAGACAGGGTCAAAGTAGAGAATAGAACAAGTGGGGTTCGGGATAGGATGGAGGGAAATATAGTCATCTTTCACAATATATGCACTATGGAAATGTTTTCTGTAGCTACACATGTACAACCTATATTGAACTGCTTATCTTCCCAGTAAGGGTGGGTGATGAGGGAGGAAAGAAAAGAATCTGGAATTCAAAGTTTTAAAATCAAATTTTTAAATACATATATTATTATATGTTTTTTTTACATGCAACTGGGAAATAAGACATACAGGCACTGGGGTATAGAGATCCATCTTGCCCTACTGGAAAGTTGCAGGGGGGGATAGGGAGGATATAGGAGAGAGCAGATTGGGGGAGGGGGCATACAGTGGGATCACTGTTTGGGGGGGTAGGAGAAAGACGGGGAAAAATTTGTAACTCAAAATCTTGTGGAAATGAATGATGTAAACTAAAAATGAACATAAAGTTTAATTTAAAAAATTAAATAAAATTTTTTAATTGAAAAAAATATTATAAAGCTATGTCTCCTTTCAAAATTTTTTGCTGCCACTTTGGATTTGTTATTGTTCTTGTTTAATATTCATTCTGAGAGGAAAAAGTGAGCAGTGGGATGCTGGGAAGCATACTCTATTTAGTCTCAGGAGACCTGGGTTCAAATCCTGGCTTGGCTATTTCCTACCTGTGACATTCTATAAATCATTTTATATGATGGGGCTCCAGTTTCATGTGTGAACTGAAAAGTTTCAGTTACATGACCTCAATAGTCCTTTCTGGCTCTAAATCTATACTACTATGATTGAACCACAAATAAAACTTAAGGAAAAGAAAGAAGAAATCAGAGAATTACAGGGCTGTTTGATCTGGAAAATACTTTAGGGACCACAGAATCACTGAATCAACTCACAATGGTGTTCAACCTTCTCATCTCACAGATAAAAAAACTGAGTACTATGTCAGCAAATAAGTTGTCCAAGGTCATTTTGCTAGTGGGTGGGAAAGCCAAGACTCAAACTTGTGTCTCCATATTCCTGTCCCAGATCTGTTATCTTGTTGTAAGAACCCAAATACCTTCAAATTCAACTACTATTTTAAAGTTATTATGAAGCAAAACAACAGATAAATAGATGTGAAATGCTGAACAGTTAAGGGGACATTGTTCTGTTTGGACCACAGTTTAAAACGTTTTTAAAAACACCTTCATAGTGTAATTCACTGTACATAGATACTCAGTTGGACCATTGGGATTTCACCGATTTCAAAGTCTCCTCCAACAATGCAAATCAAAACCTCGTCATGCCTAGCCATCTTGTGGGGCTATCAGCCATGTCCTCCTGTAACTCTGTCCCAGGGGCTCCACCCAACCCACTAGAATCCTTCTTTAAGTCTTCCTGTTATCACAAGGACATCAGTAGACTATCCATGAGTTATCCTTTGCTCTCATCACCTTCCCTCTTCCTAATTTCCCTAGTACTAATAAGGGCATCTCCACATCTCCCCAGTTCCCCAGGCTCACAACTTAGGTTCACTCCTCCCTCTCACCTCCCAAGTCCTGTTAATTGCACCTTCATAACATCTTTTAGATTCAAACCCTTTCTGTCCTCTGACACTGTCACCATCCTGGTGCAGGACCTCATCACTTCACACCTAGACTTGCCAATAACCTTCTGGTTGGTCTTCCTGTCTCAAGTCCCTTTCTATTCTAATCCATCTTTCATTCAGTTATCAAATTGATCTTATTAAACATGTTTAGCAATGTAAATTCTCCATTGTCTCCAGGATCAAATATAATATCCTCTGTTTGGCTTTTAAAGTCCTTCCTAAGCAGAATTCTCCCTACATTTCTAGTCATCTCCCTTCCACATGCTCCAAGATCCAGAGACTCTGGCCTCCCTGATCTTCTCTCAAGCAACACTCCATCTCTGGGCTCTGTGTATTTCCACTGGCTGTCCCCCACGCCTGGAATCCTCTCCCTCCTTGTGACCACTTTCTGACTTACCTGGCTTCCTCTAAGTCTCACCTAAAATCCCACCTTCTACAAGAAGCCTTTCCTGCTCCTACCAAATGCTAGAGCCTTCCCTCTAAGATTAACTGCAATTTATACTAATTTTTGGTTTGTGCATTAGCTTGTGTATTTCCTCTCCCAGTAGACTATGATCTCCTTGGGAGCTGGGACTGTCTTTGCCTCTTTTTGCATCCCAAGCACTTAGCACAGTTCTTGGCACATAGTAGGCACTTAATGACTGTTTATTGACTGACTGTATGTGTGTGGTGTCTATAGCACCTTGCTTGTTCAACCTACCATATGTCTTTCCATTGCCCTTTGTAGTGAAGAGCTGGTAAATGTTTAACAACCAGCTCTTTAAAATATACATATACTCTTGAGTATATGGTGTGTACACTGCTAAATCCATGGTGTGTGCAATAATTAATCTACATTGTTAACATTTTTCCATTGTTTTCTCAAGTTTACACAATCAGCAAAACAATACAAGCCCCGAAACAGTCATTTCTGAGATGTGGATGCTCACTGAACCTTTAACAATCGGACTCTGCCAGTGTGAGCATCCCTGCCTTTGAGTGTTCCCCAACTTCAGTCTTTTGCAGATTGTAGGATTCTGTGTCTCAGTGCCCCACAATGAAGCATTTGAGGGATATTGGCATTGAAAAGATCGACCTTTCTTTCTCTATGTAGCCATATTATTCCATGGAAAGAAACCTCTGAATGATCCGTTATCTCAGCAGTGCTTCTGTCTTGGTCCAGGAAACTGACTAAAGGGAGGTAAAGGGTTAAAATAAAATTGTGACAGTTGTGCTCAATTCATGTTTTGATTAAACAGCCTCTCTTGGCCAATATTATGTCTCATACTCAACAGCAAACAGAATCTGAACTCTAGCGTGAAGTAAACAATAGGGGGAAAATTCCATTTCAGGCACACAAAAATAATCAAAACCGCCATCCACTCCAAAACCAGTCCGGAAATTCCAGTTTAGGAGAGAAAAATATAAAACATCATCCATAACATTTCCAACTTTCTATTAAAAAAGATGATTTACTATGTCATGTAAAACGAGAAGAAAATCTGAATGAATTCAAAAGCAGGAGAGAGTCCAGCACTACCCCCAAATCATAAATCCAGTCCAGATTAAGCTCCACAATAAATACCCAGGAGATTATTGTTAACAGGGTTCCTTTTCATCTCTGAGTACACAGGGTAAGCAGTGTGGTTTGCTAGGAATTGTAGATGGGAACCCATCAGGACACATAGTTCTGAAGGCTGGGGGAGTCGTTTTAGTTTCCTGATAAGTAATTCCCTAAGAATGGAGTGTGCTAAAGTCTTATTTCATTTTTAAAAAGTAAAATAGTATGAACATATGTGCAGGCCCCTCCTACTCTTCAATTTACCTCCTTCCTCCTTACTTTGACTCATGGTGGGGGCAGGTACCCAGGGCTAGCAAGCAGAAAGAGGAATTGGGATGGAGTGGAGGGAAGGCAGGGAGGGAAGAGGAGGAAGAGAGCAAGTTTTCTAGAGAAAGTCAAAGGAGGTTATGCCTACCAAGGACTGGCCACTGAGGGAGGAAATAGCACCTAAGTTGGTACTTCGGTATCTACCTAAATGGGTAGCATCCTGGACTTGGAGGCATCAGCTATCATCACTAGCTGTGGGATCCTGGGCAAGTCATTTATGCTTTCTGTCTGCCTCTGTATCCTCTTCTGTAAAATGGGGATGACAACACCCACCTCCCAAGGTTGTTGTGTGGATAAAATGTGATGTTTGTAAAGCACTTTACAAACCTTCAAGTATGCTATAAATGATAGCTGACATTATAATATGGAAAGTGCCAGAGAGGCCAGAGAAGAAGTGACCTAGGAGATGGTCCAAGCACCAAATGGTTATATGTAAGGAGGAATGCCAGGCACTGGATTCTTTCTCTAGCCTGGACTTCTCCTTGAACTTGACTTCATTGTCCCCCACTAGTGAGGAAAGAGAAGCAGGGGGAAATCAAGATATTCAGCTGCACAGTAGAAGATCCAACCACTGTGGGAAGCAGTTGCTGAGCAGGATCTGAGGGGCCTGTCATCACCCGAGATGAAAGCAAGAAAAGGCAGTTGAGGGATACCCCCAGACCCAAGTATCCTCATTACTAGATAGTGACCCTTTGGGAGGCTGTCAGTAACAAAGCATGCAGAAAGTTGGCTGGGTCCCAATGGGAGCAACTGACAAATGAAATAAGCATTTTTAAAGGCATATCAGTGTGCCAAGAACTGTACTACTAACTGGTTATACAAATAGAAAAGCAATATAGGCCCTGCTCTCAAGAAGTTCAAAGTCTAATTGGGAGAGACAATCCATAATAGAGCATTCAAGTGCAGGGAGATAGAAGGTCCCAGAAGTTCTAAGGATACATTAGTCAGATAATAATGCCTGGGAGATGGAGAGATGAGGGCAGAGGGTGCAGAGGAAGGTCAGGTGGTAAGACCTGGAAGACTTTCATATTCAGTGGCAGAGCAGATGGTAATACCTGGTGGTATTCCATCTCACTAGAAGGATTATAGTTGGTGACTACTACCTTATCCAAAAGGTGTGAGCAATTCCCTCCAGCTGTCCTGATGGGCTCTGGGTAACTCTAGTAGGAGAGGTGAAGGGAAGGCAAAGAAGGACCTATAAGTGGTGAGTCTTCCTACCACTGACCTTCCCCAGGTGGAGTCTGGGCAGCCTAGAGATCAAAGGCTGTTTTGGGGATGCATAGATCTTAGAGAAGCCACAGGTGCCTATCCTACATAATAGTGGTTGTAATGTATTTTGTCTTATTCCTTTTGCTTCTCTGATTATGAATAAGGAACTATATGATTAAAGCATGGTCATGTGATAGATTACATTTTGCCATGCCAGTGTGATTAAGTTGAAATACTGAAGCAAAGAGCGAAGCATAAATTTTTTCAAGGTAGATGAGGGAGTGGGGGAAGGGCTGAGTTAAGAGAATAATTGGTAAGCCCACACAGACCACATCATTAGACTAATGAGATGCGCTAGAGGGTAGAGGTAACCAGCATTCCAAGAACCACAGTAAGCTTGACATTTCCTTGGGCATAGCCTGGTGTGGTGAAATATACAATTGCTGTAGTAAGCACAGAATCGTCAATGCATGATCCTTATTGTCTAACAGGGTCAGTCAAGTGGTCATCAGTGACCCCAGTTAGTTAAATAAACATTTGTAAGTACATTTAAAAAGTAACAGGAATATATCTTTCTTGCCCTTATGGTGTCATTTTTCTGGAAATTGGGGATACTCATACAACATTATATCATTAGTAATGATTTTAAAGTACCATGTGGTCAACACTGCAGTTCCATCTCACAGGAATAAGTGCTTACCAATTGTGACTGCATCTATGCAAACAAACTAATTGCATTTTTTTTAAACGACATTTAAGAACAGAAGATTGCTCTGTTATCCATGTCCTCCTCTGATGCCACCTCTGATCAGGAAAAATTCAAATCCCAGCTCAGACCCTTAATAACTGTGACCCCAAGCAAGTTACTTAATTCTGCTTCAGTTTCCTTATCTATAGAAGAAGAGATAATAATAGCAAGTCCCTCTCCAGGTTGTTATGAGGACCAAATGAGATATTTGTAAGGAGGTTTAGAAACCTTAAGTAGTCTAGAAATGCTAGCTAGAACAGATAAAAAGAGGAAAGAAGGACATCTCAGACATAAGGAACAATATAAACGAAGTCACTGAGTAACAGCTTCAAGCACGGGCATGGGATTGCTTTGGGGACTCTTTAGATTCAGGACTTCTGATGGGGGAAAGACCAACATTTTCAATACATGACGATTGCAGTAACTTTTTCCAATTTTCAGTCCTGGGCAAATCATTTAGTAAATCATAGAAGGAAACCTGGCAATGAAAGACCACCTCTGGCAGGGTCTACCCAGCTGAGAGGATTTCAAGCACTGGGACTGTTGTACTTGCATCCTCCATATGACAAGTAGCCTGACCAGAAGCTGGTCACTGGAAGGCTAGGTAACAAATGATGAACTTTGGAGCCATAATACCTTACAAAACCTTAAGTTGTAGAGGGCTTATATTCAGCATTGGTAGGAGGAATACTTACACTGAATGAATTTTATTATTTGTTTCAAATTGAAGAATGTCAATCCAAGGGACTCATTTCTGGACTTGCACATTTTCTGGACTATATCCTTCAAGTGGCTTTGAGTCAGATGCACTCATTGGGGAGGGTCTTGCATATCATATCCCAGGTGTCAATGTATGGGGCAGGCAGTTCCATAAGAATAAGTATGGATAACCACTCCCTACCCCAGGCAAGAGAGGTAAGGTGGAAGGCTGAAAAGAGGGCTCAGAAGGAGAAGCCAGAAGAAAATTAATGGCTGCCATATCTAAACTCAGCTGTACTAACTCAGAAAATCAAAGCAGCCTTGGTCCCAGGGCAGTGAGTCAAAGTTGCACAGGAACTTTTCCCTTTTAGATCTGACTCTCTTGTCACCAGCTTCAGTTCTTCCCAGTTTCAGGACTGAGATTCCTGGCACAACCCAAGGAGAAGGAGTTGTGGCCCCAAAGTTCATCAACCTGGAACAAGGTTTTCTCTAACTTCTCCTGAGTGCTTAAGCTATCCCACCTGTTTCTGTGTTGGAAAGACAGATGGGCTATTTGGGAGCCAATGCACAGGCTTGCAAACTGACTGATACTTCCTCTGGTACATAAAGGCAATAGAAGATAGAAAATGGATTTCCAAAAGGAAGCTGGGAGATCATTTTCTGTTACAGTCTAAGTAAAGTCTACAGCCCCCCCCCCCCCCCGTGTTGGGGGCATTTCCTTGTTGTTAAATTTTGCCCTGTCGTTTAATTTCATGCCTTTTTATTGGGGTAGGTGATCATTTCTAATGTTGTTCTAATAAAAGGAATCTTAGTAAGGGTTCATCAGACCCAAATGACACAATGACCCTAGAGTGGAACCAGAGCTACATATTAACTAGTATTATGGCTCTGCCATTGGCACCCCAGGGAACATGACCATTCCCCACTGATGTCAACCCTAAGGTGGACCTTGGAAATTTCTTCATTTCCCTTAATAAAGTTCTATAACTCTGTACAGGAACCATGAATCCATTGAAAGAAGCAGCTTCCTTGACCAATGCAGATCAATTTTCAATAGTCCATCAACATTTATTAAGTGCCAGCACTGTGTTGAGTGACAGTAATACAAATGCAAAAAAAGAAGGAAGGAAGGAAGGAAGGAAGGAAGGAAGGAAGGAAGGAAGGAAGGAAGGAAGGAAGGAAGGAAGGAAGGAAGGAAGGAAGGAAGGAAGACAATCCCTCTCCTCAAGGTGCTTACAATCTAACAGGAGAAGATAACACACAAAAAGAAGCTGAAAAAAGTCAGGGGAGGTATCCAAAGGACCAGGACCTGGTGAAAAGGACAGAGTTATCTCAGAGTAGCACAGCCAGATGAGAAATGAGTTCTGAGATGGGTTATCTTCTTAAATGGAGATTTGGGAGTTCAAGGCTCCACTCTTCAAATGAGAAGGACAGAGGTTACTGAGGAGGTCAGCAACTATTTTGCAATTTGGAGTCTTAGTTCCTGGGTCCAGTAACAGATGAGGGGTCTTGTCCAGGGTGCTGGATTCAGTCCTTGAATCCAGGACTTCCTGACTCAAACCCCAGCTTTCCAGCCACTGTTCCATAGCAGCCTCTTAACCAAGAGAACTATTACCCTTTAAATGAGCAATATATTTTTAATAGTTTCAACCTGCCTCGCCTCTTCCTACGTAGTCAAAAAAAAAAGATATTTCAAAAGAGCAACCTGCTGAATTCAGTCAAATTGGATTCACATTCAGTTACTATCAGATAATTTTGAAAATAACTGACTGGTGTGACAAAATTCTACCAGGACGTCTTTCGAAAAACCCACGTGTGTTTCTGGATCACCTAGGAAACCTACATAAATGTAAAATTATCATCTGAGGCCTCTCTCATCATTATTCATGAAAATACAGTAGGGAGCTCAGTAGTTTTACCTTACAAATGACTGTTCACAACAAAAGGACTTGAGATGATAAACACCAGGAAAGAAAGGAACTGGGTCTTCCTTACTGAGCACGCTGTCTTTAAATAAAATTTATAAGGATGAATTCAAACTTTCTCTTATCTAACATGCTTTTTGTGACTGGATTTAATTTCATTTTACTTCCTAATTTCTCTTTCTTATTATAATTATTTTTTTTAATCTCAGAGGAAATTGTGTTAAGGCGATTGTGAGGCATTGAGTTCAGCGACAAATTACTCGCTGGAACTTTCTCTGGCCATATCCATTCAATTCTACATCACAGTTTGGGGCCAGGTATTGATCAGTTTCAGTGGGCCTTGGATGTAATAGGGGCCTCCCATCTCATATACAAGTCAGTCAGTCAACAAGTACTTATTAATTATCTAGTACATGTCAAGGTATCGTGCCAAGGAAATCCCAAATTGGGTCACGAAGTGTCAGATACAAAAGAAACAACTGAAAAATAGCATGGATCTTATGGGAGGTCTTCCCAATCCCCCCCAGTTTTTACTTCACTGTCTCATCTACTTGTTCCCCCAATTCCTTTACAATTAACTTGTACATATTCAATGAACTTATATGGATACCGGTTAGTTCCCCCATTAGAAAGTCATTCAATCTTTTTGACTACATATCCCCAATGCTCTGCACACAGTAGGCACTTAATAAATGATTATTGAATGAAAGAATGGATGAATGAATGAGGCGACCAGAAAGAAGCAGAATCTTTGCAGAAGTGGGACATGTATCTCTACATCTTGGTCATCTCTGTTCCCCTCCACTCTCTTGACCCTAATCAAAACTCCCTCCCTGGTGATTATGCCCATTATCTGTGTTGTCTCTTATTTGAAATGATATCTCCTTGAGGGTAAGAACTATCTCACTTTTGTATTTTTAGCCTCAGTGTGACATATTAGAGGTGTTTAGGAAATGCTTTTTCAGTTCATTCATTCTGTTAAACTTAGTACCTCTCTGACTCAATTCAGAATTAGACACTGAGAAACAGGAATTCTTTGATAATGTCCAGACTCAAGGACTGTTAACTTGAAAAGGAATATCCAACAAGAAGTAGTGCTAGGTACAGTAGAGTCAGAAGAATCTGATTTTGAATCCAGCCTCAGACACTTACTAGCTATGTGACCCTAGGCAAGTCACTTAACCCTGATTGCCTTCAAAAGAAAAAAGGTGGGGGGCAGGAATGTTTTCTCCCTGCCCTGGAAGGGTCTCAGGGGCTCTTATGAGTGTGAGAAGGATGTTGTGCTACCTATACAAAAATGTTTAGATTAATTCAAATAAGCTTAGCTTTCACAAGTCAGGAGATGATAATGATTCTGGACTCCATCCTGGTCAGATCACATCTAGAAGATTGTATTCAGTTCTGAGTACCAAATTTAAGAAAAGATATTGATAAGCTGGAGAAAATCCAGGGGAGGGAAACCAGGAAAGCAAAGGGTCTTGAGTCATTGAAGGAATTTGGGGATGTTTATCCTGATGAAGGGAATGCTCAAAGGAGACACCATAGCTATCTTCAAGGACATGAAAGGCTACAAATAGAAAGTATTAGGCTTATTCTGTCTGGTCCCAAAGGGCAGGAACTTAGGGAATGGGTGAGGGCTGCGATGGGTCAGTTTAGGCTTGATGCAAGGAAAAAATGTGCTAATGATTAGAACCATCCCAACATTGAATAAGTCATGACATTGAATAAGACAATAACTATGCCTAAAGTGTTGGTCTGACCATCATTCTCCTGCTCAGTAAAAGTTCCAAGGGCTCCAAACTCCTGTTTGCTATTCAAAGTCCTTCCCAAACTGGTTCCAACCTACCTTTCTGGATTCCTTACACATCACCACCCTCCAAGAGCACTGTGATCTATCCAGACTCCCCTTCTTACTTTTTCCTGCTTGTTAGTCCTACCTAAGAATTCCCCCCTCCCTCCACCTCTTAGAATCCCTTCAAAGCTCAGCCCAGCTCCCTTCTTCCATGTGAGATCCTCCCAGGCTTCCCACCAAACCCAACACCAAGCACGGTGCCTTACACACAATAGAAGCTTAATAAATGGTTGTGAAATTATCAAGTTCTTTTTCTGAGTGTGGATTTGATTAGATGGTCACTGACGAACATTCCTTCCAACTCTGCAATTCTGTGATCAAATACTTAGAAGGAACCTTAAGGAGCATTGGAAGTCCCTGATTTTACAGATAAGGAAACTGATGCCCAGAGATGAAGTGACTTGTCCAAGGTCATGCAGGTTGCAAAACTGGAATTTGAAATATGGTCTTCAGATACGAGATCCATGAGGCTTTCCACTGTTTAGTTGAGACCACCCAAAGACAATGAGCAAATGTCAGAGTAAGCAAATATTTGGAGACAGGCGATATGGCAAATCAGAAGGAGCTCAGCATTCACAGTCAGAGAACTTGGATTCAAAAGGCAGCTAGGTGGCCCCATAGTGCATAGAGCACCGGATCTAGAGTTAGGAAGACTAGTCTTCCTGAGTTCAAATTTGACCTCAGACACCTACTAGCTGTGTGACCCTGGGCAAGTCACTTCATCCTGTTTGCCTCAGTTTCCTCATCTGTAAAATGAGCTGGAGAAGGAAATGACAAGGCACTCCAGTTTCTTTGCCATGAAAACCTCAAATGGGGTCATGAAGAGTAGGACACTGCTGAAACTACTGACCAACCACAAAGACAACAAAACCTGACTTCAAAGCCTAGCTTGACCACTTACTGCCTTTTTGGCCTTGAGCAAGACTCCACATTTCTGAGATTCAGTTACTTCATCTGTAAAACAAGGGGGTTGGACTTGATAACCCTCGGGAGCCCTCCCAGCTCGGTCTGTGAGCCTATAACTCAGAAAAGATGAATTCCCCTAAAGTTGGAGACACAGTCATCCTGCCCAGGACAACAGCATCCCCAAATATGTTCCTCTCCTTTCAAAAGTCTCACACACACACACACACACACACACACAGAGCGAGAGAGAGAAAAAATACAGAAGTGAGAGGATTAAGGAAACACCTTTAAGACTTTTACATACTGCACATTATGAGAAAGGTTAAAGAAAAAAGGGGGGATCCCAGATGCCCAAAGTAGACCCAGTGGGAAATATGACACCTTTCTGCTTTTAAGTAAGCTGTGGAACTGTAATCTTGAGTGTCCATTCAAGTCAATTCAATTAGTAAATGACCAAGTACTTCTTGTAGCTAGGCACAGGGAGGGATGATGCCTGCTCATGAGCATCAAGATTTTCTAGTCTAGGATTTGACCATCACAAATGGGTTTGGTGGGATGATGTCAGCCTGGGATTCTTTCCAACCCTGAGAAACCTCCAGAGGGCTGTGGTGGTGACGCTCCCTCCTTCCATGAAGTGGATCACAACCTATTCATGCTTCCATGTACTCGGTCCTCTGCCAATGTCCCCCCATAAACCTGACACATGGGGACTACCCAAAATGCTGGAGGACCAAATTCTCTCTTTTTTCTGCTAATACCTTTCTCTGATTTAATTTTGTTGTTATTCAGTCGTTTTCAGTCATGTCTGACTCTTTGTGACCCAATTTGAGGTTTTCTTGGCAGAGATACTAGAATGGTTTCCCATTTCCTTCTCCAGTTCATTTTCTAGATGTGAAAACTGAGGCAAATGGGGTTAAGTGACTTGGCCAGGGTCACATTGCTAGAAAGTGTCTGAGACCAATTTTGGACTCAGGAAGATGTCTTCCTGATTCCAGGTCTGTCATTCTATCCACTATGTCACCCAACTATTCATCTTTGATTTAATTGTTAATATTTATATAGCATTTTAATGTTTGCAAAGCACTTTACATTTATTATCTAATTTGATCCTCTCTTTAACCCTGAGAGATAGGTATGATCATTATTATCCTTACTTTACATATGAGAAAACTAAGGCAAACAGGTTAAGTGACTTACCTAGGGTCACATAGCTAGTAAGTGTATGAGGCAAGATTTGAACTCAGGTCTTCCTAACTCCAGGTCCTTTATACAATCCACTACATAAATCTAGAAGTCCCCCATCCCACGCCAACCTTCTTGTACAGATGAGGATACTGAAAAAGATGATCACATGACTTGCCCAATGTCTGTTAGTTACGTTTTAAGGGGTGGGGGCAGCATTCAAACTGAGGCCTCTGACTCCCTATCCATCCCACTTCCCTGCCACTTACAAAGAAATGAAACTTGATTTCCATTTCTCCACCTTAGTCACTTCCAGTTTCTTCCAATGACTGGTCAGCAGATACCCCACAACTGCAGAACTGTGTGACCAAGAGACACCACTCGGGTCTCTTTCATTGTCACTGCTCAAGGAGACTGAAGAGCTTCATGGTCTAAGGACCCCATGAGGTCAATAAAGTCAAATCACATAGCTCATTCCGGGATCTTGAGTTAACTAACAAACTGGAGAACAGAGGGTAGGAGGAAGTTGTCTGTAGGGATAAAAGCACAGGCTTTCTAGTCTGGAAATCGATGTTCTGCTTGAGGGTTAGATTTTGAGGTGCCCATCTGTGAGTCAATTGTAAACTGATATCACTTATGTTAAGCTTGTTTCTGGGAGAAGACGGTGGTGGGAGGGGGACAGAAATGATCCCAGACTTGTGTTTTCATTGGCACAGAGAACACCC
This sequence comes from Petaurus breviceps papuanus, assembly GCF_028583685.1. Lineage (NCBI taxonomy): Eukaryota > Metazoa > Chordata > Mammalia > Diprotodontia > Petauridae > Petaurus > Petaurus breviceps. The sequence continues at coordinate 41,097,974 of NW_027185761.1, read as the reverse complement.
CTTGAAAAAATTCCCCCTAGCAAGGGAGATGGTCAAACTCTCTGGCCTTCAGAGTCTTACTAAGCTGCCCAGGGCATTGAGCCATTAGATGGCTTCTCCAGGGTCACCCAGTCAGTACACATTAGATTGGCTTTGAACCTCGACTTTCTGATGTCTGGCTCTCTATTAGCTATGTATCAAATCTCCATGTTAAACTCTGTTCATAGTTACTTAGTCAAGTTACAGCTTTGTAGAAATCCTCACTGTCTGGCTTTTTTTTTTTTTTTGCATTCTTTAGAACTGGACTGAAGTCACCTACTTAGAAGAATCCTGCCTGGAATAGGAAGGTGCCCCCAGGTTGGTTGGAGAATGTGGAAGTGGGGGGTTAAAGGGGCCAGAACTGAGGAAGAAGGGAGAAATGCTTAAAGAACTTTCAAAACTTGGGACCATATGGGTTTTATTATACCTTTCTGAATGCTCATTTAGTTTTTATACAAATAGCTATGGGCAAGTGACCTTGTAACAGTCCTATTTATAAGACTATGCTAGGCTACAAGTTGTTTGACATTAATTAAAAAGATTGCCTTCTAAATGGCCCTGGGAAGTGGAAAACCTTCTGTCTGGCAGAACAGATTCACAGGGAAAAAACATTGTTTCTCTCATTTGAATACAAACCACTTACCATAAAGTAAGTGTTTCATCGGTCATTTCTTCAAGTGACTGGGTCAAAAGTATTTTAAATTCAAATCTACTCTATGTGGTTTTACCATTGTTAGATATTAATTGATTGTGGTCTAGCCAATGGGGCCTTGTAGGAGTTAAGAAAAAGGTCTTAGCTCTAAGGGGGATGGGAGTGGGGAGGGGGGGAAGGCTTGGAGGGATTAGAGGTAAGAATTCAGGCTGGAAAACTTTGGAGTTGTTGAGGAAGGCTTTGAAGGATAGGAACAGGAATATTAGCTTATATATGTATTATCAATTTAAGATTTGCAAAATAGTTTCCAAATATCAAGGGATCTGATTCTTGAGACAATACAACAAGGTTGATGCTTTGAGTAGTACAGATGGAGACTTTGAACCAAGAGAAAGGCCATCTAGTCCAAACCTTACATTTCACAAATCAGGGAACTGAGCTCAGAGAACTGCAGTGGCTTATCAGGTAATAGTAAGCAGATGTAGCATATAAGCTCAAGTCCTCCCACTCCAAAATCAAGACTCTTTCAACAGTATCATGCTGCCCTCATTTTATAGATACTGAGACTCAGGAAGGCAAAGACCCATGGTTAATAAATGTCTGAGATTGGATTGGAACTCAGATCTTTCTGATGCCAATTCCGACAATCTATCCTTTATACTAGGGAAATAAAGGATTTCTTTAAAAGGAAAATAAAGAAAAGAAAGGAGGGAAGGAGGGAGGAAAGAAGGAAGGAAGGAAGGAAGGAAGGAAGGAAGGAAGGAAGGAAGGAAGGAAGGAAGGGAGGAAGGGAGGGAGGGAG
>NW_027185761.1:41068740-41096402 GCF_028583685.1 Petaurus breviceps papuanus | reverse complement strand
TCTTCTTCTTCTTCTTCTTCTTCCTTCTTCTTCTTCTTCCTTCTTCTTCTTCTTCTTCTTCTTTCTTCTTCTTCTTCTTCTTCTTCTTCTTCTTCTTCTTCTTCTTCTTCTTCTTCTTCTTCTTCTTCTTCTTCTTCTTCTTCTTCTTCTTCTTCTTCTTCTTCTTTTCTTCCTCTTCTAGCTTAAGTTTCAACAACCATACAATTCATAGAATCATAGAACTCTAAGCCGAAAGAGGCCTTAGAGACCATCTGATACAACCCCCTTGTTTTATAAATGAAAAACTGAGGGCCTGTTATCTGTCTAGGGTCACACAGCCAGTATGTGTCAGAGACAGTGCTTAAACCCAGGTCTTACTGAGGCTAAAACCATTTCTCCATCCACTACACCACAAATCCTCTCCAGGGAGCCCAGATGATCCATGATGGAGGGTTCCCTCTAACCTTTTCTCTAGTCAGATTTAACTTAGAGTCAATATAGTTTCTTTGAAGGTGAGAACTGTCTTTGTTGTTTTGTTTTGTTTTTCTCTTTTACCCAGCCCCTAGTACAGTGTCTTACAAAAGGGAAATCTGCAAAGCCTTAACCTTCCCCTACACAATTTGTTGCTGTTTAATCATTTTAAGGTGTGTCTGACCCCATTTGGGATTTTCTTGGCAAAGATACTAGAGTTTCTGTTCTCTCTTTGCCATTTCTTTCTCCAGCTCATTTTATAGATGAGGAAATTCAGGCAAACAGGGTTAAGTGACTTGCTCAGGGTCACACCACTAGTAAGGGTCTGAGGCCAGATTTGAACTCAGGAAGACTCATCTTCCTAAGTCGAGGCCTGGTGTTCTGTGCACTGTGCTGTCTAGTTGCTCCAAATACAAGTCCCCTTACTCTGCAAAAGAAGGGTAATGGGGGACTCACACAAGTGAGGAGTGTTGCTAATAGAAGGACCAGTGTGATGTAGATGAGGTTGAGGAGCCTGTTTCCATGAACTTGCTGATGGTGTCTAATAGAAGTGTCTGAAAGAAACTCTGGAGACTTTCTGTAATTGATTCCCATCCACTCATCAGACAGAGGCCTCTTTGATTGGTGGCACTTACTGAGGGACTAGGGATACCTTCAGAAGGTTTTAGTGGACCTTCACCTGCTCTCTGTCTTCTTGGTGGGTCTCTGCTCTTGGTCCGACACCTTTGTAAGGGGAGACCCCAGTGAATCTCTCTGCTCTTGGTTTGACCCCTTTGATGACTGAAAAAAGAGATGTTGCAGTAAGGGGAGAGACCTTGGACCCTCTCTCTCTCAAAGGCCAACATGTGGTTCTTGACTCTATTAGGGTCAGCTCTAATGTCAGAGCTTTCTTGGTTCAGCTTTGTTGGCATGGAATGAGACACTTGCAAGTCATTGAACAGTTCACAAAAAGAGGTTTACTTTGTCCTAACATAGCAGGGACATGCAGCAGGATACAGGGGAACTTAGATTTTCTGGAGGCCACCACCTTCTAGTCATCAGGGAAGGATATGGTAAAGGACTCATGTGGTCTTCAAAAATTCACCAAGTCACCAAGACCCCAGATGCCAAGGGCTGGGACTTTGTAAGTCACTTTAGGTGACCAGGAAGCTGCAGAGACCAATGAGGTCAAAGGGAGGTTTTGTGTCCTTTTAGGGAATGTCAATGCCTAGAGAAGAGGGAAGGAGGAGGAGCCTGGACCTCCCCATGTTGTAGGTGGAGGGAAAAAAATCTACATCAAGACACATTAGTTCTATTTCAGTCTGACTTTGTGTTTGTTCTTTGGTTTTAGGCAAAAGAGAATAATTCAGATGCTACAACCTTGTGAATTTTGAAAGGTCAGGAGCACGAGCCGTGTGAGTGTCTGGTCTATGTCCAAGGAGTCCTGGAATCAAAGCCAGGCTGGGTCCAGCATCGATGCCCTGAGAAGCAAGGACAGACCCAGCCCCGTAATAAGTGAGATGCGAATTCACCTGGCAGCAAGGTGGGCTTTGGACCTGAAGTTGGTCCCGTACGTCATTGGATTGCAATCTCCTTTAGGAGGGGTCTGTGACTGTCTTTTCCCTCTATTTGCATCCCTAGTGCTTAGCACAATGCCTGGAATGTGGCTGTCATTCAATCATTTCCTAATCTTTGTGACCCCCTGGATCATGGCATACCAGGCCCTTCTGACTTGAGGGGCTCTTCTTCTAATGTCAGGTCTTTATAGCATTTTAATACTGTCCTGGGGTTTTCTTAGCAAAAATACTGGAGTGGTTTGCCATTTCCCTCTCTAGTTCTATGCAGGCAGGGATTAAGTGACTTGCCTAGGGTCACACAGCTACTGTCTGAAGTCACATTTGAATTCTGGTCTTTCTGACTCCAGGCCCAATGCTCTATTCACTGTGCCACCTAACTGACCTTCCTGGCATATAGTAGGTGCTGAATAAATGCTTAATGATTAATAGAAAGTAAGACTGATCCCCCATAAAAACTAAAACTGAGTTTCCTTTCTCCAGAAAGTGAGGCAGCACAGGAGACAATAGGTGAAGTTGATTGATTGACATCTACATCATTGAAGATAGCTTCCATCTGAATATACTGAATACTGGCTATCAGCATTCAGATCTTTCCTCTCCAGAAAAACTCTGCCTCTACCACTTAACCATCCAGTCACTTTATCTCCTTGGCCCCCAGGACTGAGGGCACTGGACTGAAGTTGCTTCTTCTCTGCTAGTCTCAAGGGTCTTGAGAGGAATGCAGGAGTCTATCCTTTGTCCCCAAGAAGACACACTCTTGAGAGGTTTTTGTCGTCCCAAGGAGAGAGTGAAGAATAGATGGTTAGAAGTGACAAACTGATCTCTTGTAACACTCCATGGATATGCCTCACCCATAAAGACTTTCTTTGCATAGTCTAACGTATAAAAATTTCTTTGCATAGTCTAACGTATCAGCTACAAATTTCATCTTTTCTGTGCCATACTAGAAAGTCCTATGCAGACTCCATTTGATGCCTGGTAACTACAAAACAAGGCTGAGCTGAAAATTTCCACAACTTTCAATAGCTCCCCATGGTCTGGGCTGCAGGGGTGAGGAACCTGTGGCCTCGAGGCTACATGTAGCCCTCTATGTCCTCAAGTGCAGCCCTTTGACAGAATCTAAACTTCATAGAACAATGTGTTCTGTGAAATGGCTACATTTCTGGAGTAAGAAAAGCATAGAGTAAGAAAGACTCATTTTCCTGAGTTCAAATCTGGCCTCAAACACTTAATAGCCGCGTGTCCCTGGGCAAGTCACTTAGCCCTATTTGCCTCAGTTTTCTCATCTCTAAAATGAGCTGAAGAAGGACAAGGAAATGACAAACCCCTCCAGTGTATCTGCCAAGAAAACCTCAAAAGGGGTCACAGAGTCAGACACGACTGAAACAACTGAACAATCTCTCTCTAGACTATAGGCCCCCCAAGAGAAAGGACTGTTTTTACCTTTGTGTGCCCAGCACCTGGCCCATAGTAGGTGCTTCATAGAGATTTATTGACCAAGTGACAGAGATTCCATGCCAGTCCCCATGCCGTCATACTTGGGACACCTTCCCTCTTCTCTACCTATCTACCTCCTTTTGGTTCTTCAAGAACCATCCCAAGGCCTACCTCCTCTTAGCAATCCCCTTGTCCCAACCATCCCAGAGTGATCTATTTACAAGCTGCCTTGCGACTTCCCTCATCCTGTGGTGTCAATGTGGCTTCTATGGTTATTTAACTCTTCCTGCTGTCTCCTCCATGAGCCTGCAAGCTTCCTCTAAATTCATAAGTTCCTTTGGATCATGTCTCACACGTCTTGTCTAGACCCTTGTCTTCATATAAACAAAATACCGTCTAGGACGTTCAGTATGTTGAATGAATGTTGATAGCAGATGTGGAGGTAAGGAGGAAAATAAGGATTGTACCTATGATTTCATCAGGGCTCTCAGGTAAGAAGCCCCTTGACCAGTGAGGATGGATTCATACTGGCTCTGCAATGCCTAGTCAGGACTCATGGGACATTGAGAAGTGCAATGACTGGACTGGAACAGTGCTCATCAAAGGTGGGACGTGAGCCCGGGTTTTCCTGTCCACTGTGCCAAGGGGCTTCCCCACTGATAGGACACTTGAGAGTTTACAAAGTCTTATCATTGTGGAAACCATTAGCCAAGGGAACCTCAAGGCCCCACCCCTGCTAGACACTCCCAAATTTGTAAAGCCTCCTCATTACCTTCTCAAGTTCTGACTCCTGAGAACCCCACTCCCTCCCCACTGCCTTTTAGACCTGGCAGGATGCAGCAAACGACCTCATTTCATAGTAAAAGCTAATTTTTTAAAAATTACTTAAAATAGCATCTTGAGGGCAGAGATTGTATTTTTGCCATTACTTGGCATGTAATAGGCATTTGGGGCATGCTTTTGGCTTAATTAAAAGCGTCAAACACCAAATAGCACAAAATACACTGAATGTTAGCATATTGCAGGGAAAGAATGCTAGATTGGGGGTCTGCGTCCCAAACCCAGCTCTTTTCTTTACTGTCTTTGTCACGTTGGGCCTCTCTGGGACTCCATTTCCTTATCTGTAAAATGAGGGGTTTGCTTTACCTGACTTGAGATGACTTTCAGCTCTAAATCTCTGGTCCTTGGACCCTGTTCCAGGACCCTTCTTCCCAGAGCCCTGACTCTTGATTCACAAGATTAGGGTCACAAACCCTAGTTCCTTTGCTTCTCTTCCCTGACTACCTTATCGCGCTGCACCCTGAAATAAGGATCAGGCTAAGCGTAAACTCTTGTCCATCCCATGAACACAAAAGGTACGGAACCTTGATGCCTAATGCAGTGGGAGCGATATCCTAATACCTAGGCCAGTTTGTCCTTTGAGGGACTGAGACGATCCTCAAGATGTGGTTGGAGGCCCAGGCTGTTCACACCATGTCCTGGCCACCATCCCCAGGGATGTTCTCATGTTTGACTAGTGGATCACAATGGGTGACTGAGAACACACAGGTCCTTGTTGAATACCTTCTCCTACTGTTGTTAAGCCAGTCTCCTTTGCTTGACTGTCCAGGGGCCTGAAAGTGTCTTATTTCATTGCAAATATTAAACTGCATTGCCAGAGGACTGACCTGAATAAGATCCAGTCCAAACATCTGGCTCACTTTTGCTGCTTACCTCACTGATCACTGAGAGTACAAGAATCCATCACTAAAGCTCCCATCACTCATGGGGAATGGTCTCTTCACAGTCAAGGAAGACTGTGGCTGCACCGAGTCCCAAGCCAGACAAAGGGACAAAACTCATGGCTACAGAATGGCTGCTGCCTCTGTTATCAAAGGTAGACCTCCCAAAGGGAAAACAAACTGTCAACATCTGCCTGTCATAACCAGCACAGTACATGGAGAACTGGAGAATCCTCAAGATTTAACAGCCAAGTTCTTCCCCTTTCCTTGAATTTTAATTCTAATACTCCTTTCAAAATGGGATCATGTTATACACATGCAAACATGAAGAACTGATAGTTAATTTATGAAATTATGAAATGGGAGGTTGAGGTCAGAGGGACCAGAACAATATACAATTTCTACACACAGAGACATGCACACTTGATAATTTGTGAAATTATGAAATGGGGGCATTGGGTGTCAGGGTAACCAGAAGAAGATACAATTTTAACACATTTGCACAGAATTGATGATTAATTTATGAAATTATGAAATGGGGGGTTGGGATCAGAGGGACCAGAACAAGACACAATTTTAACACACATACATAGAATTGATGATTAATTTATGAAATTATGAAATGGGGAGTTGGGGGCCAGAGGGACCAGAACAATACACAATTTCTACACACAGAGACACACACACTTGATAATTTGTGAAATTATGAGATAGGTCACTGGGGGTCAGGGGAACCAAAAGAAGATACAGTTTTAACACACATACACAGAATTGATGATTAATTTATGAAATTATGAAATGGGGGGTTGGGATCAGAGGGACCAGAACAAGATACAATTTTGACACACATACACAGGATTGATGATTAATTTATGAAATTATGAAATGCAGGGTTGGGGTCAGAGGGATCAGAACAAGATACAATTTTACACACACACACACACACACACACGATAATTTGTGAAATTATGAAATGGAAGCATTGAGGTCAGGGGAGCCAGAAGAAGATTCAGTCTTAACATACATACACAGAATTTATTATTAATTTATGAAATTATTAAGAGGGGATTTCACATCAGGAGGATCAGAATGAAATTCAATTTTCACGCATATTCTGAATTGGTAATTAATTTCCAAAATTATGAAATAGGGGGTTGGAGTGAAAGGGGGCAAAATGAGATACAACATATACACATATCTCTTGGGAGAGGCAGGATCTCTTGCAGATTCTTGGAGGAATGCAGAACCTCCTGAAGTCATATCACCTCTGTTATTGAGTATTGTTAGCTCATTCCACAGAGGCAATAATAGAGCCCCATGGAGATGCCATAAGTTGCCCAGGGTCACCTAGTAAGAGCTCCAGTCTTTTGACTTCAATCTGGAGTTCTTCCCACTGACTAGTGCTATGAAGAACAAGACTCAGTTTTATCAAGGCAGAACTTTGTCTCCTATGCCTCTGACATCTTTTTTTTTTTTTTAAGCAATAGGGGTTAAGTAACTTGCTCAAGGTTACACGGCCAGTTATTTCTGGGTGTGGTGGTAAGTATCTGAGCCCAGATTCGATCCCAGGTCATCCCGACTCTGGGGCCGGTGCTCTTACTCACTGAGCCACCTGGCCACCCCTTCCTCTGACCTCTTCTTAATGTCAAGTAGAAATCTGATGCAAGCATGAAATTTTCCTATTCACAACTAGAAATGCTTCTCATCCACAGTGCCTAGTTGGGGTTTTGTAGCTATAAAAAGTCAGATTGAGGGCTTTGCGGAGCTCCTCAGGAAGGACCAGGACCCAGGCATGATGTAACAATCAGCATTCCTTGGGGTTTTCAAGATAACAGAGTAGAAAACCTATAGTCCAAGGGGGTCAAAGAAAAACAAAAAGGACCCGTGTATACAAAAATATTTACAACAGCTCTTTTTGTGGTGGCAAAGAATTGGAAACAGAGGTGATTGCCATTGATTAGGGAATGGCTGGACAAGATACAGTGTGAATGTGATGGTATATTGTTGTGCTATAAGAAATGATCAAGGGAATGGTTTCAGAAAAACCTGGGAAGATCTCTATGAACTGCTCTAAAGTGAGGTGAGCAGAACCAGGAGAACAATGTACATAGTAGAAACAATATTGCATGGAAATTCAACTGTGAAAGACATAGTAACAGCAATCGAAATAATAATCTACCACAGCTCCAAAGGATTTGTGATAAAGAACTCCATCCACCACCAGATTGAGAACTGACAGACTCAGAGAACAGACTGAAGCATATTTTTTTTTTGCTTTTTTTCAGAATATGGCTAATGTGACAATATGTTTTATATAAGTGTATATGTAAAAATGGATATCTTATTTATTGCTTTCTTGGTGGGTAGGGAAGGGGGAAGGAGGGGAAAATGTAAAACTGAAAAAATAAAATTTAAATTTAAAAAATTAAAGATAACAGAGGAGGAAGAATGCTGGATATGAGTCAGAGGACCTGGGCAGATCTTCTTAATAGTACCAGTATGACCATGTCACTCCCTGACTTGACAAATCCCTCAGCTTCATGTTTAAAGTGCCTCGAAGTCTGGTTCCAGCCAACTTTTCCAGACTCACTTCGCCCCCCTCTCATTCATTCCCTTTGCATTACAGTCACATTTTCCTAGTGTCTGTTCCCTGAACTCAGCATTCATCTCCTGCCTCATGCCTTTGAACAGAAGACAGCCTCACAGGCGTGAAATACAACCCCTCCCCACCTCTGTCTTATTTAACAGCAGTGGAAGCATGCTGGGCCTATAACCCAAAGGTCAATGGATTGAAATCATCCTTTGCTAAGAATCTTTGGAGGAAACTGGGTGACGTGCTGTGGGCTAGGATTTCAGCGGAACTACACGGCTGGAGTTAACCCCAATCCTTTAACACCACCCACCATCCACTTGTAAGCCTGTTCTCTAAGGAGCAGACCTGGGGCAATCTAGATTAACTTTGCCTCCAGGTGGATTGATTTGAGCCCCAGCTGTGGGCAAGAAGCCCACAGAAATTTCGGACTAGACTGGGAGTGCTCAGGAGACCTCAGGAAAACTTCTTGCTTATCTCCTCACTTGTGGTTTTCAGCTTATATTTCCCTGGGAGCTAAGGAATATATTTTTATCAAAGGAATTATTTATTTGAATCCTGCAGTTCTGAGGAATCCATCACACTAGATTTGGAAATACAATCTGGGCATATTGCTTTGTGCAGAGCAGTGGGTTTAGAGTCAGTAAGACCTGAGATCAAATCCTTCATCAGACCCTCACTAGCTGTACAACTGTAGGTAAGCTCAGCCTTAGTTTCCTCATCTGTAAAATGAAAGTGTTGGACTCAATAACCTTGGAGCCTCCTTCCTCTAAATCTATGACCCTATTAAAATCTTTAACTTCCTTCAAGGCTCATCTGTGATATCACCTCCTCCAGGAGGCCTTCCATGGTAGGCTCATCTACTCCATTTTAGAGAAGAAACCTCAGGTTCAAGGAAGTAGAGGTATGCCCAAGGTCATTCAGGTTGAGGCCGGATCCAAGCCAGGTCCTATCCCTCCAAATCTCTCTTCCCTCCTTTCTCTCCGACCATCTGCTCAGCCTAGCCAAACACTTTCCCTTTCCACCTCCAGTCCCAAAAGTACAACCATGACCCAATTAACTACCATTGTTTCTGTGGGAGATTCCTCTCTCCTCTTTCCTAAAGCTCCACTCATCATCTGCATAACTTTCCCTACCCAAGTGCTCATAGCATCTTCCATTTCTCTGGGGGTATATAGTCTCTCCCATTAAAATGGGGGCTCTTTGAGGTCATGAGCTGTCTTTGCTTTTGTATTTGGCACACAGCACTAAATACATACTTTTCTTATTCATTTATTCATTCATTCTGAGCTTTCTTCCTCAGATTATACCACATTCACTTATTGGTTCTAAGGTCATACTCCCCCTTTAGGGCAAGGAATCATTTTTAAGCCTGACCCTGGGCCCTGAGAAGTTAAGCATCTTACCCTTCAGGGTCACAGAGGCACAAACAGAACCTAAAGCCTCAATCTCCAGGTGTCCTGACTCTGAAGCCCACTACTCCATGCTGCAACTAGCCTTGAACTAATCATCATTTAAGAAATGCTTATTGAATTGAGTCCAACCTAACCCAAGTCAATACATCAGTTTCCTCATTTATAGACTGAGAGCTTTGAACTAAATTATTTCTGACGCCCTTTCCAGCTCCCAATCCATGTTCCTCTCCCACCTCCACTGTTCTCAGATAATTTAAGAATGGGAAAAACAGCAAAGACTAGCCTTAAAATTAGGTGATAGGTTCATTGGCAAAGAAATAAAATAGCCAATGTTATTCTGAGATAACGGTTTCCCTGTTACCATCCCAGAAATCCAGTCCTGGGGTCAGTCTTTTTTATTTAAGCATTGTCTTTCCAGAGGTCAACCAATTAAATGCAAATCTTCCCAGAGAGGTTGACACCTTAATGGGGGGCAGGGTAAATAAAAACATCTCTGGAGCACCAGCTATTAAAGCTAGGGAAAGTCAGGAAACTGCAGGGTTCTTAGCACCACCCCATCCCCCAAGAAACTAAGTGCTTGAGGGAGACAAGAGGCAAGAAAGGGCAACTGGGGGCAGAAGATGTGAATTCAAAGGCCTGGATGGGCCAGTCATTTAAACCAGGAGTGGGGAACCTGCCCTGATTAAACCCTTCTAGTCTTCAGTTCACTCACCTGAAAAGAGAGAAAACAGTGGCCCAGTATGGCCTTGGAAGGCTGGACTCTGAGTCAAAACCCTAGGGTCCAGTCCTGCCTCAGACATTTCTCGCTGTGCAGCCTTGGGCACGTTGCCTTAACGTCTCTGAGGCTCTGTTTTCCTCAATGGCACCTACTTCTCAGAGTTGTCGTGATCAGATGAAATAATCATTGAATAGGCTGCAAAGCTTAAAAGGGTTCTAGAAATAAGGTTATGTTATATAAAAAATAATGTTTATTTTTAATTCGTGGGAGGGGATGGAAGATGAGGAAAAGAACCATGCCTCGAGTCAGAAGACCTAAGTTCAAACCCTATTGTTGAGACTTATGACCAATTAACTAGAACAAGTCACAGCCTCAGTTTCCTTACCAGTAAAATGAGAAGTCTACCTGGATGACCTCAGTTCCCTTCCTATGGTCTCCTGAATTGATGAGCTCTAAGATTTCATCTAGTTCTAACTCTGAAGCTACATCTCCACTTAACAGCAGTAGGGGAGTGGGGAGGAAGGGAGGGTTATATCTGGCCAGAAATAACAGGGGAGGCCAGCCCACTTTAAAAAAAATCACCTACTTCATATTTTTCTTGTGATTTGCACCGTGCAGAGAGCATAGACCTTCCTGGGGACTCTCTCATTTCCTCCCCTCCCACCTTCCTCCATCCATACCTGCCTCTTCTCTTCTCTACCCTCTCCTTTCTTCTCCCATCTGCCCCCTGAGGAAGGAGGGAGAGGCGTCAGGTTCACTCTGCTGCTGGTGCTTTTTTCCCCTCACTTCAAACCGTCCGCCCAGGTGGATGAGCAATGCCCAGCAGGGGCTTTCTGTGAACATCTTGTTCTCTGCAGCTGAAAAAACCTTTTACTGCTCTCCCCGGGGCTGTTGCAGAGTCCCGACTGAGCAACGCTTGTGTAGCACAAGTCAGAGGCAGAGAGAGGTTGTCAAAGGAGCAGGAAGAAAGCCATCCTCCAGCTACCCAGACATCTCATCTCTCTCCCCTGCATCTGGCTGCATAAGATGGTTGGCTCCAGCTCCCTGGACCGAACTCTCCCAGCTGGGGGAGTGCCTGCTTGCCCAGAGTCACTGGACAAAGAGAATTACACAGAGAACATTCCCACCCTCCTGGCATCAGACCAGGCCTTCTTAACCTGGAGTCTGTGTGTGTGTGTGTATGTGTGCTTTACCATTTGAATAACTGTATTTCAATTTAATGTTTTCCTTTATATTCTTATGTCTTTTGTGCATTTAAAAACATTCTGAGAAGGGGTCCCTAAGGCTTCACCAGACTGTCCATGGCACAAAAAATAAAAGTTATGAGCCCTTGGTTTAGACAGATTGGACTAGACAAGAAGGTAGAGAACCTAGAGAAAATAGAATAAACACATGAAGTTAACAGATTGTGATCGGTTTTAAATTACATACCCAGTGAAGATTAAATACATTGCTGGGAAGGGGGCGGGGAACAGGAGCAGGGATTTGAATGAGCTGATCAAGCAGGGCTTTTTCCCTTGGAAATGGCCTGGAGCCTTCAGCAGCCCTGGGTTTAGGTTTTATGTTTTTGTTTTTGTTTGGAGTGGGGTAGGATTGGGGAGATGGAGAGTAAGGGGTAGGAATACCCCAGCAGGGATGATGCACCTGATGCTAGTGCATCATGGGTGATCACTACCCTCAGATTACATCTATTGGTCAGCTCTGAATATCACATTTTAGAAGAACATTGGCAAGATGGAAGGCCAATAGGTTGTCAGGAGATTGCTAAACTGCTTTCTGAGTTTTGTTGAACTTTGAGAAGTGGGTTTAATCTAGAGGAGAGGAGGATATGAACAGGAAGGGGGGATATCATGATAATTGTCTGTATTTAAGAGATGTCATAGTCCTACTTGGTCCCAGAGTACAAAAAATAGTAGCAATGGTGGAAGGTGAGAGTTACTGAACCACAGGTTTCAGCTCAAAGTAGGAAAAATCTCCTAACAATCAGAACGATGCAATAGGGACGAGCTGCTTGGGAGAGGGTAGGTTGCCTGTATTAGAACATCTTCTGGCAGAAGTTGATTGATGATAACCCATCCCCCATGTCTCTCTAGCAAGGACTTTTGGTCAGAAGGGGTCACACCAGAAGGTCTCTGAGTTCTCTCCCAAATGACATGTTCTATTAAGTCTCTAATAGCATGCACAAAAAGCTATGTTCCTCAGACTTTGGAAGAAGTGGTAACCCAGAATTGTTGACTTTTCCCCCTTTTGCAACTGACAAGGAGAATGGTGGGTAGGGAGATGCTTTTATTTCTTGGAGTAGTCTCTGACTAACCCCCCTCCCCCAGAGAGAGGTGGGGGGAGAGGAGAAACAGACAAACAGTTTGAATGACTCCTGGGTCCAGAAGTCCAACCCCTGACACCAAAGGAATTCTCCCAAGCTGTGTGTTTATCTTTATCTGGACTAACTACTCATGATGGGTGTATTGAGAGGTGCCTGGGATCTGCTTATAAGTCTGGCCCACTAATAAAGGGCCCGAGATCCCTTTGTCTTCCTGCATATAGCACAGTGGTACTCATGGTACTACTAACCATCACTGGACCCTCAGGCATAAGGTCTGCAGGCCTGGGACTATTCTATGTGGTCGCTCATAAATCCTAGAATGTGAATTGAATACCAAGTGGCAGAGAAATAGTTGGGCATATGTCTGTGTCCTTTGTGTGAATATATATACATATATATATATATTAATTGATAGATAGATCGATAGATAGACCACCTGTGGTTCCTGTACTATTAATAAACCCTATAGTTAGACCAAACTGTACATAGAACTGTGTCTTTGAAATCCCAGCCCCCAGACAAACCATTGGGCATCATTCCCTCCTCCTTCCCTTTCAAATACACGCACATATTCCCTTCCTCTCTGAACCCAGGAATTTGATGGGAGGGAGAATGTAACTGAAATGACTTGAATTATCTCTACTGTCCCTCAGGGATTAGACAAACCAAGAAAACCAGAGCCATGATGACTCAAGAAACACTGTGACCCATCATGGAGGTTTGTCCCAACAAGCTTAAGTCATTAGTAAAACTGGCAACCTGGGGGCGTCTAGGTGGTGCAGTGAGTAGAGCACCGGCCCTGGAGTCAGGAGGACCTGAGTTCAAATTCGACCTCAGACACTTAACACAAAAACTAGCCATGTGACCTTGGGAAAGTTACTTAACCCCAATTGCCCTCCAAAAAGCAAAACAAAAACAAAAACAAAACTGGCAACCCCCAGGACAGTCCTTGAAACAGAAGACCCCCCCCTCAAAATCAGTTTCCTAGGGTAACTGCTCTCACCTCCTAAGTAAATAGAATAGAATTCCTTGGGTTTCTCCGAGTCCTAATTTTGAGTTTCTGTGATACTCCTCCTCACCCCATCCACTGGAATCCCACACTCAGAGTCACACTTCTTTAAAAAAAAAAAAAGTGTTTAAAAATGTGTCAGTTAATCTAGGAGGCACAAACTTGATTCAAACCAAGTTACAGGCAGGGTAGCTAAATGGCACAGTGGATAGTATGCCAGATCTGGAGTCAGGAAGACCTGAGTTCAAATCTGGATTCAGACACTTCCTAGCTGTGTGACCCTGGGCAACTCATTTAACCCTGTTTGCCTCAGTTTCCTCATCTGTAAAATAAGCTGGAGAAAGAAATGGCAAACCACTCCAGTATCTTTGCCAAGAAAATCCCAAATGGAGTCACAAAAGAGTCAATATGACTGAAATAACATAACAGCAGCAAAATTACAGGCTCCCCTCTGCCCATGGCTCTGTGTGCTTGGCATGGATTTAAAATATTAATTTGCCTTTTCAAGGCTCTCCTTGTTCTTCTCCCCTTCCCAGTTGGAGGACTCCTCCATCCCTGGTTCTTGGGGGAGTCTCCATCCATCATTGTTAGGTCACCTTAATTCCACTTTCTAGTTAATATCAGATCTATTCCTCATTCTGGGCCCCCAGGTCTCACCCCTCAGGCTAAATCAAAGATGGAATTCTACCCAGGGACAGATTCATCCTTAGAATCACCGGATCATAGCTATAGATCTGGAAAGCATCTTGAAGGTCCTCCAGCCCAGAAGGGGCAAACTCAAATGGCCACAGGGACCACTGAACAGTGCCTAAGGATCCTTGGAGGCCACAGATTAAATTAGTTTTAAACTGTGATCTTGTCTGTGTTTTATTGCATTTTCATTTATTTTGTTAAATATCTCCCAATTGAATTTTGGTTCAATTGAAATCTGGTTCAGTCCACACTTGGGAGCATTGTGGACCATACAAGACCATCGGATCACATGTGCTCTGGTCCACGCCCCTCACATTACAGATGAGAAGACTGGGTCCCAGAGAGATGGTGACTTGTCCATCCATGGTCATGGAGTCAGGAGGTATCGTAGGCAGGACTTAACTCAGGTCTTCCAGACTACAAGACCGGCCATTGATACACTACATCATACTGTCTCCATATCCCAGTGAATGTGGGCCCATTTGGAAGTTACAGTCTCCCCCGTCCCTTAAAATAAAACCAACTGAGCAAATCCCCACAAGCAGTGCAGAAAAATTCATCAATAGACATCTATTTCTGGTACAGGAGACTGTGTTTGTGTAGGAAACTGTCCAAAGGTTTCCAAAGAATGGAAACACCAAATGACTCCCAGCTCCCAGACAACACTTGGCTGGATGTATTTATTTGCAGTAATGGTGGGGGGTGAGGCGGGGCGGGGAACTTTCTCTAAGCAGATGGACGGTCCCAAGGAGGATGATTTGTTTCCTCCGTGATGTGCTTTACGATTGCAGCGGGTCAGCGGCTGCCATGTGTTCCCTTCTAATCTGTAAAAGTGCCTTTCCGTGGGCTCTATTCCTGGCAGCTCCCATATTTACCAAAGAGAGCGCACTCGGTCGGAGAATGGCTCCGCTCCAGCTCTCTCCAGAGTTCAGTGCTTGGATGTTGGCAGCTGAGGAAGAAATATGGCTTGCCGTGGCCGGCTCCAACTTGTGGGGCTGTTTTGGCCCCTTCGATATATTTCTACTACCTTCTAGGGGAGGGCTTTCCTTTTCATTTGTCTCTCTGAAGCTTGGTTAATAAATACAAGACAGCGGAACGGTGTCTGAGAAACAATGGGGCTGAACTCAATCAGCCAATTTGTGGTCGCTGCAGTTTGTTATAAATCCTCCATGCCCATTAACCTCTGAACCTTGGAGATGGTATCTCCTCAGGGATAAATTACCTTTATTTCCAGACATGTGTTTGCTCATTTAGCACCCGATTCATAGAAAACAGCCTGATTTCAACAGTTTCCCATAATTGGAAATGAGGATCCCCTTCTTTGGGGGAGGGGGGGGGTGTGGAGGTTTCCTTTCAGAAGGACTTGGGCAGGTACAGAAAGATTGTCTGCCATTCCATGGCTTACAGGTGGTGATTCAAAGCAACCCCAGGGGGCAATAAGACTGAGTCCCAGGGTCCAGATCTTTGCTATTTGCTAAAAAATAAAATAAAATAAAATAAAAACGGGACCACCAGGAGTTAGGGCACAGGAAAAAAGGTCACTGGCCCCACATGATCCTTACTGCTAAGAAAAATCAGAGCAACCCCCAGTTTCTAGCTTTAAGAAAAGATGTCTACTGAGAATATGAGTGTACGTTATCTTTTTTGAGCTCCAGAGTTTATTTTAAATCCAAGGTTTATTTCTAGCGATCTAGGCATGATTCGATTCCTACTAGAAAAAGGGACAGGAAAATGCTTCTGGATACTAATTCTGGTCATGCATATATTTCAGAATTCAGATCAATGAAGTAACCAATTGGTTCCAGAAAGCCAATAAGTAAGCATATATTTCTGTTCTCTGCAAAGTGTTGACAGGCTACGAGTGCAGAATAAGACATACACTTTCAGATATGGTCAAAACGTTCTTGGGTTTGTGCTACCTTATTATGGAAGGGACTTTTACTGTAAGGGGTCATTGATCAGTAACAGCAATGTAAAAAAACATCAATTTGTTGTTTTTTTTTTCTTTTTAAGAGAGGTCATATTCTCCCTCCCCCAAGATAGGTGGCCAGATATCTCCAGCTGAGAGAAGGAAAACTTAAGAAACAGGAAATTTTGGCTAGAGTATTCCATGGCAAGGAAAGTCAAGAATAATTGGCAGAAATCCCAAATAAGCACTGCTGTGTGGTCGCCCTTTAAATCACACCATTTCTATATTTATTAACAGGACCCCTCTGCCATTTTCAGGTATTAGAACAGCTTTTGAAACATGATCATCCTTGGGTTAGAGGATGATTTTGAACTGAGGTTTTATCATACTCTGTTATGACTCAGACAATTTCATCACATGAAGCTTACTGGTCTACTAGTCAGCATTTTTCCAAGACAGAAGCCTGCACAGAAACAAAAGAAGAACTGATAGCTAATTGGAGAAGTCTACAGACTCATACAGACCTTCCTTTCAACCAGGGCTGGAGAGCCCACATAGATGGAAAGACATCTAATCCAATTCCTTCATTTTATAGATGAAGAAACCAAGGTCCAGAGAGGTGAGATAACTTACTCAAGGTCACACAGCTAGTCAGTGGCAGAGATGACACTCATACTTTGGTCCTTTGAATCCAAACTCAGCATTCTTCCCCTTACATCATATAACAAACTTTGATACCTTGAAGGACCACCAAATAAGCCCAGCAATGCCTGTGGCACATGGCAGGCCTAAGACAAGGGAGAGAGCAGAGCCAACAGATCTAAATATTTTCACCTACTTCTTCCTTACTCAGGTAGAGAAGCTTAACCAGGTTAATATAAAAATTCAATAGGGTTATACAAGTAGGGAGGATGGAGGTGTATCAGAGAAGAAAGGAGAGCTACTTTGACTCTTAATGGATTCAAGCATGAGTCTCTTCTGTTTGAGTTTTTAGTTTGGTTTTTAAAAAGCCTGCCCTATTATACTGGGCCAAGCTTAATCTAGGCTAGTCCACTGATTGAGTTTTGAGGGTTAAAACTCAATGAGATGCCTTCAAGATAATAAAGTGCAATTAATAAGAAATTTGCTAATCACAAATAACTAAAAGAATGCAACTTCTTTTTAAAAGGTCATAAAATCCTACTACCCTCAGAAGTCTGTTGTCACAGGTCAGGAACTTGGGAAAGTATTCTCTCAAGACAATCTAGAGTTCAGGAATAATCAGTGATGTAGCTCCCCGCCCTTAACACCAAGGTGGACTTCTTATACTTTAAGAGACAAAAAGACAAATAGACCCACTCTCCTTTAAAGGATCAGACTAATTCCCCAGCCATTGGTGCCTTTGTAGAATATCTAGGGCACTCGGTGGGGCTGCCCATGGAAAAAGGAAAAGGAAGATTGAGGGGGTTGAGGTTGAAAGGAAAGAGAGAAGAGGCTTCACACAAAAATGGGCCTCCCCTCAGTAGTGGGAAAGTATAGAAAGCCAGTGGACACCTAGGTGACCCAGTGGATAGAGTGCCAGGTCTGCAGTCAGGAAGGCTCTTTTTCCTGAGTTCAAATCCAGCCCCAGACACTTTATAGCTGTGTGACCCTGAGGAAGTCACTTAACCCTGTTTGCCTCACTTTCCTTATTTGTGAAATTAGCTGGGAGAAAGAAATGGCAAACCACTCCAATGTCTCTGCCAAGAAAACTCCACTCGGGGTCAGGAAGAATTGGCCATGACTGAAAAATGATTGAAGAAAAATAGGAAACCTATGGCTCCTCTAGCCAGTACTTTGACAATGGCCTGTGGTGCCCTATGTGCCACAATACAACACTAGCACAATTCCTACCACACCTGTATCTGACGTATTGCTAACCTGAGTGCTTGCATGGAAGCTAAGGACCTTTTCACCTCTTTCAAACACAATATTTTAATGTTCCCAGGGGAAATCCTAGGGGAACAATTAAAAGAGAATGATTTGTGAGAAACCTCCAATTCATGTAGATCTAGAGTCTTTAGTTTGGGGCTACAGGTTACACAACCATTATCATGCCCATTTTGCAGATGTGGAAACTGAGGCTCTGGACAGTTAAATAGCTTGTCCACAGTCACACAATAATTAACGATTCAAGGTGGGATTTCATCTCAAGGCATCAATCTAATTATAGCACTAGCTGCTCCGTCCCTGCAAAGGGAAAACACTCAGGTTGATCAAGAAACCTTTTTCCCCACAGTGAACTCTACCTTCTGAGGAAGGATATCATCTTCTAGGCCAAGTGCTCTGAAACTTTTTTGTTTCATGGCTTCCTTTGGCAGTCTGGTGAAGCTTGTGGATCCCTTCTCATAATTATGAGTTTTAGTGAATGAAATAAAATATGTAGGATTATACAGGAAACCAATTATGTTGAAAATTAGTAATCAAAACCTTTAAAAAATAAGCTTACTAACACCAAGTTAACAACCCCTGCTTTAGGCTTTAAGTGATCCCCAATAAGGAGAAAGTCCTTTGGATCAATAGAGATTTGACTCTTGCTATCAGGAGAACTGGACTGGTTCACATAAATCACAGTGTCAGTGAAGGGCTAGGTCCCAGTTGTGTCGCTGTCCTTTGATGCTCCTTGTCCCTCTCTCCTCCTTGGTCCTGGGATTTGTTATGTTCCAATATCTGATCTTCTTAGCCCTCTTCATTTGTAGCTGGTTCCTCAGTACCTCTGGCTCACTGGAAGACTTGCTGTCCTGAAGATGCTACATGACTGTGCAGTCTTCTCTTTGCATCCAACCAGATCTATCTGACCTCCCAGCTCTCTCACATCTCTGATTTTTCAAAAAGTTTATGTTAAAAGAGAACATTGTGGGGCAGCTAGGTGGCGCAGTGATTAAAGCGCCGCCCCGGAGTCAGGAGGATCCGAGTTCGGTTCAGGCCTCAGGCACTTAACACCCACACCAAAAAAAACTAGCTGTGTAACCTTGGGCAAGTTACTTAACCCCAATTGCCCTCCAAAAGGCAAAAAAAAAAGAGAGAGAGAGAGAGAGAACATTGTACACAGCAATGACCAACTTTGATAGATTTAGCTCTTCTCAGCAATGCAGTGATTTGAGACAACTCCAAAAGACTCACGATGGAAAATACTATCTATCCACATCCAGAGAAAGAACTTTGGAGTCTGAATGCAGAGTGATTCTCTTTCGGTTGTTTTTGTTTTTTCTTTCTCATGATTTTTCCTTTTTGTTCTGATTCTTCTTTCACAACATGACTAATGCGGAAATATATGTAATATTATTATACACGTATAGACTACATTAGATTGTATGCCGTCTTTGGGAGGAGAAAGAGGAGAGAGTAGGGAAAATTTAGAATTCAAAATCTTATAAAAGTGAATGTTGAAAAAAAAAGAAAGAAATTCAAAATAAAAAAAATAAGCTTAAGTTAAGTATAAGAACTGGTTGTGAGTCACCAACCTCAGTTCCAGAATAAAGGAATTATCAGTGATGGAGCAGGGTAAAAAACAAAGAACAAAGAATTCCACCTTATCAGAGTTAACCCAGTTAAAAAAAAATCACACCTTCTTAAGGGAATAAAAGCAGCACCAGAATAGTGTGCAGCAGCCTTGGCAGGGAGGATTGTGGAGTGGATCTTGTGTAGAAAGATGCCTTCAGGGTCAGAACAAAGGGAGGATTAGTGGGGCAACAAAAGCCCCAGAAGATGCTTGGTACACCCAGCACACAACAAAATTCACGGGGCATCTGAAATTTGTGCTTACCCCCTCAAGCTCCTTTGTATGCTGCGGGCTTGAGGCAGAAGGAGGATTCTTTCAAAGTCATGAAGAGGGAATAAAGAATACAAAATGCAAACCTGACTTGCTCACTCTTCTGCCTGGGGAGAAACGAAAACAGAAAATGGAGGGGGAAAGAGAAGGATGGGAGAGAGAGAAAATGTGGAGGTGAAAGGAGGAGGCGTTCAACCCAACAATTCAATAAATGTTTACCGGATGCCTCCCATATATGAGACATTGTGCTAGCATATGGGAAGGGTGTAGACAAATACAAAACATTTTCTGCCTTCAAGGAACTTACAGTCTAGTAAGCAAGGCTTGCCCTTGCCTTAACATGTACCCAGGAATGCTGGTTTTTTTTTTTTTTTAAGCAATCGGGGTTAAGTAACTTGCTCAAGGTTACATGGCCAGTTATTTCTGGGTGTGGTGCTGAGTATCTGAGCCCGGATTTGATCCAGGTCATCCTGACACTCAGCTCTTACTCGCTGAGCCACCTGGCCTCCCCTCCAGGAATGCTGTTGAGAGAAACTGATTACTTTTAGAATCGAGGATCAGAGTATATTCTGCCAACCAAGTGCTTGCCTCAGATATCTTGTGCCCAATCCAAAACCAAAGGGTACTCTGTTGCGTTAACCAGTTCCTGAGTCCTTTCTTATGCTATAAAACAGCTTTTCTGGCTCCTCAGTTTGGTTCTGCTATCTCTTGGGACAAGAGCCAAATTCTTCTTCATAGTACAATATTTATCTATTTAGATCATGGCTCAGCCCCTACCTACTCTAGGAAACTCTGTCCCTTACCCCATTTCAAATTTTTGCATCCTTTATGCATTTCAGTTGAGGTAATTTACAAAGGTAGGATTGTATAATCTTTTTAATCATATCAAAAGTGAATGAAAAACAAATACATCAATGTACCTAGTATTGTATCACCTCCCAGCCCAGGAGTTCCTCCTACAATGAAGCCCACTCTGCCTTTCAATAGACAAGTAAAAACTCCAGGAGTTCTGTCCCTATTCCCAGACATTCCCATCATGGACTAATACAATATCTACCCTGGGATTTTCCCACGTGGAAAAAAACCTTCCAGAGTTTCAGCCTATAGTCAATGGCATAATGTAGAGTCTTGAGATACTCCACCTTGAAATACTCTAACTTTCTGAGGTGTGGCATGGCTTTGGCACACAGGGCAGAACAGGGTGACTAGCCCTGGCATCAACCTTTTGATCACCCCTGCACTGGCTACCATTTCCTCCCTTCCCCATCTTGACCCCTTGGTGAACCAGTTCAACTCAATACTGTTTTCTCTCTAGTGCCTTACCATGCTTCAGCCTTGATTACTCCCACCATCCTGCCTTTGCTCCCATCACATGTTGCTGAAGGAAGCTGAAGAAATGCTAAAGAAAACCACTATAAATCTACATTTCATAATTGTAACAGAGCCCTCACTGAGGCAAGGCAATCATATACACCTCCCTAATTGACTCACCATCCCATTTACCACAGAAGTAAGGTTTTCCAAACCTTTTCATCCCTCTTCAAACATTCCATATGTAGTTCTATCCTCACCCTCACAGCTGAGAACCATGACTCATATTTTGCTATAAAAAAAACTTTGAAGTCATTCACCAAGAGCTCCCTCATCTCCCTTCCTTCTCATCTCACATCATTCAGATATTTTCCACCACTATCTCCTCCTTCACCCTAGTTTCACATGAAAAAGTAAAGTTTCTTCTTGCCAAGGCACACCCTTCTCTGTGCACAAGTGGTCCTGTTCCATCCCATTTTCTTCAGCAGATTTTTCCCCTTCTCTCAGCCTTACTCTCTTATTAATCCTGAATCTCTGCTTCTCTGCTTACTCCAAACATGTCCATATCTCCCCTATCCTAAAATGAAAACTAAAAAGCCTAACCTGATCCATCAAGCCCCACTTGCTATCATCCTGGATTTCATCCATCTTTTTTGGCTACATGAGAAGGGGGTCTCTCATAGGTGCTTCCACTTCCTTTCCCCTCACTCTCTTCTATCTCAACAATTTGGCTTCTGATCTCATCCTTCATTTGCAGCTGCTCTCTTCATTTGCAGAGTTACCACTGATCAGCTGATTGACAAATTGAATGACTTTTTCTCCAAACTCATCCTGATTGACCTCTGTGTAGCCTTTGGCACTAGATCACTCTCTGCTCTCTGGTTTCTGGGACATTATTCTATCCTGGTTCTCCTCTCCTCAGTATCCTTTGCTGGATCTTCACCCAGGTCATGCCCACTAAAGGTGAGTGTCCCACAGGGACACTTAGGTCCTTCTCTTTTTCCTCTGTACTATGTTGCTGGGACAGCTAGTGGGCACAGTGGATAGTGTTGGTCCTGGAGTCAAGATCTGAGTTCAAATTTGACCTTAGACACTTCTGGCTTAACACGATTTGCCTCAGTTTCCTCATCTGTAAACTGAGCTGGAGAAGGAAATGGCAAACTACTCCAGTGTCTTTGCCAAGAAAATCCCAAATGGGGTCACCAAGAGTCTTACGTGACTGAAACAACCCAACAATAACAATACCAACTATATTGCTTGGTGATTTTACCAACTCCTATGAATTCAACTATCTCTATGCTCATGGTTCTGAGGTCTATTTATCCAAACCTAACCTCTCTTCCAAGTTCCAGACTCAAATCATCAACTGCCTATTGGCTATCTTAAACTGGATGTCCCATAGACATCTTAAACTCAACTTTTCAAAACTGATCTCATCTCTCACCCCAAACTCTCCCCTCTTCTTAACTTTCCCATTGATGTTTGAAGGCACTTACCAAACTCCCTGTCACCTGGGCTCACATCCTCACCCTTTCTTATCCTGTGTTCCCAATCTGTTGGCAAATCCTGTCAGTTTGATCTTCCTAACATCTCTTATATAGAGCCCCCTCTCTCCTTTGTCACTACTGCCACTCTGATGTGTATCATAATCACCTCACACTTAGACATGCAATAGCCAGCCTCCCACTCCCACTCCCGCTCCACTGCTCAATTGATCTTCCCAAAGCACAGGGCTGACCATATCATCCTCCCCTCCTCCATCATTCTATAAACTCCAGTGGCTCCCTATCACACACACACACACACACACACACACACACACACACACACACTTATATGTATATGTATATATGTATGAGTATATATCTTAAAAACACATAACATGTATAACTTTTATATATAGATAGATATTTATATAGATATGCATATGTATCCATATGTATATCAATAGATGCCTGTCTGTTTATCTATCTATCTATCTATCTATCTATCTATGTTCTGCCATTCAGAGGCCTTCATAACCTGGCCCCCAGCCTACCTTTTTAGTCTTCTATACTCTTAGATCCAATGAAACCAACCTCTTTCCTATTCCTTACACAAGACCATCCATCTCCTGACTTCTTACATTTTCACTGACTGTCCCCATGCTCAGAATTCTCTTCCTCCCCTCCACCTCCTGACTTCCCCAGCTTCCTTCAAATCCCAGCTAAAATCATACCTCCAAGAGAACTTTCCCCAATTGCCCTTAATGTTAGTGCCTTCCCTCTGCCATCTCCAGTTTGATCTGTATGGATCTTGCTTGTATATAGTTGTTTTCATTGTCTTTTCCATTAGAGTGGAGCTTCAAGAGTAGGACGGTCTTTTGCCTTTCTTTGTCCTCCCAATATTTAGCATAGTGTCTGATACACAGTAGGTTAGGAAATGCTCATTGATGGATAGACGGGTTCAATCCTAACTGCTTTTGAGTTGTGCTTCCTTATTTGTGAACAAGGTAGCTGTGATGGAGAGTGACAAAATGTGCTACTGTTGTATAAAAATGCAGAAAGGACCAAAGCTCCAGCCCTGGTCCAGACTGCCAGGATTTCTCCTCGCTTGAGGCTGAGATAACCTGAGATAGAATTTTATGGTTCTGATTATTAATAAATATTTATAAACTCACCAAAACATAGAACTAAACTGGAGTTTTTCCTTTGCCCTGGGCTAAGAGTAAATCAGAATATCACTTTGCTATCTGGGCTAAGGCCAGGCTGGCAGGTCAAAGATCCTCCTTCATTCTTCTCCCTCTCTCCCATGCCTGCGCAGAGAAATCTCACTGCCTTAGGAGTAGGAACTGTCCAAGAGGAAGAGAAAAGGTAAGGAGACATATGCCTGGTAACACTCAGATTTCACAGGGGGAGCCACAGTGGGAAGCTCCCCAGGGAGAATATTTCCTTTACCAATGCAAACTGGTCACTGTCCTGCAAACCACAGGGGTGCCTGGGGAGTTTAGAAGTTCAGTGACTCACATAGGGTCACATAACCATAATGTGTCAGAGATGTGACTTAAACCCAGGTCATCCTGACCTGAAGGTCAGGTCTCTATCCACTATGCCAAGCTGCCTTTTCTATAACACAAGGGAGGAAATGGGGCTTCAGATGAGCGAGAACTCAAGTCTAATTTATAGTATGAGGAAAGACTAGATGAAGGAAGCAGCATTTAAAGTAGCTTGGAAAATGGAGAAAATTCTAATTGGCATAGATCTGAGTGAGGAAATGAGAAGGAAGGAAGAGGAAACCACAGAGGAATGCGAAGGGAAAAAATCCATGTCCTGAACAGCAATGAAACAAAATCACAATCATCTTAGCCAGAACTTTCCCTGAGGTACAATGAATGGGGCCATCAACCACCTAGAACTCTAGGAAGAAGGTATTTCTGGCTTCTGGGCGGTAACTCAGGGAGGCAGCTGATGGGTGAAACAGGTCTGCTTCCCCAGCTGGTGCTAATACACATACATGTATATGTATGTACATACATATACATGTGTGTATATTACATGCATACTATACATATTATATCATGTACATATATGTGTGTAGATATACTATAACTGTACATAATCTGTCTATAAAACATTATTGCCAAAGCAAAGCAATGAGAATTCTACTAATAATAACCCCCACCCCCCAATCCCTTGGTTGACCTTCAAGGCTCTCCCAGATATTTGTTTTGACATGATTTCATCGAGTGATGGCTCTTCTTGGCTAGCAAAGGTCTCTGGGCCATTTGGAGCATATACTAGCTACTCCCTCAGTCCCTCCCTCCCCCCCACACACATCTTTTGCTAAGAGATCATGAGAGGGAGGGCACACCATCAGACAGCACACACACACCCCAATGCCAGGTAAGAACAGAAGCAGTGCTGGAAATCTTATCCAAACAGCAAGCAGCAGATCTGCTGGCCCTTTCTCACCACCGTGTGTAGTTGCCTCCTCTATTTTCTTTTTGGGCTCTTCTGCTTCTTTTCCACACGGCTGGATATATTTTTGAAACAATTTATAGTTATATCAAATATTAAAGTCACTTTGCAGGTGGTGTTTATGGTTTTAAAAGTTAACAAATGTATTCGTACCATGATAAAAACAGAGAAGATGAATCTGGAGTCTGATCACAGAGTCTGGGCTAGAACAGGACTGTAGCAATTTCAATTTTTTTTAATGAAACTCTTTCCTCTGACACTGCTCAGTTCAGGCTATTTCCGCACCCTTTCCGCTGCTTTGCCCCAGCAGATACACCAGGCTGCACTGATTACTCTCTCTGTTACTAGGGCTAGAAGAGACAATAGATTGGTCTCCTCCTGAAGGCATAATGAAATCCAAAGCTTCAGAGACAGCCAGGTGGTGCAGGGGTTAGATTATTGGCCTTGCAGGCAGGAAGACCTGAGCCCAAGTCCTACCTTAGACACTTCTTACTAGCTATGTGACCTTGGACTGAAAAATGAGCCAGCAACAAAGCCTTTGGGCATATCATCTAACCATTCTCTAACCTACTTTTCTGAGATATAAACAGAGATAAAGACCAATTATCTCATAGGGTGGTTGTTGGATACAACTGGGTAGTTCGGTGGATAGACCACCAGGTCTGGAGTCAGACCTAAGTCCAAATCTGCCCTCAGATGTGTGCTAGCTGTATGACCCTGGGCAAGTCACTTAACCTCTGCTTGCCACAGTTTCCTATAAAATGAGAATGATAATAACACTTACCTTTCAGGGATGTCATGAGGACCAAGTGAGATAATAATTGTAAAGAATTTAGCACATGAATGCCATATAAATGTCAGCTATTATCATGATGATTGTGCAGATCAAGTGAGTTAATATTTGTAAAGTTATTTGCAAACCTTAGATTGCTATTTGAGTGCTTATTAATGTTATTAATAGTATTATTACTGCTACTATAGGGGTCACCGTGGAAGAGAGGAAAAGGGTGACGTGAGGGAAGCTGATGTTTACCTGGAACATAGCTGCCATTAATAATTAATAGCAATAATAACTAACATTTACATAGTCTGATATATTTATACAAATATAATATACATAGTCATATTATATAATATATATGTAGTAATACATAATGTTATATATATTTAAGGCTTGCAGAGTACTTATATCAGTTATCTCATTTGATTCTCCCAATAACCCTGTGATATGATGTTATCATTATCCCCACTTTGCAGATGAGAAAACTGAGACTGTCAGCATTTAAGTGACTTTTCTAAGATCACAGAACTAGTTAAGTGTCTGATTCAGGATCTGAATTCAGGATTTCCTGACTCCAACCCCAGCACTCTCTCCAGAGGTACCCCCAAGCTGCCATCTGGGAGTTTCCTAGTTTAACTAAGGATGTTTGCCAAAAAGGCACTAAGCTCTGTTTTATGCTTCTGAAAGATTCCAGGGGATGTCTATACCCTTTAAACTCAAGAAATTGGGGCAAGGTTCCTGTCCACTCTGGTCTATTGGGACCAAGAAGTGCGATTTCAGTGACCTGAGGGAGATTTGGAAGCCTGGCCTCCTATAAAGTCCTTCCCCACTGACAGGCTCATGCCTAACTGTGATGGTTTCATTTCTTTAGCTTAAGGCTTCCAGCCTGAAAGGAAATGCCTTTCCCACTGGGAGGGGGGAAATTACCCTTTAAACTGTTAGCACTGATGTGTAACTGAAGGATCCTGGGTCTGCTTTTGATTGGAGAGAAAGGGAAGAATTCACGGAGATCTTTGGTAACTGGGGAGGAAATTCTCCAAAGGAGGAAAAAAGGCCTGGGAACTTTCTGCTTAAGGGAAGCCCTTTAGAATTCCACTCCTTATGCCTCTGTAACTACCTGCATTTCCTCTCATCAGTCTCAAATCTGACACTCTCAAAAGCTAATATTAAAAAGCATTTATAGTCTGTCTCTATCCATAGCTAGATGGATGGTGGGGAGGAGACCTTGGGAAAGCCAGTTTGGGATTCACACTTTTCTTTAAACAGAACAGAATTGACTGGTTTTTTTTTCAAAAGCACTTTTTAATCCCCTTTAAAAGTCTTGAGAGGGGGGAATAAATATCCTCTATTGTACTTTGGTGGCCCAGTGACCTGAAGAGATCATCTCTTATACAGAAGGGTTCATTTCTTCATTGGGCAGATGTCAGAGGGTAAAGGACAAAAAAGCTGACATAGTAATCTCAAAGGACTGACCTCTCTCCCCTAGTTGCAGACCTCTGAGTAAGGTAATCTTTCGGGATGGAACTATTGGTGGGTAAGAGCCTGATATTGGGAAAGCTGATTGTTAAATTTTCACTTACCCACTTGATTGGGTAAATGCAGGGTTCCTTAATGGCCTTTCCTCCCTTTATGGTACTTAAGGGGGAAGCTTTTCACCTGCTTAAGTATCTACCAGGTGGGGATAGAATGATCTAAATGTAGACAAGATGCAAAAGCATTCCTCAGGGCCAGCATGTTATAGGCTCCAATGGCCATCAACTGAGCCTGCCATAATTACATCGTGACCTAAGATCTCACTACTAACCACTTGCTCCACATTAACAGCAGGCTGGCATGTACCAGGGGAGACAGGTCCAAGGTAGTTAAAACAGAGACAAGATCGCACATTGTCATCTAAGTGTGATTCTTTGTCCTCCCCTTCCATCCCAGAAGGGACATGATTATATAAACTATAATGGAAGGAAGGAAGGAAGGAAGGAAGGAAGGAAGGAAGGAAGGAAGGA
>NW_027185761.1:41027109-41068640 GCF_028583685.1 Petaurus breviceps papuanus | reverse complement strand
AGGGAGGGAAGGAGGGAGGGAGGGAGGGAAGGCGGGCAAGTGCTCTGGGGATGCGGCCACTGCTGAGGCTCTGGAGCTTACTAAAAGGAGGCAATTGGATAATAGTTGGTGTCGATGGTGGTGACGAAGGTTCTGGAACCTAGCCTGGAAGCAGGTGATCTGGGGGTCATCACTACTCCAGGGCTCTCAGGTTCAGCGCCCCCAGGCTATCTGCACTAGGGTATGAGGGGAGATGATGGCTTAAATGGTGCCAGTGGCTTGACTTGTGCTGCACATGCTACCTCCAACCTCTCCCTAAGGACACCTTCCTGCTTTGGCTAGGCTAGCTTCGCTGCTCCATAGCTGCCCATTGCTTAGCAGTTATTGGGGCTGCTGGGCCCCTTTTCCACAGACGCAGCTTCCTGAGTTGATGATTGTGGGGGATGGGCTGGAAGCACAACCAGGGATCTGCGTGGGGGAAGAGGGATGCTACCACTTTTGGAGTTTGGGGGAAGGAAAATGGGAAAGGAGGGAAGGAAGGTGAGTTGGCTTTCAGTCTCCCAGGAGACCTAGTACGATATTTAAGTAGCATTTCCAGGCTGATGTCTCTCACCCCAGGGGACAGGCCACTTCACTCCCGCTCCACACCCACAGCCCTTCCTCTTGTAAAGCAGACCACTGCTCATTGTCTCAACCTTGTAAGTGCTGCCATGGCAACGCTATTAGCATCACCCTCCTCTCTTCTAATATATCGGGCTCTGAGGCTCTATAGAGCACATCTCGAAAGTTGGGAGCCCTCCCAGATCGTGCAGAGCTTTCGCTGAACCGGAAAGCCCAGACTCTCAGCAGGTAGCCCAATACACGCTCCACTCTGGAATTTCATGTGGGGTATTTTGGCAATGTGTAACTCAATTAGCATGAGCCCCTCTCAGCTCTGCAGACTTCTAAAGTCTCGTGGCACCACACTACCTGACTTCAACAACGGAATACATTTCAAAATGAAAATATTGAATCGGCATTAAAACAGTCAGCAGAGAAACAGAGGAAATATCTGTGCACTTATGCCTGGGGATTTGACTCTGGTCTCCAAGTAAAGAGTGGGGGGAAACCAAGGGACGTAATTTCCAGGGTTCCACGTTGAACAATCACTCACCAAGAATTTATTAAACACCTGCTATGTGTCAGACAAAGGCAAAAATGAGAGTCCCTGCCCTCAAGGAGACTGAATTCTTTTGGGAGAAAAACAATATACCCATAGAAAATTAAATATAAAACAGAGAGAAAATAATTTCTGAGAGGGTACCAGCAACTGGGGGGATCGAGATAGACTTATTGTAGGATATGGCACATGAGTTGAGTTTTAAAGAAAACTATGGATTCTGTGAGACTCAAGTGAAGAGAATGCATTCCAGGCATGGGTGACAGTCTGTGAAGAGGTGGGGAGATGGGAGATAATAATCATAACTAGCATTACATGGGGCTTCAAGGTGTGCAAACTTTACATTTTATCCCCACAACAACCCTGCAAGACAGGAGCTATTATTATCCCCATTTCATAGATAAGGAAACTGAGGCAGGCAGATTTGAACTCAAGTCTTCCTGAGTGTGTGTGCAGGTTCCAGAGCTCTATCTATCATGCCACTTTAACTGTCTAATATTATTTCACGTGTGGGGGGAACAGCAAGGTGTCAGTTTGACAGAACTGTAGGTGACTAAAAGTAACATGCATTGTCTCTTCTAGGGCCAACATGACGCAATCCCAGCACTTAGTAGCTGTGTAACCCTGGTCAAGTCATTTAATCCTGATTACCTCAAAAAAAAAAATTCAGCCCTATAGTATCTCTTATCTCATTCACAATTTGCCACCAACAATTAATACCAGTCAGATCAGGAGAGGATCTCTGTCTCTCAAATGCCTCCATTTATCTTCACCAGCTGGGAGCTGGCTTTGAGGGCAATTTACCCTTCCTATTGCCTATACCGGGCATTGCCACTAATACTCCCTCTGTACAACTCTCCTTCCCAGAAGTCTCTTCCAAAATCAAAATCAAAATGCACAGCCCCTTTAGGTCTTCCTACATTCAAACATGAAGTCTCAAAAGCTCAGTCCTGGGAATCCCAATCAGGCATTATAAGAAACATCTCCCAAAACTCCCCCTTGCACCTAAATATACCAGCTGAACCAGGATTCAGCAGTACTTGACCATAGATCAACCTATCAACAAGCATTTATTAAGCACCTGTTATATATGCCAAACTATACTAGAGACAGGATATTCAAAGACAAAAGTGAAAGAATCTCCGCCCTCACAAAGCTTATAAGCCCTAGAGCAGGGGTGGGGAACCTGTGACCTGAGGCCACATGTGGCCTTCTAGGTATTTGGGTGCAGCCTTTTGACTGAGTCCAAGTTTTATAAAACAAATCTTTTTATTAAAGGGATTTGTTCAGTGAAGTTTGGATTCAATCAAAGGGCTGAACTTGAGAACCTAGAAAATCACATGTGGCCTGCAGGTTTTCCACCCCTGCCCTAGAGGTACAAATATAGAGGAGAGAATTCCTACTGATAAGAAGCTCACATTCCCTATAAGAAATGATGAATATGGGAAATTCAGAGAAACATAAGAAGACATTTATGTATTGATGCTGGGTGATGAAAGCAGGACCAGAAAAACAAAACACAAAATGACTATAATGTAAATGAAAAGAAAAAAAAAAGAAACTGAATCTTGCATAATTAAAATGACCAAAGACGAGATGAAAAAATGCATCTCACACCCTTCTTTGTGGAGGTAGAGGACTATGGATGTGGATCATTCCTGTCAAACTTGGTTTATATGTTGGTTGGTTTCGTTGAGCTGCTTTTTTTTTTTACCTCTTTCTTTTTTAATTTCTGTTATTAAAAAAAACTCAATTAGGAGACTGGGAAGGAATATATTTAGAGATGTGTATGATGCAAAACCAAAAGACATTAATAAAATATTTAAAGAAAATGAGAAGATAATTAAAGATAGAAAATATCTGTATTCAAGAGTGGTAACAACCAACTCTTAGAAAAATAAATGTACACACTTTTAAGTTTAATCTTCATTATTCACAACTTTCTCCATCACTTTCTTATGTCTTGACAATCAACAAAACCATGAACCAAGCCCTGATTTGTAGTTTTTGTCAATTTGCAAAGTGTAAATACTCCCACTGAAACCTGTACAATCAGATCTGAGGTCTCTTCCTTCTGGTTGGATGAGGAAAAAGAACAGGGAAAAGTTGGTTATTGGACTAATAGAGCATCAAGAAGAAGAAAATGCTGGTGGAGAAGTCAGGAGAAAGTCAAGCTTAATCTCAGCTACAAGAAGATCAGCAGCCCAAATCTCTTCCTTAGTTGTATCCCTCATTCATCTTTGAGGTTCCACCCAATACCCTAAAGCCCTTCCTCTGGTTCTTAAAATATTTTTGAAGGGACAGTACAGCACTTTGATCCATCTTGATTTCAGGGGGTCTCAATTGCTTATATTTAGATCTGGAAGAAACCTCAGAAGTCATTCAGTCCAACTTCGTTATTTTATAGACGAAGAAGTTAAGTGACTTGCCCAAGGTCTCATGAATAGCAAGGGATGATCCATGATACAAGACCAGGTCCTCTGATTTCAGATCCAGAACTCTTTATTCTACACATATTTTTGATAACTGAATATCCCATCATCTCTTCAGTCCATATAAGTTTTTTGATAATTATTTTCTCCATATAGTATATATGTATGTGTATATGTGTATGTATGTATACGTGTGGCTGTCACTTTTATATGATAAAATCATTATTCTTTAGGTCAGCTGAAATTTTTATTCATCTGATAGGATGATGTGCTATGATTCACAGCCACAAAGAATCACTGGAGAATATTGGTATTTTTGAAAATGGGCTATTGAAATATTTTGGAATCATTAAAAGTGCTGCACAGTTGCTAGTCCAGTCTCTACTTTCTGTTCAAATGAAGGTGAAGCTCATTGTCAATCTGAGATACCTATCTAAGGAATATACTGATGGGCTAGCTCTGCTTAGTCAATTGTATACCATAACCTGAGTAATATGTATTTTTCATCCACTTTGTTTTTCCAGTATAGATGACTTAGGCAGAGCTCTTCCATTGTGAAGACAAGGTGGGATTGATACAAACTGCACAATGCTAGCCACAAAGAGAAGGATCTGAAGAACTTTGCCATCAATAAGAATCTCTCATTTAGTTTCTATGCATGATATTTTCCAGGTCCCTGCAAACATCTTAAGTGAACATGTTTCCCTGTTATATGCCTTGTTTGATATTAATAATCAGTGTATCACTGAACAAAGTTATTGATACATCTTTTATGATTTTTAATATAAGAGAAGAAGATATCACATTGAGGAGTCTTCATGTCTGCATTTTATTCTAAAGTCAATTAAAAAATAATTCAGCAATTGATAGATACAGTAGGATCAGATATATTCAATTAGTTGCATAATTGTGAAGATGCAATTTTCTATGGGGTGACTAGGTGGCACAGTCAGGAGGACCTGAGTTCAAATCCAGCTTCAGACACCTAATGCAAAAACACTAGCCGTGTGACCTTGGGCAAGTCACTTAACCCCAATTACCCTCCAAAAAGCTAAAAAAAAAATTATCTATAGAAAATAGTCTGCAAAAACACTCCCTCTCCCACATCAAAGATTATTACTCATAAAGAATTGATAAAGATGAAAAAATATGCATATAACTTGGTAGTTGCTAATGTATTCTCAGTCACCTTTTCCTAAAAGTTCCATCCTTGAACTTTTCTATGCCTTTGGAATTTTAGCCTTCTAGAAATGTCTTACAAAATGATCCTTAAGAGTCTTTAAAATTGTATCGCCTCCAGCATAAGGTTTTGGGGGTTTTTCATGCATTTGTTCAGATCCAGCTTTCTCCCTGATCTCATCTTTGCCCTTTGAGGCAGCATATTGGACCAGGGCACAGAGGAATTAGCACAACCTGGGAAACTCATGATCCTAAGGCTGTGTCCCAGCTGGAATCTACCTCCTTCCCTGCCCTTTGCCGCTTCTTCATCTTGCCAGTGATGTCATCTTATTAGACTGATGATGTCATTGAATTGTAGACTGCTGTCTTTTGTTGCTGAGCTGCATTGAACAAGTAGTCTGCTCTCCCCACTGCTCTGTTATCTGCTGGTCCTTGGCAACCATGCTGCTCCCTGTAGCTGACTACTAGACTTACCCTGAAATGTGTGGGTTTTTTCTAGTTTAATAGGG
This sequence comes from Petaurus breviceps papuanus, assembly GCF_028583685.1. Taxonomy (NCBI): domain Eukaryota; kingdom Metazoa; phylum Chordata; class Mammalia; order Diprotodontia; family Petauridae; genus Petaurus; species Petaurus breviceps. The sequence goes on along the minus strand of NW_027185761.1, from coordinate 41,063,382 downwards.
GAGGAGTTTCAGTCCTTTTTTTTTTTTTTTGTCTATAGCCTTAGAGGCTATTTCATTGTTTTGTGAATTAAACCTCTAAACAGAGGTCAGCTGTCAGCAGAAGGATTCAGTTTGGGGTTAGATTTGTCTTTTGAACTCCTTTAGTTGTGCTTGAGCTGGATTTGTTATTTACTCAGAGTAAGAAAATTCCTTTGGTACCAATTGTGGCCCATACAAATCACTCAGAAGTAGTGGGTGGAGCTGGTTACCTTTGTCCTGTTTCTCTGAGGATCACATTGCTGTCATCCCAGAATAATGAAGGGTCTTGTGTGTGGGGGGGGGGAGGGTTAATTGCTTTTCAGTGCCCAATGAAACTAACTCCTTTATTTGCCTCTTTGAGAAGAACCTGTGACCTATCCTTCCATTTAATTGTGACTTCTGCATGTCTTCTCATTTTATTTATAGAAAAAAAGTCAATATGGATATGATTCATTCCTCCAATAGAGTATCCACTTGTCATTGGACAAGAATTATATATTTAGAGTACCAACAATTAAATTAATTTTTGCAGATGGGCTTTAACAACCTTTGTCCTCTTTTCCATCATTCCACCAGAAGGGCAGTACCAAGGACTAAATGCTTTTCCATAATTTGATCTTTCATGAATCACCATGAACAAAAATTAATTGTCTAATGGCCAATTCTGGTTATAATATGGGGCCATCTCCACATCATGTTAAGAACTTTTAGGGCAAAAAAATGCAAGAAACAGAGTGAGACAAAATCATTATTATACTCCAAAGAACATACTCTGAAAAATAGATTCACACAAGAAAAGAAAGCTTGAGTCTGCCTTCCACTAGAGGACATTTCTGTCCCCAAAACATATTGTCCAAATGTCACTGGGTCCAAATGCTATTGGTGTGTGATGACAAGGTCAGGAAAAATGGGATTGTAAGCACTAAAACAGTTTTTCCCCATTCTATTCCTTGCTTTATTTTTGCTTGATTGGTTGTTGCTTTACCAGTTCTGATGCTAGAAGAATCAATTCATTTTAGAGCTGGTCAGAAGCAATGCAAAGATTATAGGATCATAGGTTGAGAACTGGAAGGAATCTCAGAGGTCATCGGGTCCAGTTTCCTCATTTTACATATGAGGAAACAAGTCCAGAGAGGCGAGTGTCCTGCCCTTGGTCATTTTACAAATGAAGGAGCAATGAGGATAATCCTCTAGTCCTCATTGCTTTGAGGAGAGTAGATCTGGGTGTAAAACTCTGAAGCCATTCTAGCTTCTGACCACATAGTCTTCAATCTGGGGCTCCTGAATTAGAGTTATGTTATTGGCTAGAAGTAATGGGGAAAGGATTTAGCAAGATGGAGAATGTTGAATTTTATCCTAAGTATTGAGATTGTGTGGGGTGAAAAACCCCATTCAAAATTTAATCAAGAACGGAGGTTTCTCAGGATAAAAACAGGAAATTTTATTCTCTTCCCCCAAGGGAACAGAGTGGTCCTCTTCCATGATGGATCAGGGAGAGGAGGCCTGTTACAGAAGACGGAACAAGAATTTGTACCCTGACTCAGTCAAGCCCCCTCCCCCCTGCTGTCCCTTCTCCCATGCTGAGAGGTGAGCTTACAATTTGATCTCAAAATCTTCCCCAGTGGCAGATAAAAAAGAAGCCCACCAACTCTCCCCTATTGGCTGGGAGGTGGACAGGGAACCAGGGTATTGTTCATGCCCTTATTTGGCAAATGCTAAAGTGAGGGAGGGGGAAAGGTCACAAGCAAGGGTGGAGGTTGAAAACCCCTAAAAGGCCTAATGCTGATAAAGGTGTGGCAAACAAGGGTGGGGGTCGAAAGATTCTTGAAGAGGCCTAATGCTGATGTGGCAGTAGGAAAGAAGGGGCAAAAGGGAAGCCAAAACTCCAGCTTTCTCCCATAAGAAAACTTATGGGCTGAGGAGTTTTCACCTTTCCCATTCAAAATCAAATCCAAGGTCTTTTACTCATTCATACAACAAAATACAATGCTATGCCCTGCATCGTAGGCACGTGTCTACCAGCAATAAGTTTTAGTTCATTTTAGGTGAATATAAATCTAAGTGTTTTTCTGCTTACAGAGAGAAATGTCCAAGCTAACAGGATTCCCTATGCCCTTGGTCCTCTCCCTAATCCAAGTCATTTTGAAGTCCTAATTTATAGGATTCTGGAATAATGGATATTTCACCTTCACAGTCAATACCCAGAGGGTCTAGGGTTTAGATAATGGTTCAGTTGACTGTTTGTTTACTTTAACAGAATAATAGTCACTTAACTTTCTCCTCCCCCAAGAAGGATCATTTTCCTAAACCCATAGAATCCCTCTCCTCAAAAACATTCTGTCTGGGCTGTTCAAAGATGAACTCAAGGGATCTCTTCCTGAATAGACCTTTCCCCTAATTCCTTCAGGGCACTGAGGAAAGAGACCTCTTCTCTTAGGGAGATAGAGTAAGATTTCCTTATCTTTGTCCAGTTACTACCTTAATTACTTTCAGGGAGGAGACTTTCCAGGGTTGAGAGCAGAGCTGGACTTTGTTTCAGAATTGAGAGTTAAAGACAGACTGATAAGATTTTTCTTTCAGAAGGTTTGAGAAAAGGATAATTTTTAAACGCTTTTTAAATATTTCTAAAAGAGAGATAAGGTAAGAGCATAGAAATTTTTTCTGCTTCCACAAAGTGCTACATAAGTGTTAATTATCAATGTCTATAAAATGAACAAAATAATACTCCTGGTATAGTAGATAAAATATAAGAGAATCTGGTAATGCTGATGAACCAGGCCCATTTTCTACGAGAAGATTTCGGGCTAGTCCTCCTTAATTTTGGTACCTTCCCTTGAAACTTTCTCCAACTTACCCTGTCTTTATCTTATTTGTACATAATTGTTTACAGACTGTGAGCTCCTTGGGGGCAGGGACTGGTTTGTTTTTTTCTTGGGTTTGTTTGTTGTTTTTTTGCCTCTCTTTGATTCCCAGTACTTAGCACAGTACTCCATAGTAGGTCCTTAATAAATGCTAATTGACTGACTAAAATGAAGATATTGCCTTTGGTGAAGTGAATAGTTTTGGATTGGAAGGCCACAATACCTCCTCTGGTATTTACTAGCTGTGCAATTCTGGGCAAGTGGTTTGTAATCTCTCAGCCTCAGTTTCCTCAGCTGTAAAACTGACTTATACACTATTTTTTAAGTGCCCATAGTACCTTTCCCACTGCACTGCTGTGAGCTTCTATGTACATCAAGGGCATCGCAAACTTTTAAACATTCTATAAATGTCAATTATCATTTCTTCACAACCTACCTCAAAGAGGTGTTTTGAGCAGAGCCCTACAAGAACACCTTAAAGCCTTGTTAGAAATAGTAGCTGTTTGTTTTTTTATTATTATTGGTGTGCACACTGTCTTGTCCCTGGAAATCCTAACGTTCAAACAACCCCTTTTCGGAAGCTATAGCTATCATCTTGCATGCTATTTCCCAAGGTTGAACCAAAGCCAAGATTCTTTCTTTTTTTCCCCCATATACTCCATTCGGGAGGCAGAGCAGTAACAGAGCCTTTCTCCTGGCACTCCTCAAATTCATGTCTCCAGGGCAGTGTTAAAATAGCTTAGAATTGAGGGAAGAATCCTTGCCCAAGGGGAGTAGCCCAAACCCCCCAAAGGGCCACAGGCAGTAGGAAATTCAGGAAGTTGTGATGGGTCATGGTACTCTCTTCTGCTGCAGGACCAGCTTCCTAATTCATTTATCTTTTGTTATGGCAGACTTTAATCTTCCCAACCAGGTCAGTCTGACCCTAAAGCTATTGCTCTCATGGAACTACTAAATAACTTCTATGGAGTTCACTGTCAATCCCAGACCAGAGCTTTGTCGAGCAGAGTCCAAGTCACCAAACCCTACTGCTTCTTTTGGCTTGGGCAGGTTAGAACACAAATGAGTTAAGGGCCTAAGATTCTATAGCTCCACAAAGTCCATCTGTCCAAGGAGAATTTATCAAAAGCCATTTGATCACTAAATTAATACCTAGATGAACCATAAGATATGGGTTTAAAGAAGAAAGGAGAGCTTGAAACTTCATTAAATGACCTAGTCAGACAAGCAAGGGGGTCTTCATTGGTCCTAGAACCCAATGAAGATGCAGAGAACAAATTACTTACTTGCTCTGGACTTTTCTTCCAGGATAGAGGTAATGAACTTGGAGTCAAGAAGAACTCAAGCCCAGTCAGTTGGACATGACTGGAAGGTGTCACTGTCACAAAACTTTAAAGGAAATCTTTATGAAATCAATGAATGGAACACCTCGAACCAGTGCCTTGTAAACAACAGTCAAATTCACCAGACTATAGGATTTTTGCTGGTCTGCTCTTTTTGGAGGAGACCCTACTTTTCTAATATGTATTGACAAAGGACTATGGGTTAGTCAGGTGGAATTGGAATGGAGACTGACTTTGGCTCCACCCAAAGAGGACAGAGAGATTTGAGGGTAGGGGATGGCTTACTAGATGTGGGACTTACCCAGAACCCCAAGTGTGGTGGGATACTGTGACTTTGATCTTGAAGAGAACTTGTGGGAAGAAGGAGGAAGCCAAAATAAGGAAGAAATGGGGCGGCTAGGTGACGCAGTGAGTAAAGCTGCTGGCCCCGGAGTCAGGAGGACCCGAGTTCGGTTCCGGCCATGTAACCTTGGGCGAGTTACTTAACCCCAATTGCCCTCCAAAAGGCAAAAAAAACCAAACACAAAAACAAAATAAGGAAGAAATGCACAGTGAATTCATCTTCTGAGATGTGGGGAAGAGCCAGGCATCCCAGAGGAGAAGGGAGAGGGAGCAAAGGAATTCTAAAAGCAAGTTACAGATGAAACATTAATGGAAGTGAAATGGAAAAAAGGATGTCGATGTGGAGAGGGAAAATAACTAGCTGAGTGGCCTTGGACAAACCATCCAGCCTCAATCACCTTTCACTGGAAGATTTTTGTTATTCAGTGTTTTCAGTCATGCACGACTCTTTGTGACTCATTTGGGGTTTTCTTGGCAAAGATACTAAAGTGGTTTATTTCCTTCTCCAGCTCCTTTTACAAATGAGGAAACTGAGGCAAATAGGGTTAAGTGACTTCCCCAGGATAACACAGTTAGTAACTGTCTAAGGCTAGACTTGAACTACAATCTCTCCCTAACTCTAGGTCTGGCATTCTATCCACTATGCCACTTAGCTCCCCCTTCATTCACTGTTAAGGCAGTCAATTGGAAGCAGAGTTAAAAAAAAAAAAGTGGGGGGAAAACCAGGAAAAGAGATATTAATGCATTAGGTCTTTTCAAAGCTACCAGAGAGACATGATACTATAAACATATAAATTGCTTAATCTATAGTTTGTATCCAAAGATACCCACGTATTTTACAGAAAGTAGAAAGTAATGTAAGAAAGAAAGCTATGCTTGGGGTTAAGGTTGAGGAGAGTCACACAGAAGCAGTAAAAAGAAGAAAAAGTCATGAATGATAAGATCACTTATAACTTAAGGAATTCATTAAATATAATTTAATTGCCTTCATAATTTAGAATTCCTTAAAGAATTTCTGCTTATTACCAATAAATCACGATGACGTCTTCACAAATTCACCCAAACAAAATGCCATTAGGAACTTTGCAGGGAGTCCTTGTATTTAGAGCTGCCGGGGTAAGACAAAAGGAAATCCCTATCTCCACATATGTTCAGAAAAAAAAAGATCAGTATCCTCCATCCAGGTCCTACTCCAATTGAATCCAACCAGCATTTATTAACTATCTACTGTGTGAAAGACACCCTAATCCCCTGAATGTGGAAGGGATAACTGTTCTGGAAAGAAGTGTAACACAACATATAAATAGATACAGATATTTAACTCTAACAGGTTTTGGGAAATCCTAAGATCACCCTGGAATAGTGAACTCCCACAAAGCATCAGAGAGAGCTTCATGCCATGCCAAAATCTTCCTGTATCTTCAGTTCCCCAGACCTGTCTCTCTCTCAGGAGCCAACTCATTTCCATTAAAGGGCAGGTTTTATGTGGGGTATGTTCTGAGTGCTCATCCCCTTGGGAAACCATATCCCCCTTCATGAATCTATTTTTTCTCAACAAATAACCATAATCAGGTGGTGTAATAGATAGAGAGCTGACCTCAGAGATTATAATTCCCTAATTCTTTAAGACTCTAAATCTCTATAGAACTTTAAATAAGGAAGACCTGGGTTCAGGTCCTACCCCTGACAAATATTGACCCTATAACCCTGGGTAAGTCACTACCATTGCACCAAGGCAATTTTCTAAGGTTATAAGTTGCAGAATGCTTAGCAAACTGGGTTAGTAAAGAGTTTTTTCAAGTTCCTAGCAGCTTTGGAATAACAGGTCTAGACAAAAGAAACAAAAACAAAAGTGTGAATATAAATAAAAAAGTATCTGTTTTGCAAGTTACCTAGAATGGCTTTCTAATTTAGGCATAGAATCACGGAAAGGAGTGAAATATTTTTGCTAATATTTATATAGTACTTCATTATCTCATTTCATCTCCATAACAGCCCCGTGAGGTAGGTGTGATAAAAATTCTCATTTTACAGATGAGAAGGTTAAGTGATTTGCCCCATGTTGTACAGCTAATAATTGTCTGTCATAGGACTATAACTCAGGTCTTCCTGATTCCAAGCCCAGACTCTACCCTCTATAACATAAGCCCTGGCTTGTGTATGTGTGTGTGTGTATACACATATATACACACATATACAACTATATGTGTGTTCACATATGTATTTGTAGAAATACATACACATACATATATACACACAAACATATGTATCATCCCTAAGGTCACTTCAGGGTTCAAAGCAAATCGGGGGGCAGTTGGCTTTAAATAAGTTTAATTTTAAATGTTAGGCAGGGATGGTGCAAGCATTGATGTGCTTTGAATGATCAAGTTGGGGAACTCCAATGAAACTGAGAAGTGATGGGGGAGGCCTTTCTACAAGATAATAGAAGGAAAAATGGAGCCACCGAATGCTGAATAATCAACAGATTCAGGGAAAAAGCGGTGTCACATTTTCTGAAATGCCCAGACTTGGTTCTCTGGCTGAGTACACACACATCTAATCCTCCAGTGTTGCCTTTGACTGCATTACTTTTTGATTTAAAGGAGTCTCTTTTGACAAAAGCACTCCTAATCTTTCTTCCCCCTCTTCTCTCCTCAAAAGTACCAGCAAAAGCTTTGACTTCTAATCTCCAAGAGGAGAAGAGTGTTCTTTTCAAGCTCACGTGTCCGTATCCCAGGTCTGTCAGCCAGGGAAACAAGGGGAGCCCTTTGACTGGCAAGAGGTTGTGATGACTGTCAGGCTTCTACTGTCTAGTTGAAAGGCTTCATGTTTTATTTACTGAGTTCTGTGAGCTGTATTTGGGACCTCCTTTTCTCTTCATTTCTGTCAGGATATTTACTTTAATTTCACTTTCTCTTCCCCAGCCCCACCCCAAATCCCTGAATTCTTGGAGCCTCCACTAAAAAGCAAAGCCAGTCACTCCCACAAAGCAAATACCCCATGGCATAAATGGGGTGGAAGGTATCTACCTACCACCCACTTCCCTTGACTAAGGGAAGTTTCATATGACTTTCCCCTATCAGAGTTTGTGGTACTTGTCCCAGGCACCTGAACTCACAGTCCATAGATTTAAAGCTAGAAGAGAACTTGGAAGCTTTTATAAATGTGGAAACTGAGGCTCCAATAGTTTAAGTCATACAGCATCAGAAGCAGGATATGAACCCAGCTCCTAGGACTCCAGAGTCAATGTTTTTTCCACCAGAGTTAACAGCTCCACAATAGAAGAAGATTTGGGTAGTTGATGTCTCTTACTTGTCCTACAGCAAAGTATGCAACCTCACGTTCCTCAAGAGAAGGAAGGGCTAAAATCAACCTTTTCTTTGACTAACCCCTGCTCAAAAGAACCATCACAGCAACATTTTTGAGAATTAGCTACTTGGACAATGGAGGGTACCTTGCTCATGCAGCAGGCCAGTTGTGTGTAGAAATACAAGTATAAATTTTCCATACAGATTGAGAAGCCAGGTACAGGGAAGGATATGGGATAAGGTAGGGGTTTGGACAACAGATAAAGTACACACAACAGCTAAAAACTGAATCCATCAGAGCAGACATATAGCTAGAGATTTTGTGCCTAGGGCAAACAATGAATGTGCTCTCAATTCAACATCTTAAGACAAATTAAGAGCAGGAGAGAGACCCCAAAATGTAAGGCATGGGGAGCAGACCCCTTGAATAGCTTGGGAGGAATGGGAAAAACAGGATGAACCTCAAACAGGGATGCTGGCAGAGCAAAGAAATCATTTGGCAGCTTCCTATTTTAACTAATTATTCTTGCTAATTAGGTCCTAAATTTTGTCATTGTTATGCTGCAAGAGATAAAAACTGTCAGTGTCCTCTACATTTTTTGTACTCTGGAACATAGCCCTGATTGCCCTACCCTAGTTATGGGTCTGTCTCTGGGTAAAAGGTGCTTTGGGGCTTTTCCCTGAATCCAACTCCAGTATTCACAAAAATAAAGACTGGGGGAGAACCTATCAATAGTATTGATTGACCAAGTGTCAACCCCAGGATCCCGGACAATTGCATAGTCCTAACCCAGAGTCCAAACTCACAACAGTGAACATATGTCTGGCATTCTTTCTGATTTCCCACAGGCAGTGGCCAGAGAAGAAGCTGAATCAAATGCCACCTTTGCAAATCTGAGAAACTCAAGAACAGGACATAAAACTTAATGGAGAACAAGAGGAAGGGGAAATGAGCCACTGGTTGGAGAAGAAAATTAGGAGCAAGAAATTCTAGGTTATATTGGGTCTTAAAGGAAGGGGTAGATGATCCTTGGTGGATCCCTCTAAGTCTTAATAATCAATTTATTGAGAATTCAGGTTTTTTGGATTGTCTGGGACCTTCACTTCTAATAGTTCTTAAGATCTTGATTTTGTTTGCTCCATATTTTAAGTCATATTTAAGAAGTTGGAAGCATCCACTTTTGAAAAGGGATGGGATCAAAACAGAGAATAGAACAAGTGGGAGGTGGGATAGGAGGGAGGGAAGTATAGTCAGTCTTTTACAATATATCTGCTATGTTATTGTTTTGCAGTAGCCACACGTGTACAACCTATACTCAATTGCTTATCTTCCCAGTAAAAGGGTGGGTGACAAGGGAGGAAGGGAATGAATCTTTAATTCAAAGTTTTAAAATCAAATGTTTATATATATATATATATATATATATATATATATATATATACATTTATTAAGTCTTTACCATATTCCAATCACTGTGGAATAAACTTGTGCCTAAAAGAGGAAAAAAAAAGAATTAGACATTTGCCAAAGTAGATTCCCATCAACCAGAAAATGACTAATTAAATGAGATGTTGCTACATCATAAGAAATGACGTATATGAGAAATTCAGAGGAATGTAGGAAGACTTACATAAACTGACAAAAATAACGGAGTCAGGAAAACACCAAATACATGAAAAGATATCAGAATCACAAAGTGGAAACCACTGTAATTAAAATGACTAAGCTTGGCCCCAAAGAAGAGAAGAAAAAATACACTTGTTGCTTTAATAGGGATGTGAAGCTTTGAATATACCATTATATTCCATAGGTACATTGGTTAGTTTGAATTTTTTTCTATTTTTTTTTCATTGTTACAAGAGATGGCTTGATGAGTAGCAGAGGGGTTAGGATTATGTTTATAAATTAGGTGATATAAAAACCAAATATATTAATAAAAATATTATTTTCAAAAGTTTGAATATTTAGTCATGACTCTATAGGCAGTCCTTACCACCTCACATGTGAATCATTGCAATGATCTGTCTCTAAACTATCCCACCAACCTAACCTTTCTAAAACTAGCTTTTCCTCTTGCTTCACCCAAGTTTGGGGAAATTTTAATGTGTTCTGGTTGTCTAACAATAGAACCTGGTGTGAGTAACCCTTGACCTAGGGCTCTAACTTCTGGTAAACACCATCTCCTCACTCCTCCTCTGAACCTACCTCAATGGTTACCTTGGGCTACCACCCCAGGGTCCCACCATTCCAGCACCATCCTCTCCCCTTCCTTCAGTCATTGCCACCAGTGAAAGAATTTCTAGATACAGATTTGTCTACCGAAACAAATCAAAATTCCCCTGTTGGGAATTCAAAGCCCTCTACCATATGCCTCATCTTAATTATCTAAGCTTACTCTCTGCTGCTACTACAGATTCTCTCAAAGCTTTACTCAGACCAGTCTTCACACTGATTTCCTTACTGTTCCTTGGTCTGGCCCCTAACACACACACACACACACACACACACACACACACACACACACACACACACTGATGCCTTTGATTTGTTCATCCCTGGCTATGCTATTTGTATAGAATTCCTCCCACTTGTTTCTACATTGCTAGCATTGCTATTAGGGAGGCAGCCCAGTACAGTAGATAGAGAACTCATCTTACAGTAAGAAAGACCTGAGTTCAAATCTTCCCTATGAGGCATCCTATATGTTTGACCTTGGTTAAGTTACTCAATCTCTCCAGGATTCAGAAAATTTCCTGGGACCATAAATTACAAAGTAGGTGCTGTCATGCATTGTTAGAGGGAATTTCCTCCCTTGGATTCCTTTATACCAGTGGTTCTCAAAGTGTGGTCCGAGGGCCCCTTTGGGTTCCAAGACCCTTTCAGGGAGTAACTCTTTTCATAATAACTAAGACATTTTAATTTCTAATATGGTATGTCCAAAGATATAGCCCATATGCACAAAAACTCGGGGGGGGCAGTCCTCAATAATTTTTAAGAGTACAAAGGCATCCAAAGACAAAAAAAAGTGTGAGAAGTGCTGATCTCTACCTTTGAAATTATAATCAGTCCTCCCCCCGCCACTTTGAAAATGTTACTATTATTCCCTATGATTGATGTCACATCACATCTGCAAAATTAGATAATAATTATAATAAATTATAATAAAGCTAGCATTTACGTAGTGTTCTAAGTTTTGAAAAGCACTTTACAAACACATCTTTATCACATCTCATTCTCACAACAGAGTTGGAAGGTGACTTCTATTACTATCCCCATTCTGAAAATGAGGAAACTGGAGCAGACAGGAGGATCTGCCCAAGGTCCCATGGCTTGGGAAGTGACAGAAGCTGGATTTGAGCTCAGGTCTTCCTGACACCAGATCCTACACTGTATCCATTGCACTCCAAAGCTTTTTAAGCTTAGCAAAGTTCCTCGTGTGTGGACTGCTGTTATCAGGTCAGCTACTCCATCTATCCTTCACTTTACTCCCTGCCCATTTTCTCACCAATTACTTTGAGACCTAGAGCAGAAACAGTGCCTTGGAGGACTTAACCCTTTAGCTCCAAGGGGTCTTAAAGTTCTGATTGGTGACTGCCTCTCTTGGCCCCCGATCTCAAAGGGGGACCCCAGCCGTGCTTCCCTCTACTCCCTACTCCCTGGGCTATATTCTTGGTAACTGCCTTGTGTTAATACGTCCTCTGTGCCGCACCCCCTTTTTAGTTCCAGAACCTTAATCAATCAATACTGCCATTGCCACTGGAAAATGGGTTAATCTACTTTCCAGGACCTTCCCTCTAGGTGATGCCATAGTACATAGAGCACCAGACCTGTAGTCAAAAAGAATCCTCTCCGAGAGTTCAAATCCAACCTCAGACACTTACTAGCTGTGTGACCCTGGGCAAGTCACTTAACCCTGTTTGCCTTGGCTTCCTCACTTATAAAATGAGCTGCAGAAGGAAATAGCAAACCATTCCTGTATGTTTGCCAAGAAAACCCCAAATGTGGTCACAAAGAGTCAGACATGATTCAAGTGACTGATGCAGTCACATTAGGACGTTCCCTCCTACAAACCATTTCAAAACAACGCACCCCCTCTGTGGATATATTTCCCCGATTAGACCAAGTCCCTGGAGGCAAGGAGAGTTACCCCTTTGTTTTTGTATTTCTGGTACTTAGAACAATACCTGGCACACAGTAAATATTTTTTCATCTGTTTGTTTGATATTCAAATGGTAGGAATGAGTTTCCTCCTCCTTTTCATTCCTCTCCCACTTAGTAGGCAATCAGTAATCATTTATTGCTGCATTATTGGGTGCTAGATTTAGAATCGGGGGAAGTGGGATCAGAATATGTCTGCTACTCACTACCTGGTAATCTTCATAAAGTCCCTTCAACTCTCTGGGCCTCAGTCTGTACAATGAGGACTGGGTCATCTCTGAACTCATCTCTGCTTCTCAATCCTTACAATCCTATGAATGATTCAACGAAAATGGCTAACAGAATCATCTTTTCAGCCAAGAAAGTATTCAGCAAGTGTATAGAAGGCAGAAAAGGTGGCTCACAAATGACTTTTATTCAGCCCTTGCTGTGCACATTCAAAACCAGTTAGTGCTGGGTAACTCCGTCAGACTCCTCTTTAGCCAGAGGCCAAAAGAAATCAGAAGTCTTGCTGGGAACAAGTAAAGGCAGCAGGCATTTGAGAGAAATAAAGAGCTAAGGAAGAAAGACAGCAGCTAGAATGCCCTGAAATGCCAGCCTGAGACCTCTTCCAGGGTGTTTTTTTTCCTACTTTTTTTTGTAGTCTACAATGCAACCCCAAAACACAGGTCCATGGCACCCTGCAAGCCAGCTTCAGTCTGGAACCGTTCAAAAGGGGCCAAGAGATCAAAATGTAGACTTGTAGAAATGAGCTGTGCCCCTCTGCTCTTTCTTCTACAGGCTTGGGTGAGATCTGTGGTCGCCATTGAACAAGGCTTCATTATTATAGGAGCTGACTGCTCCTTTGAGGACACCAGGGCTGAGCACCTAAGACCTTGCAAATTGATGCACACCACCAACGATAGAAGGCAGAAGCCAAACAAGGTTCTCTATTCATCTGAGTTAGTCCCTACATGAGCAGATTGGCTTTCTACCAATTTCCTAGCCTTATATCATCTGTCCCCTGTTTCCTGCCTCCTGCCTTCTCCAGACCACTTCTCTTGATCCTTACCAGCCATCCCAAATGAATTACATCCATAGGTACAAAAGGAGAGAGGAGATGTGATTGCTAAGGTTCTGGAAGTGATTTTGAAAGATTGGGGAGAACAGAAGTACAGCAGGTCTGATGAGGGTCAAATGTTATCGTAATTTTCAACAAAATGAGAATAAAGTATGTAAATGATGGGCCAGTGAGTTTGATCCTTATTCCTTGCGCATGTTAGATCATATTATTATTGGGAAGATTAGTGACCATCTAGAAATGTAAGCTGTGATTACAAAGGGTCAGCATGGCAGCGTCAATGGCAGGCCATACTTCATTAAGCTCAATTCTTTTTATGAGAGAATTGTTTGATTGTTTCGATCATATCTGCCTCTTCATTACTCCATTTGGGGTTTTCTTGGCCAAGATACTGGAGTGGTTTTGCTGTTTCCTTCTCCAGCTCATTTGACAGATGAGGAAACTGAGGCAAACGGAGTGAAGTGACTTGCTGTAGAAGCAAGCACCCCAACATACCCAGGGTGGCTGCCCACACAGGTTCTTAGATCTGCTTTTCTAAAGGAAAGCAACTCAAAATGGGTTAACAATCTTGCTTTAATCAATTAAACAGATCATTTACCTAGTTCAGGGGGAAAAGTCAGCACCCTGAACTTCAGAGTATACAGAGGTTACAAGCAGAAATTACAAGAGAGAGAAACATTTCAAGCAGACAGGTCTTCAACTGTCCAACCATTACATCCATACCTAGTCAGTCACCAAAGAGGAAAGCATCAACATCTGGGTTTTTCAAAGCTGGGAGTGGGGAGGGGGAGAGGGGGGGAGGGGGAGAGTGGGGGCTCAGCGGCTGCCCAGAGTCTCATCTGGTCAAATCACACAACACTTCTCAAAGTGAGGCGCAAAACAAAGGCTCACATCAGGATTTATGTAACCTTCTCCTGGGTCAGAGAATGTAACAACCCTCTTGGCCCAATCACAAAGTATCTCCTGAAAAACAAGCCTCCCACCACAGGCTTTCAGTGCACTTAAGCCTATCAAAGAGCCTAGGGGCAGGGGAGATCTTACACAATACAATCTTAGAAAGATGGCAACAACATACATTGACATTCCCATTACACTTGCCCAGGGTCACACACCTAGTAAGTGTCTGAGGCTAGATTTGAACTCTGGAAAATAAGTCCTCCTGATTCCAGGCCCAGCACTCTATCCACTGAGCCATCCAGATGCCTTAAGGAGAGGAGAATGTCATAGATATATGAATTTAATCTTGTGCAACATAAGGAGGTTTGGACTAGATTACCTCTGTGGTTCCTTCCAATTCTGGGATTCTTATGAACGTGGGATCCTTAGCTTTATTGTCAAAGTTTCTCCTCCATTTTTTTTTTATTTAAGGCTATAAGAGGAATAATGAGAGACAGAGACAGAGAGACAGAGAACATGGTAGAGTAGAGAGAAATCTAGCTTCAAAACCCACAAATATTCCCTATGATTGGGAATTTGGCACTTAATCTATCTGAGTGTTCCAGGAAACTAAGCCTATACTAAGTTTCAGAAAGGGGAAGCTAAGAGGCAAAATGGAGAGAGTATCAGACCTGGAGCCATGAAGATTCCTGAGTTCAAATCCAGCCTCAGATAATTACTAGTTCTATGAACCTGTACAAGTCATGTAACCCTGTTTGCCTCAGTTTCCTCATCTGTAAAATGAGCTGGAGAAGGAAATGGCAAACCACTCCAGGATCTCTGCCAAGAAAACCTCAACTGTGATCACAAAAAGTTAGAAATGACTAAAAACTACAACTTAACAAATTTTAAATTACACATGTTCAAAGTTTAACTCAGAATCTTTCTCCCCATCTACCTTTTTGACCTGCCATGTTGATGTTGAGGGCACCACCATCCTACTAGTCACTCAAGCTCACAATCCAGACCATCCTGGCCTTCTCTCTCTCTCTCTCTCTCTCTCTCTCTCTCTCTCTCTCTCTCTCAACAGATATCCAATTAGTTACCAAGGCCCACTGATTTTACCTACATAACATATTTTGTATATGTTTCCTTTTCTCTTTTGAAGCTACCAACACCCTGGTATAGGCTCTTGTCCACTCATAGCTTGATTATTGCTATAGCCGCTGGTCGGTCACCCTGCCTCAAGTCTCATCCCACTCCACAGTCTATATTGCACCCAGCTGTCAAACCAATCATCCTAAAGTGCCAATATCACACTCACTCACACACACAAACACACACACACACACACAGAGTCTCTGTCTCTGTCCCCATCTCTGTCTCTCTCTCTCTGTGTCTTTCTCTGTCTCTCTTTCTGTCTCTAAGTCTCTCTCTGTCTCTGTCTCTGTCTGTCTGTCTGTCTGTCTGTCTGTCTCTCTCTAAACACCAGTGTCTCCATATTGCCTCCAGGACCCCAATATAAAATTATCTGTTGGGTATCCAGAGCCCTTCACAACCTGGTGTCTCTTACATTCCCAGTCTTCTCATACCTTAGCCCCCATCGAGTAGAGCCAGCTAGGGTGCACAGGGGGATAAAGAGCTGGACCTGGAGTCATAAAGATCTGAGGTCACATCTTACCTTGGATACTTAGGTGCTGTGTGACCTTGAGCAAGTCACATAACCTCTGTCTGTCTCAATTTCCTAAACTGTAAAATGGAGGTAATAATGGGACCTACTTCTCAGTGTTGTTGTGGGATCAAATGAATATTTGTAAAGCACTTCAGAAAATGTCTGACACATGGTAGGCACTTAATGAGTGTTTGTTTCCTTCATTAACACATATCTGAGGTCCGATAACAGCAACCTCCCTGTCGTTCCTTCACCAGAACACCCTATCTCCCAGTTCTGGGTATTTTCATCATGCCTGGAATACTCTCCCTCCATCCACCAACCTCCTAGCTCCTTTCAAGTGCCAACTAAAGTCCCTTCTTCTCCCAGAAGACTTTCCTGATCCCCCTGAATGCGAGGGGCTTCCCTCTGCTGATTATCTCCTGCTTGTCCTGTATATATTTACTTGTTGGCACATAGTTGTTTTCATGTTATATTCCTCTTAGACTGTGAGTGGGGACTCTCTTTTATCCTTCTTTATATCCTCATTGCTTAGCACAGTCTAGGAGCCTAAGAAATGCTTACCGACTGCCTGACATCCAATTTGAGCTTTACGACAATCTCCGGGGGCAAGTACTACAGGTATTATTATACTCGTGTTACATGTAATTGGAGTTGAGCATGCAGAGTGCTGGGGATAGCATCTCTCTACGTGGAAAACCTTGGGAAGCTTGCTTATGGCAGAAGGATGATAACGTATAAAAGTGACAGACTGGGCAGCCTAGGGCCTAGCCACATGTGGAAGAGCAGGCACTCTGGGGGCAGAGCTATTCAAAGGGACCTATCACTCAGCTACCACCTGATGAAGGAAGAAAAGCCTACAGCCTAGAGAGTTGGAAAGATCCTACACCCAGGGCCATCTCCAGTCGTCTTGATGAGAAAGTGAGGCCCGTGACTTTGCACAGCCCTGCCTCACTTAAATCCAATTCACCTTCATGACATGGCATCACCTCTCTTTGAGAGAAGGGATTGTCTTGTTTTTCTATTTATATCCTCAATGCTTAGCACTGAGCTTTACACAGAGTGAGTTACTATTGTTCAATTGCTTTCAGTCAGATCCAACATTTCATGGCCCCATTGGAGGTATGCTTGGCAGAGATACTGAAGTGGTTTACCATTCCTCTCCGATTCATTTTACAGATAAGGAAGCTGAAATCAACAGAGTGAAGTGACTTGCCCAGGGTCACACAAATAATAAGTATCTGAGGTCAGATTTGAACTCAGGAAGATGAGTCTTCCTGACTTTGGGCCCGGTACTCTACCCACTTCATCACCTAGCTGCCCAAACAGTGCTTAGTAAATATTTTTTCTTTCATTCGTTCATTCTAGGAGTGTCTGAAATTTTGTGTCTTTTGAAGATAAATCTATTTTAACTGAGCTAAGACCCAATACTGAAGGGGAAGAATAACATATTAGGTAACTAATCTATGATCCTATGGCTCATGGCACTAAACTGAACGCATTATCCAGGTAGATCCCTTGGAGAATTCAATGCCAGAAAATTTTTATTTCTTCTAATGAATTTGTCTGATTCAGTTGATCGATGAAAACTCTTATCACCTGATGTTTCCTTTTTCCGCTCCCCCGAAACTTGAAGCTACATTCAGTGTTCACCTGTAGAAATGTTATCTTCCTGAATGCCAGGGAATATCTAGAATTTTGCTCCTACTGTTTTTTCTTGTTTTGTTCAGTTTTTCTCACCCGTGTCTCTTGGAATTCCTGGTCTGTTTCAACACTCAGAGGAAGGCCAACTTGTTTAGGAGACATTCCCTAGTTCTCTTCCTTTGTCAGTTACTTTTGTTTCCATTCTGTGAATGTCTATATAGGTGCCTTTTGTCTCCCCCATTAGAATGAAAGCCTCTTAAGTTAGACAGCCCAATTTTGTCTTGGTACCTACCCCAAGTGCCTTGCACAGTTACTGATGCATAGAAGATAGGTAATAAATGCTTATTAATGGCATCTATTGTCCTTTTCTATGTCATGTCTAATTCTGTGCATCTCTACAAATCATTTTTAAAGAAAATGGGTTGAGAACACACACACACACACACACACACACACTACACACACACATATACATCTAACCAAAGTGAAAGAAACAAGCCCAAATGAATTCTGCCTTCCAATTCAGGGTCTATGCTCCCTGGGGACCACATTAAGCCTCTCTTATAATTCACATAGTATGCTCCGTATACACTTCATGGGCCACAACAGTATTTCCTTTCAAACAGTCCCTCGCTGTGAAAGGAACTGGCAATGTTTAGAGTCTCTGTCTCCATTGACTCTTGGGCTTTAAAGGAGAGGGAGGAGAGAAGGAGGGGAAAGATGGGGGACTTCCCATTTAAAGATTCCTCTTTCTCAATTCTTTACTGATTATTTACAAGTGACCTTTTTTTAAGGCCATAAGAATAATAACTAGTATTGAAGGATCTCGATTGATCTTCACAGCAACCCTGAGAGGTAGGTGCTATTACTAAGAAGACTGAAGCTGACACAAACTGAGGGATTTGCCCATGCTGACCCAACTATCATTTGTCCGAGGTAGAATTTGAACTCAGGTCTTCCTGATTCCAACCCTATCAGCCCATCCACTCCGACCCCAAGCTGCTATCTCCGCTTCTATTTTCTCAGTGACAATGACTGAGATCGGGCCTTGATGACGCCTGTTCGATCCTTCTGAGTTGGTCGCGATCCTCCTCCCCTTCAGTTTCCGCCCCGATGTTTCCAGAGAACACAGACCCCAGCAGATCCCACACTCTTGTCAGCTCAGTCTGTTTGACACGTTTCAAGCAGGCTGGAGAAAACATTACCAAATTGGAACTCATGTTCATTAATGACATTCATACTACCTCCTACTCCCGTTTTTTAACATGTTGCTTTTATTTGATCTAATTGCTGTTCTTAGCGTGATTAATCACAACATTTTTGTGGGGAGTTGGAAGCATCAGATACTTTTCCACATATGGAGTTGATTGTACATCTGCACAGTGCCTTTATATCCTCCCAATAGCCCTAGGTCGAGATGAGCCGTAAAATAGCCTTTTCATCTGGAATACTTTCCCTGATAAAAAACCGAGAGTGCCTGTTGTCGTAATTGCTTTGGGGCTGCATCCTAGAATCTCCTCTCTTAAGCCTCTCTGGAACACTGCGCATTTCCTCTCTCCAGTTTCTTTCCCTTTCAGGAAGGTCTTCTCTTGGGGGGCCTTCATTTTCAGTTCTGCCCCTTCCCATCACTGGACTCCTGCCTTGTAATAACAGAATGGCCTTTGGCTCATGTTGCTCTGCTAATGGTCCCCATTGGGATTTCAGAGACAAACTGCCATTGTAAAGGTTTAGAGACAAAAATCTCCACCAAGGCCCCCGACGTTCCTCTTGTGGTCAAGGCGAGAGGTAGGAGCCTCTGAAATTTGGGGTTTCCAGTTCTTCATTTGGTCTACAAGGTCTTCCCAGGAGGCATTAGGTTGGGGTTTTTTTTTTTAAAGACTTCCCCATTTTTCTTAAAACATATTTTTCTTTTCAGATTGTCAGGGATAGGTTGGACAAATTCAGGCCTACCTAAGAATGCTCAGTCAGGAATCACATACAAACCTCAGGATCATAAATTTAGAATCTTAGAGTCCCTCAAGTCCTATTTTATGCATGAGGAAATTTAGACTAAAAGGTTAAATGATCTATCCAATTTCACACAGCTAACAAGCTCCATGAGGCAAGATTTGAATTCAGTTCTTCAAAGTCTAAGAGAAAACACTCTTCTTTCCATCATGGTGCCTCCAGTCAACAGGACAGGCTTCAGCAATTTTATTACAGTGGCACAGGAATGAGAGGAAATGCACTTCCTTTACCTTTTTTTTTTTCCCAGTGGGTTACTGAATATTTTTATTCTCCACATAGAAACCACTAAGGGTCTGGCCTGTGGGCTCGTCGGGGCTGCATCTCAAGTACAAGGCTTCACACGAAAACTCCAGGGTTGGGGGATGAGAACAGATCATTCTATCCCCGTCACAAAATGACAAGGGTCTGCTGACAGAGAGCCGGATGATCAGGTAATCTCTGGTGTAAGACAGTTCTAACAAAGCAGTGAGGACTTCACAGAAAGGTAGAAGGGAGAGAGAAGTCAAGCAGCAAGGGCCCCTGCCCCCAAAACAAAACTGGTCCGGTCCTTGGTGCTGCCCACTCTTAGGGCAGGAGCCGACTTCTGCAGAGGTGACTGGTTCCTGTGCCTGCAAGCTCTTAGGCCTCCTGGCCACACAGCTTACTCAGCCCGAGGGTTTCTGAAGTTCCTTCCAGGAAATTTAGCCTTGCTGCCCAGCTCTTCCTCGATTCTCAGAAGTTGGTTATATTTGGCCAGACACTCAGATCAGCAGGGGGCACCGGTCTTGATCTGCCCAGTGCAGAGACCCACCACCAGGTCTGCAATGAAGGTGTCTTCAGTCTCCCTAGAATGATGGGAAACCGTTATTCCCCACCTGTTGGACTGGGTCAATGTGAATGCCTGGAGAGATTCAGTCAGTCAATCTGGTTCACTTTGGAAGCAATTGCAGGCTTTCTCATTCACAGCCTTTTCAGTGTGCTTGGGATTGGTCACTATGAGGTCATCCCCTACCACCTAAGTGCCTGCAGTAGCAGTGAAATTCTTCAAAGCTTCCCAATCACCCTGGTAGAAGGGATCGTCATTAGACACCACTGGATAGTCCTTGACAAAGCTTTTATAGAGGTCCCCAAGCTCTGAAGGGGAGGTGTATCTGCTGGAATCACCAGGAGACTTGAAGTCCAAGCCATATTTCCCAGATTGAAAGAATTCTGTGACAACAACATCCATTCCAATAACAACCTTATCAGTATAGGCGACCTCACTGATAGCATTCTTGGGTAGGTCCAAAGCTTCTTTATTCTCCAGGATGTTAGGAGCAGAGTCACCCTTATCGCCTACACTGGTGGCGTCCTGTTGTGAGATCTCTCTTGCCTGGACCTTGTAAATAGACATGTTGAGTTTCTGGATTGGGCTTCCTCTGCTGGGCTCAGAGAACAGAGGCCAAGGGATGACTTCCCTAACTTTTTAAACAGTATTATATCACATCACAGAAACAGAATTTTTTAGTTGGGAGAGACCCCAAAGCCCATCCAGTCCAACTCACTGTACAAAAATGAATCCCCATGACAATAGCCCCAAGAAATAGCCATCCGACCTGTGCAAGATGTACAATGAGGAGGCCCCCTCTAGCCCCTGAGACAGCCCATTCTATTTGGGAATAGCTCTGATGGATAGAGAAGATTGTCTTGTATCAAGCCTCAATACACCTGCTTGCAAATTCTAGTCACTGTTCCTGATTCTGTCCTCTGGAGTCAGGGCATACCAATATCATACAAGGAGCTAATTATAACAATTTTTCATCCATCAACAGGCAATTATTAAGTGCTTACTGTATCCCAGGCACCATGTTAAATGCTGGAGGGCCAGTAGATATGCACAGTGGGCTTGGATAACAGTGTGTATTCAGACATTCTGTAACTGTAAATGATGAAGAAGAATCTTTCTGATTGGCTGTAGAGCTAGAACTGGGGGATTCAAAAAGGAAAAGAGAGAGAACAAGCATTTATATAGTGCCTACTGTGTGTGCTTGGCATGGTGCTAAGCTCTTTTTACAAAAATTATCTCATTTGGCTTTTACAGCAACCCCATTATTATTACTCCATTTTTTACAGTTGAGGAAACTGAGGCAAACAAGAGTTAAGTGACTTGCCCAGGGGTCACACAGCTAGTAAGTGTCTGAGGCCACATTTGAACTCAAGGTTTTCTTGACTCCAGGCTCAGCGCTCTGTCCAACCAAATTGAGTCTCTTTATCTGGCTATTTCTAGCCCAGCTGGAGTTTAAGACAAAAGACAAGCTGCTGTGGGTGTCTGGGTGGTAAAGGAGCTTCCAGCCCTCTCTCACCTAGGGCAGGTTCTGAAGTCGAGTGCATGACCCTACTGTTGCTTCAAAAGGTCAAGATATCAAGCCAGTAGAGCAAGCCAGAGTCCTTGCTGGACTTTGCAGCCAACCAGGGCATCAGGAGGTCTGAGGATTTGTTCAGTGGCCTTTACTGCATTTGGAAATGAACTTGGTTCCATTAACACTATGCAGATTCTGCTTTAAGATCAAGGACACTTTCCCCTAGAACCTAGTTGATGAGTAATAAGAAAGGTTTGTTCTTAAAGGCTTAAAGTAAATATCCCTTTGTAAAAGGCTAATTGATGTTAATTGGTTAAATGGATACTAATTATTAGTGGTTGGCGGGGGGGGAGGGACCCGGAAGCCAAGAATAATAGGGGTTAGTTCCACCGAGGTTTTATACTAAAAAACTGAACCAGAGAAGTAGGAGCAGTAGTATTTGTGGGTTGGCAGTAGCTGGACCCTCAGCATAGAAACAGAATTCAAAGGCACCTTTGAAGTATTTTGTTCAGTCATTTTTTTCAGTCATGACTGATTCTTTGTGACTCCATCTGAGGTTTTCTTGGCAAAGATTCTGGAGTGGTTCTCCATTTCTTTCTCCAGCTCATTTCACTGATAGGAAACTGAGGCAAACAGGGCTAAGTGACTTGCCCAGGGTCACACAACTAATAAATGTCTGAGGCCAGATTTAAATTTGGTAAGATGGGTCTTCCTGACTCCAAGACCAGAGCTCTACCCATTGCACCCCCCAGCTTCCCCTTAAGGTATTTAGTACTCCATTTTACCTCTCATTTTAAGCTGAGGAACAGAGATGTTAAGTGACTTGCTCAGCGTCAAGGGAGTAGTAAATGAGAGAAGTGGGATTCAAACTCAAGTCCAATGATTCCCCATTCAGTTGTATTGCTTCTTTGCAATGCTGCCTCTCCAACAACCAAGAAGCTTTAAGGGCAGCAGCCAAACCCTGGAGAGTCAACAAATTACCCCAATGGCAGGAGATCCCTGAGCTTCTCACCATGAATTCGAGTGGAGACAGGCAATAGAAAACAAGAGTCAGCTCTAAAGATGGCAGCAGGCCGTCTGGTCCAACCCCCTCAATGTTAACAGATGAGGACATTGAGGCATCCTCAGTCTTCAGTCTTCAATGTCCTGCTTTTGAGGACAACGAAGCTAAATGATTTGTTCCAAGATCACACAGAGAACAAATAGTAAAATTAGGATCTGAACCTGGATCTTCTAAATCTTGAGTCAAGGTTCTTCCTTCTCAGCAGACCATGTTGCAATGAACCATGCCAAGAGTCATAGGTGGCAAAATCATTCATTCTCAGGAGGAAGCAGTTTTTCAGGACTATTTCCTGAGGTGTGGGGGAAGGGAGTGGTTACCTGTCACAAAGTAGGTATTTTGGCTTTTTTTCTTTGCTTGGCCCATAGTAGGGACTTAAATGTATATTAATTGATTTACTATATAAGGTAGATGGTATTTAGGCCTGAATTTTTTTGGGGACGGGCTCCTTTCCCCTCCTGTGTGCCACACTGGGAATGTGTACTCATTTCTGGGTTGGGGGAGAAGAGGAAAGAGTTGAGAATGAGTTTATTGTTTCCTCTGTCACTTAGTATTTGGTCTCAATTAAATCCTTTGCTATTTTGCTTATAATTCCTGCCTGGTCTGTTGCTAGAAGATGCACTGTATGAGAGCACAAGCTAAATATTATACTGATGTTGAACTCAAGCAGCAGTGGGACTCCATAATTGAATAGGATTCCCATTACATTCATAAGAGATTAACTAGGAGGCTTGGGGGCTGGAATGTTCTGATTAAGCTTTTTGGTTGACTCAGGATTAACCTGAAACCCCTTTTGGTTTCAGCCCTTGTTGAAAATCTTTCTAAAACGTCTGAGTCCACTTTCCTGTTTTAACAAGCACAGTTTAGTGAGAGTAATTGCATTTTCCTTTTTGGATGACTGAGATTCTTGTAGTGCCTCAGGGTCATCATTCTGAATAAGAATTCTTACTGTAAGATACCATAACTGTAATAGGTGTAAGGGGGTGAGCTAAATATATGTCAACTTCAGGGTGTGCCCTGGGAATGGGTTTTAAAAATAAATCTTCTGTATCTCCTTACTATTTGTGTCATTTGCCTTTTATCTCTGTCTCTCTAAAAGTTGAGAACAAGAGGAAACCCCCATTCAATTCAGGATGCTGGCTGACTAGATTCAGATGAATAGAGGTTTTATTGTGTGTACCATTTATAATGAAGTTATAAGGTCCTTGAGGAGAGTAGGACTTGTGATTTACTTCATTTGTGTATTGCCAAAGCCTAGTACATAGTAGGTGCTTACTAAATTTTTGTCAAATGAATGAATGAAACACATGCTCCTACATTAAGATTCGCTGTAATGCTGCCTTTGAGGTTTCTGTGATTGGATAATCCTACAAGACAATGCCCTAGAGCAAGATTACTTATTACCTTCCTGCACCTCTTCATCTTTTTTTTGTTTTGTTTTTTGGAGGGGGGGAAGGCAGGGCAATTGGCGTTAAGTGACTTGCCCAAGGTCACACAGCTAGTTTTTATGTTAAGTGTCTGAGGCCAGATTTGAACTCAGGTCCTCCTGACTCCAGGGCCAGTGCTCTATTCACTGCACCACCTAGCTGCCCCTACCTCTTCATCTTCATCAGGGATCAGGTGATGTAGCATCTCCTATGGGAAACCTCTCCTAATACTGAAATTTGTTTCTCCTTTCTCCTCAAATTATTTAGTATTTTCTTCTCCATATAAATGCCATGTTCTTTCATTACAATATAAATTTCTTGAGGGCAGAGACTATTATTTTTTCATTTTTGTATTCCCCAGACCGAGCACAATACCTTGCATATAATAAGCACTTAATAAATGCTTATTGGACTGGATTGGATGTGATTTACCCAATCACTCAGGTTCAAAACCTCTCTCCTTCATTTCCTATTGGTCATCAAATCCTGTCTATTTTTCCTTTGAAATATCCCATATCTGTCTCTTCCTCCATTCAGCTGCCACCACTCTTGTTCAGGACCTGACAACCTCCCATCTATATTATTAAAACAACCTCCCCCTTCCAATTCATCCTTCAAACGGCTGTCAGATTAATCTTCTTTAAATACTCCTTTTGCCATATCACTGCTCTGCTTAAGAGTCTTCAATTATGTCTTACTTCTGACTGTATCGAATCTAAAAATCTCTGTCTGGCTTTCAAGGCTCTCTACAAACTCATCCCATCAACTTTATTCTAACCACTCCCCAACATTATGCTTTTCACTGTCTAATGAACATACCAAGAGAACTCCATATTCACAAAATCAGGGAATCTTGGAATGGAAAGGAACCTTAATGACCATCTAATTCACTCCATATCTGAACAAGTACCCCCCCCCAACAAATGCCTGACAAGTAGTCATATGGACTTGTGAATACCTGTGACCCCCAAGCTCCTACACCATCCCATAAGGCTTTCTGATACCCTTAAGTGTTGGGAAATTTTTCCTTACAACAATTTAAATTTGTCTCCCTTTGACTTTCACCCATTCCTCCTAGTTCTAATCTCCCAGGACAAATGAAATAAATTGAATCTGTTGGCCCTTCAACTATCTGAAGACAGATTCTATTTCCTCCTTAAGTCTTCTCCAGGCTAAACAGCCCTGCTTTCTTCAATTGATCATCCTTTGACGTGAATTTGAGGCCTTTCATCATGTTGGCTGCCCTCCTTTGGATGCTCAAATACGGCACCCAGAGCCAAACACAAATCTCCAGATACAGCCTGACCAAGAGCAGAAGTAAGTACTGTGACCTCCCTTGTCCTTAACACTAAGACTCTCTTAATGCAGTCTAAGCTTGCATTGGGTTTCTTGGCTGCCTTTGTCATACTGTTGACTCATATTGAGTTTGCAGTCTGCTAAAGCCCCCAGATCTTTTGCAAATAAACAGCCACCCAGCATGCCGAGCTTGCATTTGACAAGTTAAGTTTTTTAATCCCATTGTAAGACTTTCTGCTGATTAAATTTCATCTTCCTAGAGTCCTACCCTGTGATCAACGGTTGAATCCCATCTTTCATTATTTGCTCTCCTTCCCAGCTTTGCGCCATCTGCAAACTTGACAGACACGCAGCTCATTCTCCTCTAACTCACTGCACCTGGAATGTCCTCATCTTTTTCTCTTACCAACCCTGATTGTATTCACATTTTTCTGCTCCCTTCTCCAGCAACTCTAGCCCTTCATCTAAATTTTTCCATTACTTACCATCTGGACCAAATAAGGTAGAACCTAACAATAGCCTGCCTTGAATTTTTCGCTATTTCATATGCATTAATCTGGTCTTTCCTACTGCATTATAAACTCCTTATGGACTGGGACACTGTCTTGTAATTCTATTGTATTTCCCACCCAATCCCCCAAGACCAAGCACAATGTTGATCAATTGATAGTACAAAGAAGACTTGCTATTTTTTTTTAGGGGAGATCCTTTTGGGACAGTTTCTCTGTTCCTCTTGTATGGCACTCTCCCATTCTTGTACTTTGGCACATGCCTATCCCCCATGCCCAGAGTGCCGAAGAAAAGAGTTTGTATTTGATCCTGGGAGTAACTGAGAGATCATCAGAGCTTATTCAGCAGGAACCTAATAATAATATACCTTTAGCAAATGTGTGGAATATGGATAGGAGAAAGAAGAGATGAGGCAGGGAACTGATTTAGGAGAATATTGAAATAATCTAGATAAGAAATGATGAGTGTCTGAACTAGAGAAATGGGCATGTTAGTAAAAGAAGGGAACAGATGCACAAAATATTGTGGTGGCACAATTGACAAAATGTGGCAGCTGATTGGTTACGTGGAGTGAGGGGAAGTATGCTGAAGATGGCTCTGAAGTCATAAACCCACAAGACTGGAGGGATGGCAGTGCACTTGAAAAAATAGAAAGGTTAGGGAGAGGTGCAGGTTTGGGGAGAAAAACAATGTGTTCTGGTTTGGACATATTGAATTTGAGCTATCCATAGGATGTCCAACTGGAAATGTCCAACTGGAAATGCCCAATAGGTGCTTAGTGATGCCAGGCTAGAGCTGAGATCAGGACAGGGTATGCAAATCTGCAAGTCATCTGCACAAAGATTAGGATGGTATAGTGCCAATGCAATATTCACAGCACCAATGACCACTGTAAATATGCCAGCATAGTGCTCAGTCACAAAATATAACAGACTCTCCATATAAAAGGCAAGAAAAACATTTATTCAGATACCAGAAAACCAAATTCCAAAACCAATAAGCTGATTCCATCATAGTAGCAAAGAAGTTAATAAGTCATAACAGCACAGAGAGCTACAGCATCCTTTAACCTTCTCACAAACCAACATATACTCACAAGTCTAACTGTCTCCCTGGGGCATGTCCTCTCTTCCCTCCAGTCTCTAACTGCTCTGACTCCCAGCTTCCTGTGGGTTCTGTTCCACCCTTCAGCAAACTCCTCCCACCACAGGCTCCATGTGATTACATTCAGCCTATTAGGGGGCAGGGTATATCTTCAAAGCAGGGAAGGTTTTCTAATTCCCTTAGGCTTATTAAGGGGCAGGGATGATCTTCAAATTACCATCACGATTATATATGGAACCTTAGGAGCTGATGGAGGGGGGACTGAGTTAAATTTGAGCTAACCAAGCTGCCCTTGGAGTCTCTTTCAACTTTCTGATATTCTGTGATTCTGTGGCCTATGTAGGCAATCAAGGCTTACTTTTTAAAATTCTTTTTTCCCTTCTTTTATTACATTAATGCATATTCATGGAATAAAACAAGCATTTTAAAGGGCTATTTAAAGAATCAAAATTTATAGAGCTGGAGGGGAGCTCCAGAGCCTTCTAACTCAACCTTTTCCTTTTGCAGATCAGGAAACTAAGTCCCAAAGGTGACATGAGTTTCCCAGCTTCTACTAAGTAACTAACTCTGAGGCAGGATTGAACCCAGATTCTCTGACTACAAAGCCAGAATTCTTTCCAGCTTCCCTTGAGGGAATGAATGCATGTTGGAGTGCTGGGGAGAATCCCTCTCCCTCTCCCTCTCCCTCTCCTCCTCCTGTCACTCCCCTCCTCCCTTCTCCTCTCCTCTTCTTTCTTCTTCTCATTCTCTTTCTGTCTCTGTGTCTTTCTGTCTGTCTCTGTCCATCTCTTTCTGTGTGTGTGTGTATGTGTCTTCCTCTCTGTCTCTATATCTCTGTCTTTCTACCTGTCTGTCTGTCTCCATCTCTGTCTATCTCTCTGTCATGTGCACATGCATTTGGTAGGCAAGAGCACCCACACTCTTTGTGTCATGGAAGTCTATGACATAAAGGTTACATTTAAGATTACATTTTCTCCTTCTATTGGCTCATAGACCCCACCCAGGGAATTTGGGGAAATGAACTTTGGAAATGACTTCATAGTCCCTATTAGTAGAGTTAAACTAACTTCCCATTGTCAATCACACAGTTGACAAAATTCAAGGAATGTTTTACTGAGTAGATAAAGGAAAAAAGAGAAGTCCCCCAGAGCTCTTTGAAAATAAAGGCTCCCCTCAGTGATCCAATTGAAGTACAGAGTATCAAATTCTGGTCACTACCAGTCTTGACAAGGCAAGTTCCTTCTCTGCTATCACCTGCAGCACCTCAGTGGCACTGGTGAGGTCAGGCAGTGCTCCTCAGTGGGCTCTCTGGGCTTGATATATCTCCTCATTAGCACATACAACAATAAGATTGAGCCAAAGGCAAGAAGACAGATGTCCCCCTACACACAAACACCTGAAATCCTCAGCCTGCCTCAGCTTCCCCTTCTATGTACTTCTCTAGTCCATCAAGCATTTCACCTTGGACCAGGTTAGATCTTAGAGCAAGGAATGGGTCAGGGGCTAATTGGGTTGATAAATTTAAAGCTAAATGGAACCTCAGAGGCCATGCAGTCCAACACTGGACCCCCCCGCCCCCAATTTTGAAGACGAGAAAACTAGAACACAGAGAGGGTATATGATTCAACCAGGATTACACAACTAGCAGATAACTGGGGTAGGATTTGAATGCAGGTCCTTCTGACTCCATATCCAATGTGTTGTTGTTCACTTGTTTTTTAGTCACATTCAAACTCTTCATGACTGGAGTTTTCTTGGTGAAGCTAGTAGAATAGTTTGCCATTTCCTTCTCCAGTTCATCTTACAGATGATGAAACTGAGGCAAACAGGGTGAAGTGACTTGCCCTAGGGTCACACTGCTAGTGTCTGAGGTCAGATTTGAATTCAGGTCTTCCTGAGGCCAGACCTGGTACTCTGTCCACTGTGTCGCCATGTCCAATGGTCTATCCATTATATCATGCTTGCTTCTCAAACACAGTGTTTTGCACATAGTAAGTGCTTAATAAATGCTTTTCTATTCATTAATTCATTTTCTGATCCTAATCTGGGAAAATCCATTCCTCTTCCCATTAGCTATTATGCAATGAGCCTCAGGGCCTTACAAGGGATAGCGGTAAGAAATAAAGGACACTTGGATTCCTCTTTGGCATTCTATAATTTATTGTCCGACTGTGCCCTTATTTTATTTCTTCCTCCCTTTCCTTGTTATTTAGAAAGAACGTAGCACAAGAAACATCAGGGCAGGAAAGGCTAAATCATCCCTGGGCAATGTCTAAATCGTAAATAGTGTGAAATACCACAAGGCGCCTGGCTCACGCTATTTATATGGGGCTGCCCACCTCCCCACCCCCACTCCCAGCCAATGAAGCCACTCAGAGCTTTCCCATCCTACCACCAGACACCAGACACCAAAATACCGCTGCCTCAAAGGTCAGGGGTTCCTCCAGCTATCCTTGAGTTGAAAAATTGGCAACCTAAAGTCTTAGCTACCCCCCCCCCCAAGGCTTAGTCTCCCATTTAACTGTTTATTTCCTTTGAGTTTTCCAGACCAATAACAAAGCAGGGCTTTGAAAATTGTGTTAATGAGTTTCAACTGCCTAAGTAGTGTAGTTGGGTGTCTTCCATTCCCCTATCCATCTGGACTTTGATCTGGCAAGGCCAGATCTTTTTAGGTAAGATTTGGAGTGTTGGCTTCCATGAGTTGGTTACTGGGTAATAGAAAGATTAAATCTCAGGGCAGCTGAGCTACAATAAAGGGGATTGTATATATAAATAATATTTTAATATTAATAAATAAAATTATATAAATGATTAATTAATAAAATATTATTAAATAACAAAATATAAATAAAGGGGATTGATAAAGGGAAGTGGAGGTTGGGATGTGTTCAAAATCATGGGATCCTAGATCTTGTTACTGTTTACAAAGAGGACCAATGACATCATAGGTGATATCTTGACTTGCACATGACTAGGATTTAAGTGAGGCAGAACTAGACAAAGGCATCAGCCTTACTCTCTCTTCCAGAGCTGTAAAGGACCTCTAAAGACATCAAATGCAGTCCGTTTATTTTACAAATGAGAAACCTGAAGCCTGGAGAGTCTCAGGGAATTGTCCAAGATCCCAGAGGTAGGAAGTAAAAGCCTTGGGAATTGGCCAATAATAATAGTAATGGTAACTGGCATTTAGATAGTATTTGGGGATTTACAAAGTTCTTATCACCTGAATACACCTAGTTTCTCAGTTAAATTATGGGGCCAGTATCTAAGATAGACCAAAAAGACCTACTCTCCTGACATAGAAGAGGAAGGTAAGTAACCATGATGGAAAGATATTCTTTCCTCTTACTCTTTAGATTAGAGGAACTGTGCTGGCCTCAATGAAGACACTGAATATTGACAACTTCAGAGAGGAGACCCAAGAGAACATAATTCAGCCAACAAGAGGAAGACAGCACAAAGAATGCTGAAGTTGGTATCAGAAAGTGGTGGATTTAAATCCTGTCTCAGAGACTGACTAGCTATGTGATCTTGGGCAAGTCCCTTGACTTCTCTTGACCTCTGTTCTGACCTCAGGTTTCTTATCTGTAAAATGGGAATAATAATAATGCCCATAGAATCAGGGTTATTATGAGGCTCAGATAAAATAACTTTGAAGCACTATATAAACATCCATTGTGGTAAACTAAAAATAAAAAAAAATGATCTAGCAATGAGAACTACCCAATGAGGGAATGGGCTGCCTTGGTAAAGTAATGCATGTCCCA
This sequence comes from Petaurus breviceps papuanus, assembly GCF_028583685.1. Lineage (NCBI taxonomy): Eukaryota > Metazoa > Chordata > Mammalia > Diprotodontia > Petauridae > Petaurus > Petaurus breviceps. The sequence continues at coordinate 41,032,610 of NW_027185761.1, read as the reverse complement.
TCACTAGTGGCCTTCATGATGAAGTTGACTGTCACTGTTTGGAATGCTTCAAAACTGTTCACAAGCCACATTCTGCATAAAGCCTGTCTTGACAACCTCTATTCTTCTTAACCCCCCCAAAATGTTTGTTTCTTCCCCCCACCAAAAAAAATTTACCTTATACATACTGATTTATGAAAATTCTGCCTCATGAATAGACTGTAAGTTCCTTGAGGGCAGGAACTATTTCTTTTTTGTCTTTATATAATCAATGCCTAGCATGCCTGGAACATAGTAGATGCTTATTGATTGATTGATGTAGATTAGATAACATCTTAGATACCTTCCCATTCTTTGAGTAGTGGGTCCATTGACCTCTACTTTGTTCCCTAGCTTCCTGAGGGCAGAAAATAGGAACCATTTCTCTGAGGGCACAATAATATACAAAGAGAAGACCTAATGGATCAAATACTGTTGGCAAAGAGTTGAAATATTATCATTTATCCAACAGGACACCTAAGAACTTTGGGACAGGATTCAGTTATTCCTGGTATTTGTCTTATTTTTCCTGAATAGCTCCATTCTCCATAAGCTGATGACAGTCAAAACATTACAATTATCTAACAGATGGACAGTCCTACCCTGTTGTCAAGTAATGTCAAAAGTTCTAGAGGAAGCTCCCCCTTACGATACTCTAAGCCCATTGAATGTATCGACTCTGGGAAATTCATGGAAAGACACAGACAAGGGGCTCCCAGGTAAGAAGGTTTAAATGGGATAACCTATACTGTTGGAGGAAACATACACATGGAAGGAGTCACACATAGATCACAGAAATATTTAAGTAATTATGTGCAATTATTTTTAGTATATACCTTCAGTGTTTATTTATTTTCCTTTCAAAGAGATTTTATTTTAGGGGTATTTAGAACAATAAATTCCTCCTTTCTAAGAGCTATGATAGGAGTTGGACTGTGTTTTCAATGGATAATTCTCAAATAAACAATTTCAGCACCTTCTTGGCAACTCACAGTCTTAAAGAATTGCCTAGAGCAGAGGTCAGCAAACCACTCCAGGAGGGTCCAAATCCTGCCAACCTGCAAGTTAAGAATGTTTTGTTTCCCATATTTAAATGCAATAAAACTCGTAAGATCCCCAACCTAGCGAACTGATAAAGCAAATGACTTATCCAGGATCACACAGCCAGTACGGGTCACAGGTGGGAACATGAACCAAGGTCTTCCTGATTTTTAAGTCATTACATTCTGTAGTCTCTATATCACACTGCTTCTTGCTAGTAATTGCATCCGCATAAACTCACACTTGACCCATATATGCTCTCTAATGTCCCCTCCAGCTCTAAATGCCATGGTCCTTTAATCAGAACTTTTTAAGACCTGGGATAGAAGGCAAGAAGCCACTAAGAGCCTTCAAACATAGTCAAGAAGGACTAAATGCCAGTAACTTCCTTATGTTTCCTTAGGAGTCTGCACATCACAAAGGCAATTCAGTCTACCCAAGAGAAATAAACATTGAGAAGAGGACAAATAGACATCTAACACTGAAGTCTCCAGCACCAGTAAAATCCTACCCTTTCAGCTCTGTTAAATTTGGAGCTAGTTATGCAAGTGGAGCCTATGGGGACATCAGTTCCAAAAGCCCATTTCCAAACAAAGCCTTCTCCACATTAAAGGGAAAAATTTTTTCCAGGCATTCTCTTCCTGAAGTCCATTAACACTGTAGAAGGTGATTAGCAAGCAAAGGGGTTATTTTCTTAAAAGAATGTTCTCATTAGCCCAGCTTGTAAGTAAGTACAAGGGAAAAAAATGGCCAAGGCCAGTTAGCCATGGTTCATTCTGCCTCCTGAACAGTTAACAAGACAGTGACGTATTGCTATTGGTGGTTAATCTTCTGTGGTCAGAAATCCTTGTCTGTTGTGAATGGCTGTGAATCAACTAAACTAGATATGCCAGGATATTTAAGATGGCAATATATTTATTGATGAGCGGATGACCAGTTCAATATTTCTGCCAGTTACCTTTATCGTCTTTATTAGATTTGGGAAATGTTTTATTTACTGACTTTTAAAGTTTCCTGTTCAAAAAAGGAGATTTGTTCAGCACTGGGAGATTTTCTCATGTTTCCCTTAGCCTTCTTGAAGGAAAAAAATGTATCTTTATCTTTGGGTTTCTCAATGAACTCATGCACAGCTAATTCAGTGACAAAATGATAGTATTTCAAATATCTTTATGCACAGATTATATTACTTGAACCTTTTCACGAGAAAAGATTAATCATGTAATTTATATCACTAATTTTTATAATGAGACTAGACAGACATATGGCTAAAATATAGCATTTAAGATGCAAAATGCTATATCATGAAAGCTTCTCTCTGGTTCTGCTCTTGGACTGTTTTTTAATATTATTACCAATCAAGGGAGCTGAATTTATTTTCTCATTATCAGAATGAGCAAGTGAGTCCAAGATAAAACCATACCATTTAGGCTGTGCCTTCAGTTAAACAGTCCATTCTGTGGATCAAAGGAAGGATATGTGGAGGGAGATGGGGGAGAGAGGTGGTCATGGTGGGGAGGGTAGTCATTCTGGTTGTTAGGCATTCAGTGGATCTGCCCTTTGTTATCCCTCTGGTGACCACAAGTCAGGTAGATTTTCTCATTGCCTATAATTCTTACCCATGTCCTTCTATGAGGCCTCCACAGAACAGTACACTAGAGGAAGCCTTTTTTTGACAGGTAGCATGACAGAGTCCATTGAGTACCAAGCTTAGAGACAGGAAGAACTGGGTTGAAACCTCACTTCTGACATTTAGCAGTCATGTGACCATGAGCAGATGACCTAACCTTAAACTAGGGATGAGATCCTGCCTCACAGAACTATTAAAAAGGTAATCATTGGGAAGCACATTGGATGACTATATCATTTATAAATGTCCATTATTATTGCTATTCTTCTCCTGTAATGTTAGATATTATGTAGAATGTTGATATAATAACCAAGTGGTTGACTGCATTTTTTACTTTTCAACCCACTTTTATGGTGATAAGGGGACATAACCTCAGTAATTCATATCAGCAACATGTGAGGGTTTCTTACATGTAGAAAGTCAGGGTTTCTCCCCAAGATGTTGGTTGAGCATCTCCAATTTCCCCCATCCCCAACTTCAAATACTAGGAGATAGGACTTCCTTCCATTTTCAGATATTTGAATCTTGAAGAAAAGATGCTGAACTTGAAATCAGAGCACCTAAGTTCATATCCTGGCTCTTCTTCTTACCTTTTGTATGACCTGGGCAAGTCACTGCCCTGCTCTGAAACTCACTTTCATCATCTACAAAGTGAATGGGTTAGATTAAATTATCTCTACAATCCCATCCAGTTCCAAATCTATGAACCCATGATCTCCCTGTGGCAATACTTCCCTGTTAGGCTCTTCCAACTATTCTCCTTCTCCAACCTGGTAAGAAACCAAATCAATCCATCAACAAATGTTTATTGAATGCCAGATACTATGTCCTAAAGGCTCTGGAAATGCACTGGGGAAGTGGGAGTGGAAAGAAGATATAAACACATAGAAACATGGCTAACAACAAAAGGGAGTCTATGTGGAAAACCACATACATAGCACATGTACCTGGACTCACTCTCCCAGAACAAGGACAGCTACATCTTCCCCCTCAGGGTCCTAGAGGTAGCCCTTATATGCTATTAGCTGAAGTCCCCATTCTAATGTGTTCTTCCCAAATTTAGTATGCCAGATCATTTAACCAACTCATATCAACTAGTTTTTACAAAGGGATACTTACTAAGAAAGTATAGAAATAAAAGAAGGTACAGGCAAAAAGTATATTGTATATTGTATAAAATGTACGCTGAAGTATCCTTTCTCTCCTCTTCAACCAAAGGTACTCTCTCATACCACCTCTGTCTCTGGGGAGAATGGGCTCCAACTTAGAGCAGTTTCTCTATCATATTTGCCTCCACCATATTTACTTCCTAATTCTGCATTATGCTATGGAGAAATCATTACACATTCCTCTTGACTTCCTTCTATCTAAAATGAGTCAGAGAGTTTACTTACTTTCTCCTCAAATCCCAGCAAGGATTCCAGCTCCCAGATTTGGGGAACTTTGTATGTTGACCTTGTGAAGTTCACAGGGTCATAGCTTTCTGGATATATTCCTTCACCTACAGCAGGAAGGATAAACAAAAAGCCATAGAAGCAGTAGCATAGCCATATACCCATGGGCCACATTGCCATGTATAAAGTGGCTTAATAATCTAATAATAATAATAAAGGTCTGAGGCTTCTCCTTCCAATGAAGGCTTACAGCAGTCTTTTCCACCTTACTAGGAACTCACTGGTACAATGAACAGAGAGCTGGGTCTAGAGTCAGGAAAACCTGAATTGAAATTTGGCCTCAAACATTTACTAGCTATGTGACCCCAGGTAAGTAATTTCATCTCTGTCTGCCTCATTTTCCTCAACTACAAAATGGCAATACTTCCCAGGTTGTTATGAGGATCAAATGGCATAATAATTGTAAAGCACTTAACAATGGTGACTGGAACATAGCAAGCACTATATAAATCTTTATCATCATCATCATCATCATCATCATCATCATCATCATCATCATCATTACTTGAACACAGCCAGCAGGTAAGAGCTTACTTTGGCTTCTTGAATACACTCTGGTTATGGCACAGCAATCAATAATAATTCTATTTCTTTAACACATGGTGGGTGGACAGGCAGAATTTGTTTCCATTTTCCAGAGTCCATGTGGCAATAGAATCAGCTGCTCCTACTGTGCGGGCTCAGAAGGACTGTACTTGGTCAGTCCCCCTGTTACACACACAGAAAAACTAGTCTAGAGCATTGAAAGGAGAGAATGGGACTGGATTGGAAAGGGAAGCTTAGAAGAGGTGAAATTTGAAGTCTGAGTAGACCACAATTAGGCAAAGCAAGTTTGAGAGAAGTCTAGGGAGAGAGAAAAGCATGCAGGACAAAGTTCAATTGTGCGTGTTTGTTTCGGGGAGGGAATGAAGAGATTAGTCTGGGTAGAAGAGAAGGATCTATAGGGGATTTGTTGGGGGTGAGGAGTTGGAAAGGTAATTTGGGGCTAGAGTTAATTTAAGTCACATTCTCTTCCTTCAACAACCAATGAGGGAAAAATATCAGGAGATATTCTTAAAACATCATGTCCGTCAGGTTTTCAATTCTCACTACAGAATGAGCATTAGCAAGCTCAAGGATAGAGGCTCAGGCCTTGAGTTAGCTGTCATTTCATAGGCAAAGCTCAAGAGGATGCTGAATAATGGGCATGAGGGAACAGGCTACAGAGAATGGGGTGGGGAGGATCTCCCCAGCTGCCATCTGCCCAGAATCCTATGGCATTCTAGGCCTCCTTTCCTCATTCTATTCACTGGTCATCTCTCCTTTCTGTCTGATGTAATGTATATTGCATAGATGAAAATAGGTATGATGCATTAATTAGC
>NW_027185761.1:41009660-41022109 GCF_028583685.1 Petaurus breviceps papuanus | reverse complement strand
GGAAGGAAGGAAGGAAGGAAGGAAGGAAGGAAGGAAGGAAGGAAGGATCCCTTGGGATTTGAATTCAGGTTTTTCTAGTTATGGAGCCAGCTCTCTATCCATCATGCTAGGCTTCCTGGCACAGAATAAATTCTTCATAAAATGTTTGTTCAACTGTTTTGTTGTCTTTCCAATGCCCGGCACAATACCCTGCACATTGCAAGCACTTTATAATTGTTTGTTCAATAAAGCAAAATTGGATTTAGTACATACATATGAAGACCTGAAGAATTGCAGAATATGACATTTACAAAGAATTTCCTGTGTGCCAGGCACTGTCCTAGGTACTGAGAATATGAAGATAAGATTGGAGCCCAAACTGACAGTGGGCTGTATGACTGGTGAACCTAGGCTTAGCATGCATGAGGCACAGGAATCCAGAGAAAGTCACAGCTTAGAAGCCTGACTGGAGAGAAATGAAAAACAAATGAGAGCAGGTCTTTAATGCCATATTGGCATCTAAAGGAGACACTCCACAAGCCACTGCTGAGGCGAAAGTATTTCATACAAGCCTTTTATGATCTCCATAAATTGGTAAGAGACTGGCCTCGATCACTGGCAGAATGCTGATTGAACGGGCTTTTAATGGAGTCTCTAACAGCAGTAAAAATGCATGAGCTCAGCTAGCTTGGGCCCTGGCTCCTCTGATATATGCAGCAGGCCCATCAAATAAAAATGAAACAGGCTTGTGGCCTCCTAATGACAGTTCACAAGGCCCAGTTATCACTGTAGGCTAATCCTTAGAGGATCAGAGGGAATGGCAGAGCTCATGTTTATAGTGACCATCTATTCTGGATTTTCCAAGACAGTCCTGACTTCAAGAAAACAAAGTGTACTTTTAAGAATTAACCTTTGTCAGATCATGTACCCTGATTTTTTTGTTTATATAAGAACCAGTGATTCTCTAGAAGGTTCTGGGAATAATTAATCAACTTACAGGCCTTTATTAAGCACTGTGTGCCATGTGCTATGCTGGATATTGGAGTTATAAATACAAAAGTGAGATTGTTTCTGCCCTCAAGGAGCTTACTCTCTACTGAGCAGACCTGTGTCCAGGTAGGCAAGTACCCCCCTTTTGGAATATATCTCCTAGAAGGCTTTGAGGTCTGGGCAGTAATTTTTTTAGGCAGAAGCGAGGGATGCCCATACATTACTGGTTATGGTAGAAGCAATATCTTAACCTCTCTTTTCCGTGAAAGTTAGACTAATTTTTCTTTTAAAGGTATTGAGAGATTCCTTGAGATTTGGGTGGTTCAGGGGACTAAGGACTTAGACATCTGAGTACAAAGCAGGCACAGGAACATGCCAGGGATTTGTTGGTGTTTGTCTGGTGGAACAAGATGGGAGCTTTGTGCAGCTGAATCAAATCAAGGCTCTCTTGATACCCATCCTTGTTGAATATCTTCCAGCAATGACTAAGTACATCTCCTTTTGTTAACTGTTAAATGACCTACAAGTTAATGTCAAACCAAAACTCTCAGGGGACTGATCTGAGTCAAGCCCAGTCCAGAACACTGGTATAAAGAAGTTTTCAAGACTAGAGAGAGAGACTCATAGTAACAATAGAGAGCATCTCTCTTCATTCCTGCAGTGCCAACTTTGGGATCTCCCCCTCCAACAGCTTGTAGAGACGAGTCCATGTGAGCCAGACCCTGGAGTGGACAGCCAAGGCTCATGACTTCAAGAGAACATAACTGAGAGGCATGGACCAGCATAGAGCAAAGCAGTTTGGGATGTGCAAATTGTGGGTAATCACTATATATTGTCCTAAATAACAAGATCAAAAGGAGACTCTAAGCCACCAGTTCTTCCTGGGTTAACTGGTATGGTAATCTATAATCCCTGATCACATGGGATTTTTTTTAAAGCAAATGAATTTCCAGGTTGTGTCTTTTTCTTTTAACATGGGAAATTGGAAAACAGGGAAATGGACTCCAGCCTATGAGACAGGATTTGCCTAGAATGGTTGAAGCTGAGAAAGTGGTTGGAATGTCAAATTTTATCATACAGTGGCTAATGGCTTTAATGAAAAGAGATTTACTTAACCCTAAGGTAGCAAAGATATGCAACAAGGCTATTGGGCATTTAGTTTCTATAGAGAGTCTCCCTCCCCATACAGAAATGGCAGAAGCCCAATTCTCGGGTGGGTGGGACTATTTATACCACTAGTTGACCAGGAACATAGCCAGGAAGCTGAGTTGGGAGAACAGCTAGACCCTTGCCCACCCCAGGTCAATCAAGTTCTGACTTGACTTTTTCTAACCCCGTATTAGAGTTAGGTGTGACCACAGTCGGCTTTGCTTTGATCTTGCTTTTAGCCAAAGCAAGGCCGGCTTTGATTTTCATGTTAGGGTTGAAGATTAGGTAACCCTGGTAGACACTGGTCCTATCATACCTCATTGAAGGTCTTCAAGAAGAGATTGTAAGACCACTTATTTGGTAGGTGATAGAGGGAGTTCTTTACCAAGTATGGGCTGGATCAGAGGGTCACTGAGGTCTCATTTAACTCTGAAATTGTGTGATGCTTAGTGACTGAAACGATATGCTGGATCTGGAAGGAACAGGAGTAGTAAATGGATAGGGTCTCAGAGCTAATGAGTAACAGGCCATGATTGACAGGGGCTACTAGATTAAAAAACTCAGCATATGGCAGGGAAGGATGAGTTGCTGGGGGATCAACAACTGCTTGCACCAAGACCTATCAAAAGCCTGGGGAAGTAGATCCTTTTAGAAGGATTTCACCAAACCCATGTTACCTTCTGAAAATACAGTCACTGTAGCCATATTGGAAGCATTCTACTTTTAAAGAAAAGTCAGATGTGTAGGACCAAAACTTTAATGCAAGATAAAGACCTGTCACATGAGTTGGCTAGTACCACTTGAAAATCATTTAAAACATCATCCAACCTTCTCTTTAAAAAGCTTCTTTAGGGCTGAGAATGTTCTGTTTTGTTTTGTCTGTAGTTGTTCATTTGTACCCCAGAGCTTAGTAGAAAGTGCCCAGTGTATAACAAGCACTTAAAAGTGTTTGTTAATTGGTTGATTACTCTATAAATGGGGGTGGGGTCTCTTAATGAAAGAAGAATTTGGATTCTTGTTCCCAAGACAAAAAATTCAACCATCTCTACCACCCCCAAGTAAAGAGATTCAAAGATCGAGGAGCCCTCAAAATTCAAATTACCTGGGATTTTTAAAAAAGTAATATTCAGAGCTCATATGAAACAGAAGACTATCCTAAGGTACCTTCAAGGTCATTAATTCCTACTTTAGATGACAGCTGAGGGAACTGGGACCCAGAAGGGGTGACTTGATGTAATGGTAAGGGAATTGAAGAACTTCCCTGACCCTTGATGGGCCTCACTTAGAGCCCAACAAGAGAAGCTTGCTTAGAGGAGGCTTGTTTTTCAGGAAGGCACAATTAGGCAGTGGGTCATGAGGGTTGTGATGTCCTCTGACCCTGAAGAAGGCTGTATATACACTCCCTGAAGGGAGATTTTGCTTTGGGGCTCACTTAGGGGAGGAGTTGTGTGATTTGGCCAGATGAGACTCAGAATAGTCATTGAGGTCCCCCCAACCCCAGCTTTGAAAACCCAGATACTGGTGCTTCTCTCTCTGGAAATGATGTATGTATGTAATGTTGTGTTATTTTCTCTGTCTGTATTTTTTGTTTACTTGTAATTTCTGTTTGTATTCTCTGAATTTCAGGGTGCTGACTTTTCCCCCTGAACTAAGTGAATGCTATATATGTTTGATTAAAGTAAGACTGTTTCTTTTTGAGTTGCTTTCCTATAGAAAAGCAGATCAAAGATCCTGTGCTAGCAGTCATCCTGGGTATGCTACAGTGCTTGCTGCTACACTTGCACAAAGTTGCTTGGGTAATTAAGTGGCCAAACTGGAATTTGAGCACAAGATGCAAATAGTTCAAAGTCCAGTAGTCTTTCCACTGTCCCATATTACTGCCCCTGGAATCCATTTCCCTTCTTGGTCTAAGCTGGTACATGTATAGAATATATTTATTTGGTTGGATTTTTTTGTTTGTTTTACCGCCTCAACTAAAATACCACTCTGATGTGTGATTTGAAGTGACCTTGGGTTGTTGAACACTGTGACAACAGAGCACCAGTTCCTCCAGGCCAACCCCTTAACCTTGCTTGCCTCAGTTTCCTCCCATGTAAAATGAAAAGGATGGATTAGATGGTTTCTGAGGTCCCTTCCAGTTTAACATTGATGATCCTATAATCTAGAAAAGAACCTACCAACCCAGGAAGGCTTTGAATATGAGCCCAGCAATGGGTTGCAGAATGTCATCTGATGACCAGCCTGGCTAAGTTCCCAGAGGCATATGACCAGGTGAGTTGGAGAGTGATAAATTCTTGTCCGTGGAAGCTCACAAAAACCATATAGGAGACTATAGAGAGTGTGTTATCTGTGTGGGTGGTTGGAGCACCCACACGGATGAATCATGGCTCCTTAAAATATTGACGCATAAGTATTATGTTTAGAGACCCATCCATCAGAATCAGGTATTTGCTGGCTGGTATAAGGTCAGCAAGTTTATGATTCTAAATGCAGTACCCACATAGAAGAATGCATACAGATCTATTCTCCACACGGATATTAGGGCCATGTGCCATGTAGTGCATTGTAAAGCTCTGGCAAGTATGAAATTATTAATGCAACGTTTTTGTTAATGCTATTAATTGCTATTGATATAATATTAAATGCTATATAGAGGAATGTATTCCATTATTAATTTACTTGATTTTTTGGGGAACACATAATGCTCCCATTCTCATGAAACAAGCCAAGCAAAACACGCTTGGCAAGAGAAGATACTCTTGAACTAGACATCAGTCACTTCTTCCAGAAAGGAGTTCATCTGCAGTTAATTACGCCCAGTGGCCAAACACACTTCTTCTCCCATAAGGAAGAGTGTTTTGCTCCCTCTTTGCAAATATAGTGAGAGGCAGTATGGTGCAAAAGGGTGGGTCAAGCCTACATGCAACTTAGGTTCTCGAGTGAGGCTTTTTGACTGAGTCCAAGTTTTACAGAACAAGTTCTTTTATTAAAGGGATTTGTTCTGTGAAGTTTGGATTCAGTCAAAGGGCCACATTTGACCTTGAAGCCACAGGTTCCCCACCCTGTAGGCTGAAAGCGGGATTTGGAATCAGGAAAAATTGGTTTTAAGTCCCTCTTCTGTCACACACTCGCTGTATGATCCTGGATAAGTCACTTAACCTCTCTGCTCCCCCATGCACCTCTGTAAAACCATAAAGTGGCAAGGAAAGTGGCAATCTGCATTGCTGAAGGTGTTTCTTCTTAGTGAGTTCCACTGGCCAACAAAATCCCAGTTTCTATTACCATCTAATTTAAAAGTATAAATTTGATTCTAATCTTATACATTTATATAAATGTGTGCATGTTTTCACAAATTAACCAGAGAAAGAAAAATATTAATAAGCTCCATCTCTAGATTTTTGCTTTGGTCTAGAACGTTCTGCCTAGAATGTTCCTGCCTAGAATGTTCTGCCTCTTAGCATACCCATATTCCTTCAATGTTAGCTCAGGGACCATCATTTCTGACTTCATGGTGTTTCCTCATCCCCAGGTAGACTAGTGCTTCACTGTCTTATATTGACTTGGCTATTTGTATGGTGCACCTCCCTAGTCAAACATAAGCTCCTCAAGGGCAAGAAATGTTTGGTTTTTTTTTTTTGTCTTTGTAGCCCCGGTATATAGGGCAGATGGCCTCAGCCTAATGCTAGAAGTGTTGAAGTCCAGTTGTCAGTACTGAATAAATTTGGTTGCATTGAATTAAATAGAAAATGTATCAGGAACTGAAGAGGTATAGGAAATCATGCATTAAATGCAGTAGAGGAGAAACTGTAGTGGTTATATGATGGATCCCCTTTTTCCCACCTATCGACCTTCAGGGCTGACTGTATCAGGCTACAGTCAAAGAGGGGGGAAATAAAACAAGGACAGAAACACCTGAATCTTGTTAAGGGCTAGAGGTTTAAAGCACAAACAAAGGCCCTCTTTGCCCAGTTTTAAGTTAGACGATGGATACACTTGAGGGTTCAGATGCAGATTTGGGGATTGTAATTTACCTGGGAGCTCTAGCCTTCAACTGGGTTTCCCTTATGCAGTGATTTCCTTCGTTCTCTGAATTCATGACTATGCTCTTAAAGTTATTACTCATGGGTAATAAAACACCGGGACCTCAGGAATAGAGGGCAGCTGCACCATTAGAACCAATCCCCCGGTGCCACAGTATTCCTCCAAAACAATTTATGTGGGTCCAATAACTTGGGATGGACTGATGCAGCAGGCTAAAAAGCCAACATGGTCAGAGATGTAGAACTGGGAGGAACTCATATGCAGTAGCCTAACTCCCTCCATCTACGGATCAGCAATTGATGAAGGGGGTCTCAGCAATCATCCAGCCCACCCTCCTCCTTCTACAGAGAAGGAAACTGAGGCTCAGCCCAAAGTCCCCGAGGTAGTAAGTGTCAGAGGCAGGATTTGAACTTGGGTCTTCACTTCCCAAAGCAAAAGCTCTTTCTATTGTTATAGGCTATCTCTCAAGACCCACCATAGGCTGCATTTAAACTGATGTCGTGGACAGAAGAAGATACAAAGGGCTTCAATACTGGGTGAAGGTTTCTGAAAGAACTGGGGACGTTTACTCTAGAGGGAAGGAGATATCACAGGAGCACGGTAGGTGTGATGAAAGATTTGAGAGGCTGGCCTAGAGAGGAAGGCTTCAATTTGCTCCAGAAGGTAGAACTAAGAGCAAAGGGAAGAAGCTGCAACTTCCTCCCGAGTGTTACAATCCAAGAGTGAAATGGGCCGCATCAGGAGGGAGGGGGTGTCCTTCGGTGGAGGGCCAGTGCAAGCTGCACAACACTGTCAAGCAAACTTCACTGAGGTCTGAGTGGCTCTAGATGGCTCCAGCTCAGTGTTTCTGTGCCTGCCATGTTATGGAGCAGTGCATCTATCACCCAAGGAAAAGAAGCCAGGTCTTGGAAAGAGCTCAGCAATGACTAAATCAGTGGGGGATTTTCTATTAACAAATTCAGAAAGCTGAATGTGTTCCTTAATTTCTGGGGCCTGGAAGTAATGGACCACATAAAAGTTATCGAAAGAGTAAGCAAGCCTTTTTCTGCAGTGCTAATCTTAGGGGGTCATTCTGGTTGAAGAAATGCCCAATAAACATGCAAGAATCCTCTCAGGGCAGCTAGGTGGAACAGTGAATAGAGCACCGGCCCTGGAGTCAGGAGGACCTGAGTTCAAATCCAGCCTCAGACACTTAACACTTACTAGTTGTGTGACCTTGGGCAAGTCACTTAACCCCAATTACCCTGCCCTCCCCCTTCCAAAAAGAAAAAAAAAAGAATCCTCCCAAATAGGACTCAATTCAATAAGCATTTGTTAAACACTTACTGTGTGGCAAGCACTGAGCTAGGGGCTGAATAGACTATTTTTTTCTTAAAATTAAATACTCTGCCCTCAAAGAGTTTGCATTCTACTGGGGGGGGGGGCAGAGAAACAAGAGGCTTGCAGACAAATAAATGCAAATCATAAATAAAATTAAGTTATTTTGGAGAGCAAAACTCTTAGATCTGAAGGAATCAAGAAAAATTTCTTCTAGGACAAAAAAATAAAGCCGAACCTTGAAGGGGTCTTGGTGTTCCTAGAGACAGGAGTGAGAAAGAAGATTATTTCGTGCATGGACATTGCCAGTACCAAAGCACAGAGTTAGGAGGAAATGACGAAGAAGAGCAATATAGACGAAGCAAGTTCAACTGAAATGTAGAGTGCATGAGGAACAGTGATGTACCAACAAACCGGGAAGGTAGGTGGGAGCCACATTATGAAGGACTTCAACACAAAAAAGGAAGAAAGAGACAGAGGAAGGAAGGAAGGAAGGAAGGAAGGAAGGAAGGAAGGAAGGAAGGAAGGAAGGAAGGAAGGAAGGAAGAGAGGGAGGGAGGGAGGAGGGGAGGAAAGAAGGGATGGAGGGAGGGAGGGAGGGAGGAAGAGAGGGAGGGAGGGAGGGAGGAAGGATGGAAGGTAGGAAGGAGGAAGGAAGGGAGGAAGGGAGGGAGGAAGGAAGGAAGGAAGGAAGGAAGGAAGGAAGGAAGGAAGGAAGGAAGGATTGTTCATGAGCCCCTATCTATAAAGTGCACTCCTTGATACCAATTAATCAGCTAACATCAATTAGTTTTTACAAAAAGGTAACTATTGAGAAGGTATAGCAAGGGTGGAAATTGCAAACCCTCCCCAAATATAGAGTGCACTCTTCCCATGTACATACTCAGTCACTGGGGAGATTGGGCTTGAATTCGAAGCACAAGGTCCCATGCAATGGCCCATAGCAAAACTAGTCACTGGAAAGCCACCAAGGAAATGTGGGAGAGATGTTCCATTTGGAACTTTTGTAGGAATAACCAGTCTTAGCTCAGGAATCACTTAAAAGGCTTTGTGTCACCACTCAGTAAACAGACAGAAAACAATCACAGGGTCAGGCCAGTTCCGTGCAAGGCATTGTGTTAGGCCTAAGAATATGAAAACAAAAATTAAACAGACCCTGCTTTCAAGGAACTTACATTCTCCAGGAGGGAAGGGGGAAGGTGGGAGGGGAATACAACTAGTACAGGAATAAGACAACAAAGCAGAGCTCTCATTGTCAAGGAGGATAACATCAAAAGAGAAAAACGTCTCATTCCCTTGATTTCTGGTCAAGGGTAGAGTTCAAATGCCTCTCAAGCTTATCTGCCTGCTGCTTCTCCAAGCAATAAAGGACCAGCATCCTCCCCATACATAGCAGGTTTGTGGCAGGCAAAAAGCCTGAGGTTGCTGAAGGTTTATTCTCTTGAATGTAGGTAAATAGGGAGAAATCATTGATTTTCATGGCCGGACCTTAAATAAATTGTGTCAGGAATGAAGGCAGGTCTGGGAGGTTAGAGAAAGGGGGAGAACAGAAGTAACAGAGATATTTTCACTTAATAGATGAGCTGGTAGAGATTAAGGGAGCCAGGCATGGTGCCTACCTCATACAGAATGTCTGTAGTCCCTACCACTGGAGAAGTGAAGGCTGGTAGATGAATTGAGCTCAGGAGTTCTGAGCTACAGTGTGCTAAACTCATCCAATGTCTAATCTAAGCTTGGAGGTAGCATGGCGAGCCCTCAGGAACAAGCACCACCAGGCTGCTTAGGGGAGGGGTGAACTGTCACGGGGCAATAACAGGGCAGATCAAAGTTCTCATGTCATCAGTGGCCACTGACCTTTCAGCTTCGGTAAGATAAGGAGAGCCACTCTAAAGAAATAAAATATGATGATGGTGATGGTGATGATGATGATGATGGTGAAGGAAGGGAGATTTGAGGTTCTGAGGAATCTCTAAATGGTCTAGGCCCTGCTTCTCACTATTCCAACCATTTAATAAGGAATTGGCAGTTCCCAGAATGACAGAATCCCAGATTATCAGAACTGGAAGGGTTGGAAAGGGCCCCAGAGGGCATATCTAGTCCAACCCATATGTGAAAAAGAATAGTTCAACCAGTTTCTGTTTGAAGGCTTCCAGGGAAACCTACTACCTTATGAGGCTGCCCATTCTATTCTTGGATAGCAGTAACTATTAGGAAATCTTTTCTGACACCACCCCTAAATTTGCCTCTTTGCAGTTTCCACCCTTCTTGCTCCTGATTCTGTCCTTTGGGATCAAATAGGATTTATTAGATTCTCTCTTCCAGTGAAAAGCTCTTCAGATACTTGAATAAGGCTATCATGCCTCTCTTGAGACTTTTCTTCTCCAGACTAAATATTTTCATCTCCTTCCATTGAACCCCCACGAGTGTAGTCCCAAAATCACAACATCGCAAATCTTAGTGGGATGAGATTACAGAGATCTTCCAGTCCCACCAGAATCTGAACAAGAATCCTCTTTCCAATGTCCCAAGAAAATGGTCATCTAGTCTTTCCTTATTTAAATACCTCCAGAGAAGGGGCACCCACTGCCTCCTAAGGTAGCTCATTTCACTTTGAGAAAGGCCAAATCCATCCAATGTGTGATCCTTCACAATTCTGCCATGTTTCTTAGTGAGGTTGTTCAAAACCTTCCCAATGAAGCTAACCATTCTCTTGGCCCTCCCTATCATAGCTGTGATGATGATCCACCATTTTAACCCATCAGCCCTTCCCTACCATAATGGTAACAATGATCTGTACATGGTTTCTATGGAAACCACATTTGTCCATCTTGTTTTCTCTATTAACCTAAGAGCAAAGACCATGTTTTTTGTTTTGCTTTGTTTTTGTTTTATTCTTTTCTCTTGTTTCCTTAGTACATTGCAATAAACCCTTCAGTTATAAAATTATATCTTGTTTGCTGACTGATGATCATATCATTACTCTGATGCTGCTTGTTGACCATGAGACCTCCAAGCATCTCATCCAGAGAGAAAATGGAAATATTCAGGAGTTATTGTTCCAATTATATGGAAGAATCAGGCTCTGATAAATCTCTGAATTGTTTAAACCCTGTTTCTCAGTGTTACAACCATTGAACAAAAAACTGACTGTTTCTGAGTTCCCAGAATACAAGAATTCCAGATTACCAAAATCGGAACTGTTGGAAAAGGCTTGAGTACAAAACGTATCAGTAATCATATATGTGTGTATGTATGTGTGCATATACATGTGTGTATGTGGCGGCAACTATGCCCTAATTTTTAAAAATTATGTATGAATATACATATGTGTGTACACATGCATATATATATGCATGTATGTATGTATAATGGGGGGGGAACTGTGCCCTGATTTCTGAAAACCATATATGTATATACATATGTGTGTACATTTATATGTATGTGTATACAATTTGAATTTATAAAACAAGTAAACTAAGAAGTTGTTAGTCACTTTACAAAAGGATTTACTATAGGGTTCCCTAAAATAGAGTTTCTATAGGGTCTTGAAAAATCCTAAGCCCAGTCCTCACATTTATCTAACATGTTAGAGCTTTCAAAGTGCTCACCCATGCACCATTCCATTTGCCCTTCATAACAGCCCTGTGAGACAGGCAGAACAGGAAGTAGGGTCCATTACTGTGAGGAGAACATTAGAAGACCATAGATTTAGAGCTAAGGGGTCTCAAAGGCCACCTGATATCACCCCCTCATTTTTCACATTAGGAAAATCAGTCCTGGAGAGGACAAGTGACTGGGCTAGAAACAAATCCCTAAGGCAGTTCTCAAACTCAGCTTCTTAGACCCCAAAGTCAGAATTCCTCCCTCTTGCCTAAGGTCACACTAGTAAGTGGCAGAAATGAAATGAAAACTCAAGTTTGGAGGTTTTTTGGACTTTACTATTCATCCTGCTATCTTTTAAAAATTGAGATTTATTTTAAAAGATTAATTTTCACACCTTCCAGGATCCTGTGTATGTTACATAAGGTATACCTCTACTATGTATGCACGCATGTGTATGTCCATCTACATATAGCTTGTTATTCAGTCATTTCTGACTGTTTATGACCCCATGGATTACAACACACCAATATGGCACATGGAGTTTTCTCAGCAAAAATACTAGAGAAGCTTGCTATTTTTTTACTCCAGCAGATTAAGGCAGAGGTTAAGTGACTTGCCCAGGGTCACACAGCTGGTAGGAGTCTAAGGCTAGATTTTAACTCATGTCTTCCTGACTTCACGCCTACTGCTCTACCCACAGGGCCACCTAGTTACCTCATACACACACATACATATATGTATATATAAATATATATGTATACATACAGACATACACAATACATATATCTTATGTACATCTGTGTATACAAACATACAAACACACGTGCATTTGTATGCATGTGTGCATACAAATGTGTGCATGTTCATATATACAGAGATATACACAAACACGAATGTGTGCATGTTCATATGTATAGAGATATAAACAAACATGTGTATGTGTATGGATGGATGTATACATATAATAAACCTCTAGATATGCATATACATACACTTAGGTACGTCTGATGGAGTCTTACTCCAAAGCTTTTCAGTATAGCCTGACTGCATGGTAGGTGAATGCTGAGCTGAGCTGAGCTGAGCTGAGCTTGAGCACTGCTGTAAGAAATGGCATCCCACATCTATGGCCAGAAGGAAAACCCCAGTTCCAGGGCACCTCCCATGTGGTCGTGCCAGACCTCTCTGGGATCCTGGGATGTAGAACTGGAAGGGGTGTTGGGAACCATCTAGTCCAGTGCCATCATTTTAGAGCTGAGAGAAATGAGACCAAGGGAATTCAGGTGACTCACTCAGTTCTTTGCTGTGATTTATATCTATTTGATTTTACATATTGGAAGTATTTCAACATTTAAACAATAATTTTTCCTTGC
>NW_027185761.1:40980629-41009650 GCF_028583685.1 Petaurus breviceps papuanus | reverse complement strand
ACAGAGAGAGACAGAGAGAGAGACAGAGAGAGAGAATATTCTGATCTAGTACCCCTCTTGGTGATAGATGGGAAAGGAAACTAAAGCCTAGCCATAGTCCTCCACCTCCCTTCTCCTCTGCAATCCTCAGTCTCTGTTGGACAGGAGGGAGGGAAGGGGAAACCAGATGCCATCGAGATATGGTCATGTACTCTCAAGCCATATGTTAGATGATACATATAAAGATACATTACTTACATGGATACACACAATCTTACATTCAAATGCTAATTGTACATATTCATTGCAACATTTCCCATGATATTCTATACTAACCACATCTGAAGTCTTGATTCTTCTCCAGTCAGACCGCATCAACAACATCATGCTTAGTTCTGGGAATCACATTTTTTTTTAAAGCAATCAGGGGTAAATAACTTGCTCAAGGTTACACGGCCAGGTGTTTCTGGGTGTGTGCTAAGTGTCTGAGCCTGGGATTCGATCTCCAGGTCATCCTGACACTGGAGCCGGTGCTCTTACTCGCTGTGCTACCTGACCGCCCCAAGGGCATCACATTTTAGAAAGGCTTTCAGAGAGCTCCCAGAGCAGGTCAGAGATGAGTGGTGATGGGCCTTGGGATCATGGTGTATGAGAGTTGGTTGAAGAAACTGGGACAAGATTGGAGGGCAGGGTCAAGGGGAGAAGGAGAATATGGTAACTGTCTACAAGTCAAGTCAGTCAAAATTATTAGGCAATTCCTATGTGCCAGACACTGTCCTAAGCAATGAGGATACAAATACAAGGAAACAGACAGTCCCTGCCTTCAGAGAGCTTGCATTCAAATGGTGGCAGATAACACATAAAAAGGGAGCTAAAAGTCAGAAAGAGTCAGGGAGAAAATGCCTGTGTGAGGCTATGGCAGAGAAGTTCAGAAGAGAGCTGGGAGAGGAATGAAGGAGTGAGCATGGCTGACCCAGGCACTTCCTCAAAAAGGAGGGTCTAGAAAGAGTTTGCCAATCGTAGGAGAGAGCTTCTGGGATGGTAGAATATTCTAGGGTGGGAAGTCCACAGAGACATTCTCTTCAAGTATCTGAAGAGTTGTTGCATGCAAAAGGAATTAGAATTAGAACAATAGACTTATAGATCTAGAATTTCCCATTCTAGAATTCTTCCCTTCATTTTACAGATGAGAGATTAAGTGACTTCCTCAGGATTATATAGTTTCTCAGTGATAGCTGGTCTTCAGACTCAGATCCTTTGACTCCATTCCTCCTGCTATACCGCTGTTCTTCTTGACCCCAAAGAGCAGTGGGTGGAAGATTTGATAGGTTAATGTAAGGATAGATATGGAAAAGCTACTTAAGTATTTAGTTATCTGAGACTGGAAGAGGCTGCTTCAGGAGCTAGTTGCTTTCCCTTCCCCAAAGTTCTTCAAAGACCAAAGAACTACTTTTCAGGGATGTTGATGGATGTATCTGGACCCTATACTCAGGTATAGAGTTTCAGTTGGATTGGATATTCTCTAAACTGCCTTTCTGCTCTAAGATTCTATGATTCTGTGAATAGAAGAGTAACTAGCATGGGGTGCCATGGGCTTTGTCCCAAGGCACCAACATGGAATGGAGTGCAAATATCCTCCTGGCAGAGAATACCATCTCTTCATCCAGCATCTACTCTCCTGTTACCTGCCTTGGCTCCCCAATGCCCAAAGGATCACAGGTCAGATTTTTCTATGGGTCAGGCCAGCCCTTCTCACAGCTTCACTACGTCAGCACTGTCCTCTGTACCATTGCCCTTCCCCCTAATTCCTATCCTAATTTCCCCCAGGTGTAGGAATTCCTAGTGAGAACTCTGTATGTAGAGGTCACATCGGCAGTAAATTGTCAGTCTGGGACTCTAATTTAGGCTCCTTCCTTCCAAACTGAATCCTCTTTCCATTACCCCATAACTGTCCTCTTAGCTGTCTGCAGATTTCCAAACTGACCAATCACCTTCCTCCAGTGACATCATTTCAAATAAATACCCCAATGCTACAATAAGCATCACCAGCCACTCCCAGCTTCTGCACACCCCTGAAAAATCATATTTTGCATAAGAAACTCCCTTAGATTTCATGAAATCAATAGGCTTTTGAAAACTAAAGACCACTTTGAGGGGAGAAAAGTAGGCAACTACTCCCCTTGAGGGAACAGGCTCCAATGCAGGTGGCAAATGATTGGAGTGTGTCTCTGAGTCAGCTGTTCCCCCTTGTTCAACACTTCTCAAATCATTTTCGTATTAGCATATCTCTAAGTGCATATAATTTTCACATCAAAGAGTGTAATTTTTTACAGAAGTGGAGGAGAGAATAATTTCCCCACTGGAAGTCTCACAAGCCGCCGTCTCGATAGCCTGACATCAAAATTACACAGGAGACAGACATTTAGAAAAATTCTTTAGCGGTATTTGCATTATTTAAGGAGAAGTGAAGAAAATCCACCAAAATTGAGATTTTTTAAAAAATTAAGTTAAAAGCAGATTCCTCAGCTTACTGTGGAGAGGACAATTTTTTTTCCTGAATAAATATTTTTTTAAAAAATTTTTGGTAAATAATATTTTATTGTTTCCAAATACAGGTAAAGATAATTTTCTATATTCATTTTAATAATATTTTGAGATTCAAATTTTTTCTCCTTTCCCTCCCCCCTCCCCAAGATAGCAAGCAATCTGATACAGGTTATATATGTACAATCATGTAAACATACTACCACATTAGTCATGTGAGAGGACAATTTTAATTCATGACTTCCAGACCTGCCTAACTAACAACAGGAGAATCATCCCCTTGACAAATGTTCTACACTCCTCTCTGTTGATGAAAACTGTAGAGGAGAGGAGGGCAGGATTCTCTCAGACCCAGAAGCTTCTTTCACCTCTCACAGAAATTACATTTTCTAGGTATGGAGAACATACAGTTTACAGATAGTACATTTTTCAGCCAGTCCCAGTGGGATTTGCCACTTTCCTTAAGATCCCTTTACTTTTATCTAAAATTGCATAACAGAACAGACAACACTTAAGGATTGACTGAAAAAACTGGGGATGTTCTCTTTGAGAAGAGAAGACTCCAGGGGAACATGTTAGCTATCTCCAAGTATCTGAAGAGCTAAAATGAGGAAAAGGCATGATACCTGTTCTGTTTTTTTTGTTTTTTGCCTTTTGGAGGGCAGTTGGGGTTAAGTAACTTACCCAAGGTTACATGGCTAGTTTTTTTGTGTGGGTGTTAAGTGTCTGGGGCTGGAACCGAACTCAGGTCCTCCTGAATCCGGGGCCAATGCTTTAGTCACTGCACCACCTAGCCTCCCCTATACCTGTTCTGTTTTGCACTAGAGGACAGGACCAGTAGAAATGAGTGGAAGATGCACAGAAATAAATTTAGATGATGTCAGGCAAAACTTCCTAACAATTTGTTGTTTTTAGTTGTGTCTTACTCTCTATGACCCAATTTGGGGTTTTCTTGGCGAAGATACTGGAGGGGATAGCCATTTCCTTCTCCAGCTCATTTTACAGGTGAGGAAACTGAAGCAAACAGGGTAAAGTGACTTGCCTAGGGTCTCATAGCTAGTAAGCATCTGAGGCCAAATTTGAACTCAGGTCTTCCTGACTCCAGTCCTGGCACTCTATCCACTGCATCACTTAGCTGTCCCCACAGTCGATATACCACAGCTGTGAAGGTATAGGCATGAGTAAGATTTCTGAGGTAGAGTATATAGAGAGAAGATGATAGTTAATGACAGAAATTTAATCAATTAAAATAGTGAATTGTTGGATGGATGGATGGATGGATGGATGGATGGATGGATGGATGGATGGATGGATGGATGAGTATTAAGAATTTACTCTGTACTAAATACAATAAATAAAGCATTTATTGATTTCCCACAAAGTAGCAAATATTGTGCTAAGTACTGACAAAGACAAAAGAGTCCCTGCCCTTGAGAAGCCTACATTCTTTCAGAAGAGACAGCATGAATGCATATAAGTATATACAAAATAAACACAGGGTAATTTTTTGTGTGGGTACTTGCAGATTGTTGTGAGAGTATAGACAAGGTCTCCTGTGGACATGATGCTTGAGCGGGCTTTGAAGCATAAAGGTGGGAATCAGTCTTGTCATTCCACCACACCTAAAGCAAGTTATAGATGCTGTGTCCAGATACATTCATCAAGTGAGAACACACCTCACTTGTTCACTAGTGTGTTCACTAGGTGTTCACCTCCCTAGATGTGATAAGAAGTACATTCAGATTGACTGAGGGACTTGGTCACAATCTCTAGGTCTTGTATAAAATCAGTAACTAGTTCAAAACCCTAATAATCAAAGTAACCAGAAACCCAGGAAAGAGTGTTCCATCCAGGGAAGTGCTGGAACCAGCTAGAAACCAGGGAAGAGAGCTGATTGCTAAATTTTCAGTGTGATCATCTACATTTCAGAAATCAGCAAATGCTACAAATCAGGGCCTGATTTATTGTTTTATTTATTCTCTAAATTTAAGAAAGTGGTAGAAATGTTAATAATGCAGGTTAAACTGTGCATCATGCATTTTCAGAGAGCCAGTTCTTAAATATTTATTAGCACCTCCTCCCTGGCTCCATCCCAACCCTTGAGATGGGACTGCTTGAGAAAGAGGTGGAGGGAGACAGGCACCTGGCCTCTGCCACTCCTCATCTCCTATTTCCGGAGGAAAACCTGGGAACTTCCAAAGGTCCGGAAGAGTTTAGACTCATCATCTTCCTATCAACAGCCTAACTGCACCCCCAGAACAGTCGATTGCATAGTCTTTGGCAAGAGATAAGGACAGACTGGATGCAGCTCCAAGGTTCTACAAAGACCCCAACAGGAAAAAAAACTCACCAAATTTAAGGGGAACATCTTAATGACTCCAACAATAATCAGACTTTCAGGAGCTTTTCTTTACCATATGTGCTTTGAACTTGAGCCCACTCACCTATGTCTGCGTTCGTAGAAAAATGTCGCAGACATCTGGGGGGAGGTTCTTCATCAACTGTACCAACCACTCTGCGATATTAAACTTTTCATTGCTGTTCGGTCATTCATTCATGTCTGGCACTTTTTGGCTCTGTGGACTATAGCACACCAGGCTCTTCTGTCTTCCACTATCTCCCAAAATCTGTCCAAGTTCATGTTCATTGTTTCCATGACACCATCTACTCATCTTTTCCTCTGCCATTCCCTTTTCCTTCTGTCTTCAATCTCTCCCAGCATTAGGGTCTTTTCCAATGAGTCCCATCTTCTCATCATGGGACCAATGTATTTAAGCTTCCGCTTCAGTGTTTGACCTTCTAATGAATAATTTCTTTAAGTACTGAATACCCCTTTCTAAAAGCTGGGTAAATCTGGAGAACCAAATAATATCAACTAATAATCATGGAGGGAAGAACAATAGTGGGGATTTATGCATTAGTTATGTAGCATTAGGAAAAGATTCTCCTCAATCCCTTAGGGTTAACCCTAGAGCCTGGATGTAAGAATTTATAAGAACTTTGTTGTTGTTGTTGAGTCATATCAGACTCTTTGTGACCCCATCTGGGGTTTTCTTGGCAGTGATACTAAGTGGTTTGTCATTTCCTTCTCCAATTCATTTTACAAATGAGGAAACTGAGGCAAACATGGTAAAGTGACTTGCCCAGGGTCACACAGCTAGTAAGTGTCTGAGGCCAGATTTGAACTCAGGAAGAGGAGTCATCCTGACTCCAGAGCCTGGGACTCTATCCACTGTGCCACCAAACTGAATAAGCATTCCTAGTGCCTTTACCTGATCCTTACATAGTATCTTACCACCCTGACTGCCTATACCAAAAAACTCAAATACCACGCTTTTGAAAACAATTAAATGAATAATAACATTAGATTTACTCCAGATCAAAATACACAGGTTGCCCTCAGACCATGAGCTGTCTCCCCGCCTCAAAGGCTACAGGGACAATTTCATAATAACAGGTTGAACCAAAAGGTAGCAGAGCCCTAAGTCAGTTATTCACATCTCTTGAGGATTTTAATTTCAAATAATCACAACACTCAGAAGCTGAGCAATCAGAGCCCAGACTTGTGCATCCTGGCCTTTGCTCTTCCAAATGTCTATAGAAACTACTCAATTCTCTGATTTTTCTGATCAGTAACATGGGGCCAAATAGTATAAGTCATATGTTTAAAGAAAATTGCAGGGGCAGCCAGGTAGCACAGCAAGTAAGAGCACCAGCTCCAGTGTCAGGATGACCTGGAGATCGAATCCTGGGCTCAGACACTCAGCACCACATCCAGAAATAACTGGCCATGTAACCTTGAGCAAGTTACTTAACCCTGATTGCTTAAAAAAAAATTAAAATAAAGAAAATTGCATTTTAAAGTGTGTCAAAAAAATCAAAATAGGAATGCAATCAAAGGACATATTCAACTGGTGTTTAAAAGTATGACTTTGTCCTGAAGCACTAAATACCAAAATCCTTGGTAATTTTTCACCTCTCATCTGTAGGCAGTCACAGCACTATCTACATTCCCCCATAAGATGACATGTTTATGTCTTTATTTTTCTAAAGGTAAAAAATAAGCCAATAGAAAACCATGCAGAAAGGAAAGACAAGACAAATGGTAGTTCCATATCATGGGTCAATTTTTTTTAGCAACCACAGTTCAGAAATTCCTATAAAAGAACCAAAATTTGAAAGCTAGACAGGAACTTCATGCTTACCCAGCCCAATCTATTCATTTTACAGAAAATGAAACTGAAGCCCAAAAGGTTGAGTGATGTTTGAAGGTGGTAGAGACAAAATTTGAGCCCATGCTCCCTCCAAATCTAAGTACCCATTTCAATACCCTGGATCCACTATTGAGTTATTGGCTTCAGCTTTATGTTTCCTTGAAAATAAAAGGGTAGCTGTCCCACTGACTTGTCTTCCCAAATTTGGTTGAAAAATCACTCCTGGAGTGGGAGGAAGATCTCCTATTGAGCACCCGCCAAAAATAAATTCCTACCACCAAATACAAAACTTGAAAAGGAATTTCTAGTAGAAACACAGATTGACCCTTGAACACGAGAGCAGGAACACTGCTCTCATTTTGGGCGGGGGTGGGGGAGGTTGGTTTTCTTCCCCAAAAAACAAGCTGAACTTTTCATTGGACCCTCTGCTGGATTACACCAAAAACTTTCATTATTATCAATGACTCTTCTAACACCCAGTTAGCTGTTATTTTAAAATTTAAATTATAGACACTTTCACTTGACAGATTAGATTATTCTCTGGGGAGCTTCACATCAAGATAGGTAACACGGAATCAATGGAGCTTGGTCCCAGTATGCTGCCATTTTTGAAGAGCATGCTTCCTCCTTTTGCCCATGCTGCTCTCTGGCCCTACTACCCCCTACCTTTGCTACTTCATCAATAGAGAGACAACTGTCCACCGTACCACCACTCCCTCATCATAATGCCCATCCTCTCTTCTAACATGTTCCTTCCTTTATTTTCATATCAGTCAAAATAATTACAAATAAATTCTAATACATTATCAGAGCCATACTTATGGCTCTGATAATTAATGTGTGTCTAGAATACAAATAAACTTTTCCTTAGGAAAGAATACACACAAACACACATACATGACTGGGTTTGGGAAGGCACTTGACAGATACTCAACCACTCAAGGATGATAACAGAGGCCAGTAAAGATGCAACTTCTGCTTACAACCCCATTCTATGGCCCTGAATTCCTTCTCCATAAATTATTAAAGAATTTGAACAACGTTACACAGTTCATGTGCTTAATGATTATAGTTCACAGTCTAGGTCAGATATAATTAGATGTTACATTAAAATAGCTTCACAGAGCCATTTATTCTGATTTAATTACTTAAAATGATAGCATAACGAGCAATGCTTTCAAGGAAAAAAAAGAGCTTTTTTAATGGGCTCATTTTAAGTTAATATGGAGAAAATGAATCATTTAACTCAATGTAGTCAGATACGTCCATTTCTTAAGTAGTGTTGGTCCAATGTCACAAAGGTTGTTGGTGTTTAAAAACACCTGTGATGCAAGCAATCCCTTAAATAAACAAAGATCCCTCCCGGGCCTTCTAGACTACCTTTATTATCATTTCTTTCCATGGCTTGGATGAACAGGAGCAATATGGAATAATAGAATTATGGACTTTGAGTCAAATGCTGACTCAGACATCTACTAGCTGTGAGACCATGAAAAGTCACTGAAATTCTGTGAGCCTCAGTTTTCTCACCCATGCAGCTGTGGTAGCCCAATGGCAGCCTGGCATAGAGTAGAGAGAACCAGTTTCTGATCCAGGAAGATCTCAGTTCAATGCCTACCCTGGCCAAGACAGACAACCCCTAAACACCTCAAGCATCCATCTAAGATTGAAAAATGAAAAATGGTTTACGATATTCAGAGCAGTTTTCTCACCCGGAATATGCCAAAGAAACAAAAGATTTAGATTTTTTAAAGTAATATTAGTTTCTACCTCATAGAGTTGTTGCAAGGATAAAATAAAGGCAAAGAACCATAGACTTAGACTTGGAAGGAATCTCAACCATCAGTCATCCAGTTCAATTCCTTCATTCTACAGATGGGGAAAATGAGGCACAGAAATGAAGTGATTTGCCCAAGTTCAAACAGTTGGCATATAGCAGAGCTAGAAACATGAACCCATATCTAATTTCAAACATCCTAGCATTCTTTTCACTATACCAAGCTACATAAAGCCCTTTGGGAAATCTGTACTGTTTTTATTGGGGTGGGGGGGAGGGAGGTGAGGGTTGATCCTATGATTCCATGGGTGTGGGGAACTCCATGTAGGAGCTCCTACCCCTGTTGCATATGAGCCTACCAGTTACATATCGGTCTTAGGTAGCAGCCTGGGACATTGATGGGTAAAGTGACTTCTCCTGGGTAACACAGTAAGTATCAAGGGAAATCTTGAACTCAGGTCTTCTGGTCCACATTTCTAAATTGCTATTTAGAACAATCAGCTATGTATCATCCATCTTCTGAACAGCCAGAGAAAGAGATGGATATAAATGCCAGTGATTTTTTTAGACGAGCCCTCAGGTACAAAGAGACAAACCCCAAACCAAGATGACCTGGGTGATGTGTAAGGAATCATAAAGAATAAGCACCAGTTTGATTAGTGGTCTAAGATAGAGTACAGATCCTGGAATCTGGAGGATCTGAGTTCAAATCTGGCCTGAGACACTTACTGCTATGTGACCCTGGGCAAGTCATTTAACCCTGTCTGCCTCAGTTTCCTCATCTGTAAAATGAGCTGGAGAAGAAAATGGCAAACCACTCCAATATCTTTGCCAATAAAATCTCAAATGGGTTCATGAAGTGTTGGACATGACTCAAAATGACCAAACAACAACAAATGAGATTTTGTTCTCTTTCCTGGAGAATCTAAGAGTTGAAAAGAAAAATGGCAGCATCCCTTTCAGCTGCTATGTCACATCCTTTCTAGCTACAAAAGATAAGTAGTAATAATCATGATGATTTTTTAAAGTCTTTGAAGGGCTTGGGAGCTATGCAAGGGCTGGGCTTGTCCCCCTTTTAAAGATAAGGAAAGGGAGGTTCACTGACTTGTTCGTAGCCACATAGCTAGTAAGTCAGAGGCACAATTTAAGCCCACAAGGAAGTCTGGGCTTGCCTGAACCTACCCACATCACGTCAAACCCTCTGGCAATGTTCACCCACAGTACTGCTCCACAAAGGGCTTTGGAGTGAAAATATTCATTCTCATCACTGGGGAGAATGAAAAAGGAGGTCCTTCATATCTCCAGCTACAATACTACTCAAGGGATGCCTTATTTATTTGGATCCTGGGACACTTAGCTAAGGTGATGACAGAAAAACATTGGCTCATGAATTCAGGGGACTGTGGCAGCCAAAATAATGTGTCAAACTTGGCTTTGGACTAGCAAACTGTATCCAAAAGGGAACTGACACAATTTCCAAATGTGAAATGTGCTGGATGGAAAACCGATGGGGGGAGGGGGGGTGGGTAGCATTCGAGAGCTTTCTACTAGAATGTGAATTCTGGGTGTTCCAAATGGGCATTAGCCCCTCTAGTCTAGTCTTGGTTCTATTTCCTACTCTTCCAATACCTAGCTTGGTGAGACCGTATTACAGTAGAGACAACCCCACACTCAGAATCTGTAGACACCTAGGTCCATCCAGAATCCTGACTGATGCAACATCTGTGTGATTATTTGCTCTGAGTCTCAGTTTCCTTATCTGTAAAACGGGGATAAAAATGCAGAGGCAGTTTGGCTTAGTGGACAAAGAGTCAGCCTCAAAATCAGGAAGGCCTGGGTTCAAGCCTGCCTCTGTCATTTACTGATTATGAGACCACAGGCAAATTGCTTAACTTCTGAGTGATGATAAGATAAAGAGCGGTTGTTGCATCTGCATCGATAGAGAAGTTCTAAATATTGAGAAAAGGCTGAGGCCAAAAAACCAAAAATACGCACATCTTCTGCCTCCAAAGAATGTTATAGGAAGCACTTGGTGAATCTCCAGGCTTACTGTCAAAGGGAGTTATTATTCTTGTCCGGGACTTGGGGCTCCCTTTCCCCCCCTCATCAGCAAAACTAGGGGGTTGGATTAGATAAGGCTCTAAGGTCCAGTTCTAACAGTCTTTGAAATGAACTAGGCAGACGTGTGCTGAGTGCGTGGCTGGTGCCTATAAGAGGCCAACAAAACCTGGGGGGAAGTACAGTCAGCTCTCTGTACAACCTGAAGGAGGGGCCTTGAGGGAAGCTTCTCTCACCCTCGTTCCCCAGGGAATCAACCAGTTTGTTTGAGCAGATTAACCGATGGGTAGGAGCTTATCTGGTCTTATGTGGACTCCGTCAGAGCCTCACTCTGAGAATGACCAGAGGCCACATTTATTTTGAGCTTTATTGCATTTTAGGGAACTTGAACAAAGTGACACAAGGGAAGAAAGCAGAAATATATGTGTATATATATGTACACACATACATATATTTATACATAGTTATCAATTCTTTTTATTTATATAGCTAAATATATCACATATGTACCATGTTTTACACATATATAGTACATGCATGTATATGGGCTGCCCGGGTGTGTGTTTATGTGTGTGCATATGTAGGGGGCACATATACACACACCTATGTAGCATATACATGCATGTAATGGGGCATATAGGGTGTTTAAGGAAGACCAGCACCTCAGGTGTAAGGGCTTCTTAGGGCTGTTCGTCCTTCTTTGGTGTCCAACTCTCGCTCCAAGAAGCTGTAGCAGAGACCACACCCTAGTAAAACCATCAAGATAGATGAATGAAACCACCTCATTAGTGCATTACACCCCCAGCATGTGAAGACTTCCCCTGGGGCAACTGGTAGATGAGAACAGTTTGTTCCAAGGTCCACGAAGGCAGCTGAAGTAAGTGCTGTGGAGGGCTTAGAGCTTGGCCAGACATTGAAGATGCCAAGATTATCCAACGCATCCCGGGCCATTGCCAGTCCCCTCGAATTTTGACTTGCCACTGGACTTCAATGCCACTGGGAGAGAGAGTGAGCCTGATGAGTTTGTGCAACTCAGATTCACTTAAATCAAATTCATGAGCAATTCAAGATATGCCTCGCGATGTCATTGGCCCTCTTCTAAGGGGAAGGCGGGACAACAACATGCATATATGACATGGGTACATATATGAGAGATATTTGTATATATTACATGTTTATTCTTATATATTTAAGTATAGTGCTATACATATGTATGTACTAACTATATGTATAAACTACATGTGAGCACATGCATTCATCTACTATATATATGTGGTCTGCATCCCATGCATATGTGTGTATGTGCATGTATCTATACTATATTAGGTATATATACATATATAATTTAACCAGATAGTATACAACGGCTCCAAGTCCCTTTCTTCAGTTTAAAAATGTTTTATTCTGTGCATTTTTTAAATGTTTCATGATTCTGTGTGTGTGTGTGTGTGACGATTACCTACTAACCTCCCATAGCCCACTACCACCATTGGAACAGAAGCTCTTCCTTTTAACAAATGTGTAGAGTTTAGCAAAAAAATAAATCATCGTATGCTTTTTCTTTTTTTTTTTTTTACCAACAATGCCCTCAGTTCCAGCGAACACTATAATGCAATCAAAGCAGCTGTAAGAAATCATTTCATCTCCAAACCCAGATGGGAGTATAGATCATTTCATTAATGATCCTTGTGCCTTCAGAGCCTAGGCACAGTAACTAGCACATAGATATTCAATAAATGCTTGCTGACTGATTGCTAACCTGCACTTAATGCTAAGTCCAGAAATTTTACCCAAGAACGATAAAAATGATGGACTTAACACCAATGTCTCAAGTAATATTGACGAGGGAGTGAACAAATCTAGCTAGGAATTTTGGAAAGCCCTTTCAGAATTTATCAGTACAAATCTACTAGCAGATTGAATGTACCAAAGCAGAACAATTTTTTTTAAACTGACATTTGTGATAATCATTGTTCTCAAATGATTTTGCACAGGTGGGACTCTTTGCTCCACTGAAGTATCTATATGCAGCAGATGTTTCAGGACACATCCCAACTTCTCCTTGACCTGGTGAGTTAGGTCTGCAGAGCTCAGCTACTAAGTCCCCTCGGGGTTCTCAGGGTAGCCATGAGAGACTGGGGGTATCCTTTCTAGTGCTATAGCTCATGAGTCCCCACTGGTGTGCTGCTCATTTAGAATCATGTAGTGTGACAGTTAAGTGCCTTTACAGAAAGGAGTATTTTAATGTAGCATTATAAATAGTAGTGGTAGTACAAAATACTCCCCTCAAAAGTTTCTGAAACTCTCCCACAAGTATGTTCAGAGTTCAGAGGAAAATGGGCTCAGGGTTAGAGGGGACATGTGGCAAAGGGGTAACTCACAACTCCCAGAAATCCTTTTGTTGAAATCCTCAAGATATTCACTTTAGATGTGGTACAGTTTATTTTTGGTTTTATTTTAACTTTTTTTCTGCTGGGTCATTTGTAAAGACTTGAATCTGCATCCAGGCTGTTTTTTTTTTTGTTTTGTTTTTTGCTTTTTTGGATGGGAGGAGGTAGTGCAATTGGGGTTAAGTGATTTGCCCAAGGTCACAGGGCTAGTTTTTGTGTTTGTCTGAGGCCAAATTTGAACTCAGGTCCTCCTGACTTCAGGGCTGGTGCTCTATTCACTGCACCGCCTAGCCGCCCTATATTTTTTGATTCTTGATGTAGACATTGCTATCTGCTAATCTGAGGTCACTGCAAGGATGCCAAAGGGTATATGGGAAGTCCAAAATTCTCCACACCTTTCAAAGCTCCCAAGGTCGTCCTTTGGAGTCGGGGAGGAGAAGGGGGAAGGGGGAAAGTCTGAAAGACCACAGATGAAACAGAAGTGCTTTCCTCTCCCCTGAAGAGGCTCCTCAGGGAGCTTAGCTGGAACGCTCTCTCCACTCTGTACTTATTGCAATCCAAATCTCTACCAGATGCTCACATAACTTGGATTCTAAACTGGTCTTTTATGTTAGAGATGACCTACAAGATGTGCGTAGGAAATTCTCCCTATCAAATATGGCTCCCGTTCATCCAAGGATATTTTTTATTGGATCTTAAATGTTTGATTTATTGGTTGATTGATACTTGTTCCTACCTCATTAACATTTCAGGACATCTTTATTTAAGTGGGATAAGGGGTGACTTGCTAGATTGGCTTAATCAATGCCACACTTATAGATAGGCATCAAGTTAAGTAGATATGCTAACCTGACCATGGCAGTAGAGAGAGGAGAAGAGAAGAGGAAGATACTGTGCTTACCCTCATTGAGCTTATAACCTAACAAGAAAGGTGGTTTGTACATAGTAGGTGCTTAATGCCCAGCATTCATGGGATTACCAGATCATGTGCCTCCTCCTTGGGGATATTTTCTCCTCAATGCAGATTAAAATGACTCTGCCTGTGCAGAGTATCCCGTGCAATTCTTGTCCATGTCTTTTCTGAAAACTTCCACAGAAGATTTCTCTACAGCACTGGGAACCTCGCTCTGGTTCTTTCCATCATAAGGGGCCTTTCTGTAAGACTCCTTTGTTTCTAGAGGTAACTTAGAGGCATAATGGATAAATCAATGAACCAGAGAGCATCTGAATTCAAATCTTGCCCAAATTCTTAGTGGCTGTATGACCCTGGGCAAGTCGTTTAACCTTTGGAT
The DNA here is from genome assembly GCF_028583685.1 of Petaurus breviceps papuanus. Classification (NCBI taxonomy): domain Eukaryota; kingdom Metazoa; phylum Chordata; class Mammalia; order Diprotodontia; family Petauridae; genus Petaurus; species Petaurus breviceps. The sequence continues at coordinate 40,995,396 of NW_027185761.1, read as the reverse complement.
GCCTCAGTTTACACATGTGTAAAATGGGCATAATAATACCACCTACCTCTCAGGAAAGGATATTTGTAAAGCACGTTGCAAACCTTGAAGTGTTATATCAATGCTAGCTACTGCTACTACTACTACTACTACTACTACTACTACTACTACTACTACTACTGCTGCTGCTACTACTACTACTACTGCTACTACTACTACTACTGCTACTACTACTACTACTACTACTACTACTACTACCACTACTACTACTACTACTGATACTCCCACAGTGCTTAAGGACCAACAGAGAGTCCCAGCTGGAAGTATATTAGGAAAGCCTTAAAACTGACAATACACAGGGAGAGTCTCTGGAGATAAGCAAGGCAGGAAAAGGAAGAGAAGACAAAAGAATCAGGACACAGTGCCTTCTTTTACTCCCTATCCCCAGGTCTCAGAAGAAAAATACTGATAAGGTATTTAGTAGTTCTTGGAAGGCACCTCTCTACTCAAAATAAAGAAATGAAAAATCATGTTGCACACTCCTCCTCCTGCCCCAACATCTTCTTCCTGAAAATCTGAAATCAGATTAAAATGAACATTAAAGCCAACCTTGAAGGGAAAAAGAAATTCTGACAGAGCAGCCTAAGGGAGAAATGTGTTAGAATCTCCATTGTTTTTTTCTTACTGTTGCTTTGGCCAGGCCACCTGTCTCTTTTCACTCCACCCCACACCACCCCGCAGGGAGTGGAGCCCGGGGCCATCACCCTCTTCTCTTGTACTCTAGGGACAGCTCTGCCAGCCAGATTTGGAAGCGGAGTGTAAACTAACAGGTTCTCCCACTTTGGGCAGCACACTTTATTCTTAATGCAAATCTTGAGTTCCTGACTCCCTGGCAGGACCTTTACAAAGGACTTCCTGTGTGGCAATGACCATAGCTCTGCACAGATGGTAACCACCGACTTTGGTTTGCTCTCCTGCTTGATTTCTTAGGCTAAGAGATCACAAAAATTCAAAATCACGAAAAAATACAGCAGCAGAAGGATGGATCAGTTCCTATTTTTGAACTACTTCCTGGGCTGTAGTTGAAAACCTTGGACATCCAAAGCTGGCATGATCCCGTGGAAGATTAGCATGTTAATGGCCCTGTAAAGATGAATCATTTCTACAGAGAACTTTATGCTACCTTAGTCTTGCCCCTGGCCAGGATCAGTCAGATCCTTCTAATGAAATTGGCTTACAAGTCACAAGGAGGAACAGCCATAGCTCAAAGTTCCAGACTCTTGTTCCAAAGATACGAACTGAGGTATCCTTGAAAGAAAAGCTCAGAATCCTGAGGAGGCAGGAAAAATATGCAGAGAAGGGACTGTGGGAAAATGGGAAAGCCAAAGTGAAAGAGAGTACAGAAAGGGAATCTGTGAGCAAAATCAGAAGAGGAACTAAGTCAAGGCAATCAGGGCCTTGGTTGGGAGGCTCTGAATTTAAAAGGCACCAAATTTGTAGGGTGTGCAAAGTCTTTGAAGTCCTAAGGCAGAGTAGAATAGCAGAGCTTAGCACCTACTTAGATTGGACCTGTGATTTCATTAACATAGGAATTCTTGATGGAAATTTTCTCTAAGAGTCTTTCACCACTTAATGAGGTGCCAAGTACTTTGGTTAGTACTAGGAGACAAAGAAAGGGAAAATCAGTTCTAGGAGTTCATATTCTAATGGAGGAGATGGGACAGAAATAGCTGTACACCTATGTATCTACAATGTAAATGGAAAGTAAACTCAAAGATTACATTTAGCACAATGGCTAACACATAGTAGGTACATAATAAATGCTTGTTTCCCTCCTCTTCCCCTTTCAAAGCCAAGGCAGAATGAAGCCACTTGCAACTGATAGCTTTAGAGCAGGATTTCATAAACTTTCTTTGTGTTATGGACCCCTTTGGCAGTCTGGTGAAGCCTTCTTAGAACGCCCTCTCAGAATAATGCTTTTTAATGAGTAAAATAAACTACACACCCTTACAAAGGAAACCAACTATATTGAAAGTTATTATTGGACACAGAGGCACATCTGAAAACTCTGCTGCTAGGGGAGGCTGGGGTTGACAGGTCAGTTGAATTAGGGAATCCTGAGCTGGAAGCAGGGATAAAGATGGGAAGGGTTTCCATTCCACACTAAGCTTTGAACCAATATAGTGAGCCCCAGGGAGCCACCATGCTGACCAGGGAGGTGCCAACCAGCCAAGGTCAGAATAGAGTAAGTCAAAACTGCCATGCAGATCAACAGGGAGATTGGGCCCATGAGAATCTGCTATGCCTCCAGCCTGAGAGGAGACTGAGTCTTTAAATACATACATACATACATATATATCTGCACACACATCTGTTTATATATACATGTATTTAAAGACTCAGTCTCCTTCTCTTATATATATATACATATATATGTGTGTGTATACATATATGAATATATACACCTAGTATTTAAATATATATCTATATGTGTATGTATACATATATACATACATAATATATAAGTACATATGTATATATAATATATACACATAGAAATAGAGAGAGAGTTGTCAAAATTTATATTTTTTAAAGTTCATGTGCCCCAGGCCAAGAAAAGCTGCCTTATGGTCGTCTGGCTATATGTTAAGATGTTAAGTGACTTACTCAGGATCTCTGTCAGTGTATGCAAAGACTTGAACCCAAGTGTTTCTACTTCCAAAGCTGGCATTCTACTATGGCAGTGCAAGTGCTCAGTATCTTGCTATCAAGAATAACTAGTGGGGCAGCTGGGTGGTGCAGTGAGTAGAGCACCAGCCCTGGAGTCAGGAGGACCTGAGTTCAAATCTGGCTTCAGACACTTAACACGCACTAGCTGTGTGACCTTGGGCAAGTCACTTAACCCCAATTGCCCTGCCTTCCCCCCTCCAAAAAGCAAAAAAAAAAAAAAAAAGAATAACTAGTTGAAATAGGAAATGACAAATAATGGACTGGGGTGAACACTCTCTCTCTCTCTCTCTCTCTCTCTCTCTCTCTCTCTCTCTCTCTCTCTCTCTCTCTGCATACACACACACACACACACACACACAAAGTCCATCAACAAGCATTTATTAAGTTCCTATTATGTGTCAGGCAATGTGCTAAGCTTCAAGGATTCAAAGAAAGGTAAAAGACAATTCTTGTCATCAAAGACCTCATATCTAATGAGGGTGACAACATGAAAATGCAAATATGCTAGAGACAGGATGAATTGGTGATAATCAGTAGAAGGAAGTAACTCTCATTAAGGAGGATGGGGAAAGGTTTCTCATAAGGGATGGGATTTTCTTGGGACTTTAAGGAAGCCAGGGAAGCCAGAAGGTGAAGATAAGGATGGAGGGAAACATCCTGGAGTCTGGAGGTGGAGCATCTTGTCCAAAGACCAACAAGAAGGCCATTGTTACTGGATCATGGAGTATGCAGAGGAGAGTAAGATGTAAGAAAACTGCAAAGGTAGACAGAAGCCAGGTGGCAAAGGTCTTTGAAAGTCAAACAAAGAGTTTTACATTTGATCCTGGGAGTGATAGGAAGCTGTTGGAGTTTACTGAATGGGAGGGAGGGGTGATGCAGTATATCAGTATTACATGCAGTCAGCTCCATGTGCTTTAAGAGGGTTAATTTAACAGGTGGGTGGAGAATGGACCCAAGTGGGCAGAGACTTGTTGCAGGCAGACCCACCATCAGGCCATTGCAATAGTCCAGGTGATGAGGACCTGGAGCAGGGTGTCAGAGGAGAGAAGGGTCATGTAATAGAGATGTTATAATGGTTAAATCAATAGACCCTGGCAATGGGTTGGATATGGAGAGAGAGAGTAAGGGATTAAGAATGACCCTTAGGTTTCCAGTCTGAGTAACTGGGAGGATGGCAGTGCACTCCACAGTAAAAGGGAAATTCAGGAGTGGGGAGAGTTTGGAGGCAAAGATAATGAGTTCAGTTTTGAACATGTTGAGTTTATGATGTTTATAAGATATCCAGTGTGAGATGTCTAAACAGGCAACTGGAGATATGAGTCTGGAGGTTAAGAGAAAGGTTAGGAGTTGATGAGATCTCTAAATGAAATAGTGTAGAGGGAGAGGAGAGGAAGGTCCAGGGCAGAACCCTGTGAGATACCCAGAGTTAGCAGAGTGAATCAGATCCAGCAAAGGAGACTGAAAAGGATGGACCAGATGGACACACACACACACACACACACACACACACCACCCTCCCAGCAGCAGACTTGATCTGATATCTTTCCACCACAAAACCAAGCCAACGAGCATTTATTAGGTGCTACCTTGTGCCAGGCACTGTGCTAAGTGATAGGAATACAAAAACAGGCAAAAAGAAAACCACTCCCTGACCACAGGGAAGCCAACCAAAGGTGAGAGGGAGAGTAGAAGGGAGGCTTCATAAAGGTGCCTGGAGGAGTGTAGCCCACTGGGAAATGAAGAGATGGCTCCCAGGGCTCCAGAATGAACAGGTCGATCGATGGGCATGGTAAAGAAGTCTACAGAGCAATGTTGTGCCTGCCCCAAATTGGCAGCCCTCAGATTCCTCATTCTGGGTCTGAGCAGGCTAGCTCTTCACTGAAGACTCCCATTCACTCTGTACAATAGATCTCTCTCCATTTGGAAGAGAGAAGCCTTGGAGGGAGGAGGGGAAGGCAAATAGAGTTTCAGGCTTAGACACTGTAGGATTTGGGCACCAGCCATCTGATGAATTTGGCTTCAGAGTGAAATAGCATCATCACTGGTCTTGGCTCCTGAGCCCGAGACAAAGCGACAGTCAGCTGAGAGGAATCCACCAGACTCTGGCCAACTGTTCCATCCAAGGGCCATGCTCAGCCTCTGCCTGCCCTATGTATCTGTTCCTTTGCCCTTCTTCTCTATGAGTTCATGCTTAATATGAGCAGTTGAGCTTGAAGAAGAGAGAACTTGGGGAATGGGGGAGAGTTGGAGAACCACAGCAACATAACTACCTCCAAATATTTGAAGAGCCGTCCCATGGCGGAGTGATTAGACTTTTTTTTTGGTATGGTTCCAGAGGGCAGAAAAGGAGCAAAGGATGGTAAATGAGGCATGGAGTCAGAAAAAACTTCTTAACAGGTAGAGTTATCTCAAAGTACAGTGGGCAGCCTTGGAAGGTAGGGTGCTCAGTGTCATACTGGAGAAAGTATCAGATATTTACAAGCTGTGTAAGATTTGGGGCGGGTCACTTGACCTAAGGCTCAGTTTCCCTACCTGTAAAATGGGGATAATAACACAATAACATGGTAACATAAGGATCAAATGAGATAATATATGTAAAACCATTTGCAAGCCTTAGAGCACTAACAAATGCTAGCTGTTATTGTTGTTATTGAGATTCTGTGTTGGAAGTTGTTAAGCAGAAGATGGGTGGCCACTTGAGTCTTCTGCAGAGGGGGATTTTTGGTACTTCTTTAGTATTTACTTGTATCTATATCTGTTGCTTTCCCCATTAGAATGTGAGTTCTTTGAGATCAGGAACAGCTTTTGCCTTCCTTTGCATGCCCCATCTTTAGCACAGTGCCTGGAACGGAGTAAATGTTTCATAAATGCCGGTTCGTTGGCTTATTTCCAGATATGGGTTAGACCAGATGACCAATGAGGTCTCTGGCAACTCTTTAAAAATTGAGCTTCCTTCTCTCCTTCTCCTTCTCTTTTCCCCTAAAAACAGACCCAGTAGGCTGTTCTAATGCCCTTGTAATGACATTCAAAGCCAAAGAGAGTCCTCAAGCTTTTAATTAATCAGTCTCCAGAAAACCTGTCCTGTGTTTTTATCTTCTGTAATCAAATGTAACTATATGGGCAAGTTTTGACCAAAGCAATAGCACTGAGAAAAATGCCAGCCTTCTGTATGGTAGAATTCACTCATTGAACATTCATTCATTCTATGTCTAGCCTGCCAGTAAACAAGCATTAATTAAGCACTTACTATATACCAGGGGCACTGTGCTAAGCTCTGAAGACATAAAAACAAAAACATGGTCCCTGCCCTCAAGGAGAACACATTCTGATGGGGGAGGGGGGTAAATATGTAAACAACTATCTCTCAAAACACAGTGCTAGGCACAAAAGGGATCCCAAAGACTACTCCTACCCTCCAGAAGCTTACAATCTGAGTAGATTAGACAGAAGACAAGAAGATTTTGCTTTGCCTTATAATTAGGTTTAGTTGAATAGACAATAAGTGCTTCAGGATTTGATTTCTAGCTGGGATAATCAAGGTCAGCTCCATCGTTCTCGAAGAGGACCACAGCATCGGGGAGATGACATGACTTGCCATTGACTTTGATTTGAGTGAGGGAGAGCTGTGCAAACTCAGCAGCCTCACTTTCTCCTCCAGAGCCATCTGGGTCCAGTGGCCAGACATCAATCAGGACACAGGATGAAGTGGCTCTTTTAAGCTAAGGTCTTTTGGAGGAGGTAACACTCATTCAGTGAATAGACCTCTTTAAGGAGTGAGTCAAGGGACCGCCCCTAAGCAATAGAGAAGGAAATGACTGACTCAAAAGAGTGAGAAAGAAGGAAGGGAATAGGTGTTTACTAAGTAAGTGCCTACTACGTACCAGGGACTGTGCTAAACGCTTTACACATATTCTTTTGATCCTCGTGACAACCTTTTGAGTTAGGGGCTTTTATTATCCCCACTTTACAGTTAAGGAAACTGAGGCATCCAGAGGTTAAGTGACTTACCCAGAGTCACACAGCTAGTAAACATGTGAGACCAAATTTAAAGTCAGATCTTCCTGATTCCAGGCCCAGTGCTCTATCCCCTGCACCACCTGACTAAGACGTTGGGTCTGAGGTTTTTCTCTACCAGTCACTAGTTGTATGATGTTGGCCCACATCCTTCATCTCTCTGGGCCTCAGTTTCCAAACCTGGCTTAACCCTAAGGGCATAAAAATTCTCAACAAGAGGCCTCTCAGACTGGTTGTGTTTCTGAAGATCAGACCCTTTCCTGATGATGTGATGAAGGGAGGCTGAAAGACTGAGCATAACTGTAGCCTTGAGCACCTTTGCTGGACCAGGGCAAAATAAGCATCCTTTTGTCAACCATCCAGATTCATGAACAGCTCCCTTTGTCCCAACCTAGTCTAAGATGGTGCTGTGAGACCCTGATTCATGGGATTTGTCGACTGACTGCATTCTTATGGCTAGGTTTATTATGGAAGGGAATGCCTCCTTTCTCTTCTGCCATTTGGGGCATTATGGAGGTGGGTTACAGCAGCCCTTCTCCCAAAAGAAGAACATGGACAGATAGACTGAAGCAAAGCCGGGGATGTTATCAAGGCCCCTGAAGCTGACATGAAAGTTAAATCAGTCTCCAAAGAAGGATCTGAGACCAGCTAGCATCCCTCAAAACCTGCCCTGAGTACTGGGGCACACTTTCATATTTCTTCCAATTAAGTTCTTAGATCTCCGTGTAGCCCTCCAGCTCCATCTTCCAAGGGGACAGGAAGAAGTCACATTTCCATCTGTTTGTCCCCTTTGCTCGGAGCTCTCAAAGCTGACAGCAGCCAATCTCCTGCTCCGAACTGAGGTGGGTCCCCATCACCAGGTGCCCAGGCATCCAGCGGATGAGGGGGTGGAAGATTTAGCCTCAGAGTGGTGAGAGGTAAAGGCTGGAAATAATGAGGGGGGTCAGGGAGGGGATGGGTGTCTCTTTCCCCCCTGACAAAGAAAACACTTCTTTGTACATCTGGTTTACATTTTTTTCCCTTAGGTTTCTGCCAGAAACAATTCTGAAAACAGAATGCAGCCGGAGCTGGATGAATCCATACATTCTGGGGAATTCTTTCACTGTCCTGCTCTGCCCCATATTAACATTCCTGTGAGGGAAGTCTCTTAATGTAACATTGGAGCCTGTTTTTAGCTATGGCAGCAGCAATAGAGACAGTCTTTGTTTAACCTAGTCTATATTCATCCCCCTTAAACCTTTGCTGGTGCCATTCTACCTACTTGGAATGCCTTCCAAGCATCACCTTTGTCTATCAGAACCCTAGAATAGGGCAGAGATTAGCAGGCTGGTGTTTTAATCTTGCCTCTGCCCCTTATTATCTGTGTGAACATGAGCCATCCTTTGGGCCTCTTTTCTCATCTGTAAAATGATGTGGTTGAACCGATGACCTTAAACGTTCCAGATCTGAAAATGTAATCCTATCATTGAAAGCCCAGATCAAAAGCAAATTCCTTGTTGAATGTTAGAATCAGTCATTCAGGCATAGATACGAAGCTGAAGTGACATTGGGGTCACCTAGACCCTGTCCCTTCCATCTCCCTCATTTTACAGATGAGGAAACTGAGTCCTAAAAAGACAAGTGACTAGCCCAAGGAGGTAAAGTGACAGATGGCTCTGTCACTGTCGTATTTGAACACAGGTATAATGACTCAAATTGGGGGGAGGGGGGAATGGGAGGAGGCAACTTTGTCTTCTTGAGGATTGGGGAAGGAGGATCTGGGCCTCCCCTTGTGGTAGGTAAAGGAAAGAAACTGTCAGGAAAACTCTGTTGCTGTGGCATCGTGTTCTCCTGACCCCCCTCAGACTCAGAGCTAAGAGCCTGGGATAAGAAGGAAAGTAACAACATGGTCCCCACCCTCCAGGACCTTAAATTTTAGTAGAGTAAAAATAACTAGGCACATTCAAGATAAATGCAGAGCAGCCCTAGAAAGTAATGGCAAATTTCACAACCCTGGGTGAATTTGGTTTTGCCCCATTGTGAGGTGAGAGGACAGGAAAGGTATAGAGTGCAATGATCACCATCTGTGGCCTTCAGAGGCCCCCAGACAATACTCCCATCTTTCAGACCTGCCATCTCCCCTAAGTCCTCAGGGGCAACATCCTGAATTCTGATGGATGAGCTGCCCCCTCCTGATAGGCTACCCCCAGGAGGAGACTGGCTTCGAACTTCCATGCTCTTTCATCATTCCCCTTCCCCACTTCAGAAAAAGATGGTGGAAAATTGACAGCACAATTTCTGCTGGTTAGATCCTCAACCCTGGCAAATACTGCAAAATAATCAAACCAAGAAGAGCTTAGTAAGCACCTACTATGTGCCAGGCATTATTCTAGGCATACAAAGGCAAAAATGAAGTTGCCCTCACTCTCCAAGGACCCACATTTTCTTCAGGAATGGCTCTTATACCCTTTGACCTCTCCTCCAGAGGCAGCATACCTAGGTACCTAGACAGTGCAAGGGACAAGAGTCAAATCTTCACTGGGCTACATCACCTTGGGCAAGTTACTTCCTAGCATTAGGTATCAGTTTCCTCATCCACAAAATGAAAGCATCGGGCTAAATGACCTTGAGTCTCTCTCTGCAATAAATTCCATGATCCTATATCCCACCTGCCCCTTCTGCAGTTTCCCAACACCCAGGACCCCTTTCCCACATCAAAAGGTAAGAAGAATCCTCTGCCCTGGGTTCACTTTACAGCATGGTGTCATAGAAAAGGCACCGAATGCAAACTCAAAATACCCATGTTCACTTCCAGGGTCCTTCTTCCCTGCTATTTGTCCTTGGACATAGGACAAAGCTCTATGGCCTCTATGAGCTTCCATTTCCAAGTCTGTAAAAATACATGTATTGATCCCTGCTCTGTTACCCCACAGGGCTATGGGGAAAAGGGCAATTTATTAAAATGTGCACCTTTTTTGTTTGGATTTAGTTTTTAATCTAATGACTCACAGACCAATATGCTAATGGACATGTAAGGTATTTCCCAGGTGACATCACTGAATCTCAGCAGCATCGTCCCAGAGATGTTGCCTTAAGGAAAGGAGAAACACGGATGAGGAAAATTTTAACCCAGGATAAAAAAGGAAATACTTCTGATGGAAGGCTTTTTAGTGTCTCCCAAACACACGATGTAGGCAATCACCTACTCCATCTGTACATACTGCTAATTCTTCCCTCATGATCACAGATTATATTCACTCACAGAAAGTTGCTTTCTTGGAATAGTTCCACTCATGTAACCTTCCTCCCTGCAACAAACACATTGACTCTTAGAGACATTTCCCATAAGCATCTTTTACAGAATTACAAAATCTCAGAGCTGGAAGGAACCTCAACCCAAACCCAAACACATAGTAGGTGCTTCTTAAATGTTTGCAGCAGCTGGGTGAGTCAGTGAAAGATCTAAATTCAAAACCTGTTCTAGACACTTACCAAGAGATAGGATATGGAAAGCACCTCGAAAAACTTTAAATGCCACATAAATGTTTGCTATTACGATTAGAGTTACATTCCCAAAAGAGATCCTCTGACCTTTTTTGGCATGAATATCACCAGTGAGGGAGAATACACCACTTGTTTCTTTTTATTGTTGTTGTTATTGTTTTTGGAGGGCAATTGGGTTTAAGTGACTTATCCAACATCACATGGCTAGTTGTGTGTGTGTGTGTGTTAAGTGTCTGAGGGTAGATTTGAACTCAGGTCCTCCTGACTCTAGGGCCGATGCTCTATTCACTGTGCCACCTAACCACGCCCTACTACTTGTTTATGCATTGCATTCTACTTTGGGGTAACTTTCATTGTTAGGAAATTTCTCCTCTCAAACTCAAATTAACCTCTACTCAACTTTTATTTGCTGTTCCTCATTCTGTCTCTCTGGGACTAGATAGAAAGTCTAATTAGTACCTCATCAATATGACAGCCTTTCAAATATTTGAAGATAGCTGTTATGTCCCCACAAGATTTCTCCAAACTAAACATCTCCAGTCTTCCCTTTTTGAAAAACACTCTAGGTCAGTGTTTCTCAACCTTGTTCAATCTAACATGCCTGTGATTTGCTAAGAGGTTGCCAAGAGGGGCTAAGTACCCCCTCCTTCCACAGGTCCAACCAGCTATCCATCCATACCTTTCACACAAATCTACATACACACCAATTGTTTTCTTTCTACTAACACAGTCCATAACTTGGCATATGAGAACAAGGCCAGGAAAGCTCTCATGACACACCAAAGACCACTTCATAGCACCCACACCAAAGCATCAACAGACACCAACCTCACTGGTCGGGAAACCAAGCATTCTTCAGTGGATTGTTTAGTCCAAAGAAAACACCAACTTTTGGGACTGGAAGAACTTGCCATATTTCATCTCGGGACTCATAATAATAGAGTAGGAAGGAACCCTTATGGTCAGTAATTCTAATCCCCTTGACTTAGAGATGAAGAAATGAGGGCCAGAGAAGCTGTCATTTGCTTCGCCTCCCAGAAATAGAGCAATCAATGAACAAAAAAATAGCTGTGACTTTGCTCCAAATAGGGACCCATAAAATAGTTTCCCTATTACTGTAGAGGGCACCACCACCCTCCCAGTCACCCAGGCTCCAACCTTAAAAAGAACTCCTCACTGCCTCCCACCCCCAACTTCCTTGACTTCCCATAGCCAATCAGATACTGATTCCTATGGTATTGACATCTCCCATATGTGGCCCCTTCTCTCCTCTGATACTGCCAACACTCTGGGAAGGCCCTCATCAACTCATACCTGGACTATTGCAATAGCATGCTTGTTGGTCTCCTTACCCTAAGTGTCTCCCCATTCCAAACCATCTTCTCCTCGGCCGTCAAATTGATTTTCCTAAAATACAGGTCTGACCATGTCGACACCCTACACAGTGGGTAGTACTGAGCCTAAAGTTAGGAAGACTTGAGTCCAAATCTAGTGGCAAATATTTACTAGGTGTGTGACCCTGGGTGAGTCCCTTAACTTGTCTGCCTCAGTTTCCTCAACTGTAAAAAGGAGCTCATAAAAGCATCTAATTCACAGGGTTGTTATGAAGATCAAATGAGATGATATTTGCAAAGCACTTAGCCCAGTGTCAGGCACAGGGCATTTAACTATTTATTATTATAATAATTATATATACATGATAATATAAAAATTATTGTATAATGGCATTTAATAAATGTTTGTTCCTTTCCTTCCCCCTTTCAACAAACTTCAGTGGCTTCCTATTGCCTCCAGGATCAAATATAGAATCTTGGCTTATAAAGCCCTGCCTAACCTGGCCCCTCACTATCTTTTCACCACTTCTTCCACCTCCACACCCATAGACTCCATGATCCAGTGACACCTGTATCCTTTCTGTTCCTCGAACAGTACACCCCACCCCCCAACTCTGAGTGTGTTCACTGGCTGTCCCCACGCCTGAAGTACTCTCCCTTCTCATCTCTCCCTTCCAGCTCCCTTGGCTTCCCTCAAGTCCTGCCTTCTATTTACCCTTTGAGTAACTTGTTTGTACATAATTGTCTGCATGTAGTCCTATCCCCTCCCTGCTTTAGAATGGGAGCTTCTTGAGGAGAGGAACTGTCTTTTGTCCTTCTTGGCATCCCCAGGTCTTAGCATAGTGCCTGGCATATACTAGATGTATAATAAATGCTAAATGACTAGCTTACAACCTGGAGCTTATCACTGGTCTCTACCATCTGGTTTTGATCTAAGTTTCCACTTTACCTAAGTACCCACACACAGGGTACATTCCAGACAGCTGCATCACTAATGTCTCCTACCCATCACCATCATACATTCCATCTCTTGCCTCCAAGACTTCAAAGATGCCATCCTTCAGGCCTGAAATGTATTCACTCATCTATTATTAAGTCAAAACAATAATAGCTTCAATTACAGTTCCCAAAGCAACAGATGGAAAGAGCAGGGTGGAGGGAGGAATATACAAAGATGGCAGCAAGGATGATGGCAGGAGATGGCCACAGTGGATACCTGGATGGGGTGTAAAGCATGATCCAGTTGGCCTGGGCCAGCTAGATAAAGTGGACTGTGTGAGTCTGCACTCACTCGGTAGCAGTCAGAACAAATCATTCCCAAGACAAAAGTTCCAGAGAGTTAGATAAATGTCAACGTATTATTAATTATTATTATTAAGTCAGGAAGTTGTTACTCATGCCTAACTTTGATCCTTTCCATTATAATTTTAGCATTTTTTCTTGCTTTTATATACATTAGTCACCAAGGTATTAATCCTGATAATTAGAATAAGCCTCATGTCACCCACACCCTTCATTTTACAGATGAGGAATCTAAGACTGACTTGCCCACAGTCATGGAGATAGTAAGTGACAGAGCTTTGATTTTTGAACCGGGTCCTCTGATTCCAACTCGAGTAATAAGAAAGCTGAAATTGAATATTTTCTCATGTTTTCCGGTCCTCAAACAAACAATGCTGGCTCTTGGGTTAATAAGTTTCCATAAGGGAAAAGTCAAGCATTGTTAGCTCTCAGCAGAGCAAATGTAAAGCTAGAAGCAAATTCAACTATACCATTTTCAACAAACAACCCCTCCCCAATTTGTAGTTTAAAAGAGGAAAGATCATCCAACGATCCACCAAACAGGACAGTTCGTTTTTTCCATTAATAGCCTTCCAATCAGTCCAGGAGAAAAACAGTATATGAACAACTCTCTGTGTGCCAAAGATAAACAGTGGGGAAGAAAGAGGGGAGAGGAAGAAGGAAAGGGAAATCACACGGGAAAAACAAAGAATAATTCTGTCACTTGTGGAGTTCCAATTTTACGAGTAGGATCTCAGGAGCAGAGTCCCAGAAGAAAGCTATAAAACACAGAGCCAGTTTGAGTTTCATGGGCCTGAGGACACAGACCAAGCACTGGGAGTTCTCATAAATGGAACTAGGAGAACAAATCACTTTTCTTTGGCAGCTGGAAAGCTCCCAGCCATGCTAATGTGAGCTCCAAGGAAGCAAACAGGATCATCTGGGCATCTAGCATTGCATTAGGACCGTGAAAGGAAAAGGGGGTGGGGGGGTAACAGGCTCCTTTTCCCTACAGGTGCTGGGCTGGGCACTCCCCCCTTCAATCCCATACGGGCCAGGGGGGGTCAGTAGAAAGAGCATTACATTTGGAGTCAGAAGAACAGAGTCCTAAACCTGGCTATCAGGTTTAGACTCACTTTGCCTCGTGGTAATGGTGGCTGACATGCACATAATGACTGGAGGTCTGTAACGTTCTTTACATATATTATTTCATTTGATCTTCACAACAATCCTGTGAACTAGATGTTGTTGTTATTATTATTCCCATTTTATGGATGAGGAAATAAAGGCTGAGAGAGGTAAGAAAGAGAGTTATTTGCTCAGTCATGTGACTAGTAAGTATCCAAGAATATAAACTCAGGTCTCTGGCTAGTAAGTCCATTGGGTTTTCTTGGCAAAGATACTGGAGTGGTTTGCCTTTCCATCTCCAGTGTGAACCCATTTTACAGATGAAGAACTAAGGCAAATAGGAGTTAAGTGACTTCCCCCCAGGCCACATAGCTATTAAGAATCTGAAGCCAGATTTGGACTCAGATTTTCCTGATTCCAGGCCCAGTACTCTAACCATTGTGCCACCTAGATGCCCTGATCTCTGATCCCTATTGGAACTCACCCTAAGTCTCCCATAGTCACCTTTTCTAGGTAAGAAGTTGGGCTGAAGTCAGGCAGTTCTTGCCGGAAGCCAGGCCTCCACACCTTTTCTGCAGTCTCCTCACCAAGCTCCCATGTGAGAACCTTCCCCAATGCTTCCTGATAAAGTTCTGTCTTCCCTTTCCCTCACTAAAATGTAAGCTTCTTGAGGGCAGGTCTGTATTTATGCCCCCAACTCTCAACACACAGTAAAGAATAAATGCTCTATCTAAGGGAATGGAACCCCCCTCCCCCAAGACCCTCCACACACCCTGACTCCAAGTTTCCTGGAACTCTGTCGTTGCTGCCCCCCCTTC